>NC_056726.1:1606523366-1606838366 GCF_019279795.1 Protopterus annectens | reverse complement strand
TTCCTAAACTATAAAGACTTCCTAGATGAAGTACGCATAACAAATACCCTCAGCAGCCCCAAATACACTCTTTCAAAACAACACCCATGTCAACACATAGAGCTACATCTCATGGAGCCTCCACATCTAAGACCATAACACAAGCCACCATGTAATCCAACATTCTAGTCATTGGAGACTCCATCTTGAGACACACTGATGTCTGTCTCACCAGGCTAAGGACAAATCCACAGTCAGTTGCTTATCAGGAGCTAGGATCTGCCACATTATGCATGCACTCAGGTCATTGGACCACAAGTACAAATATGACTCAGTCATAGTCCTTGTGGGAGTAAATGACCTGAGACATACCTCCCTAGACTATAGGAAGAGAGACATCATAAAGATCTCAGAATATATGTCTCAGGCTGGTATGACCCTAGCATTGAGCAGCATTTTACCTTCTTCAAGGATGATGCCACAATATGAACAAAAGATGACTGACTTTAATAATTGGCTTAGTTTCTGATATCATTCTAAGGGGGTGTAATATTTGTCAGCATGGAAGGAGATAGTCAACAGAATACGCAGCTTTGCCAGGGATGATCTGCACCTCTGCCCACTAGGCTTTCAAATATTAGCTAAAATATTGTCTTCTCCCATAGTGCCCTTTTTAGGCAATGCCAAAACTGAAATTACTTATAACATAGCAAATCAAAGCCAAGAAAATCTAAAGGTATTACTGCTCATTGCTAAGAGTCTAAACAAACAACTCTACTCTGTAAAAGCTTTCTTTACCCTAGAGAATGCTGATGTCTGTGCGGTCACTGAGACGTGGTTTAAAGCCATGGAGAGCACACCAACAGTGCAAGGTTATAATGCCTTCCACACATTTAGACTGTCTACTTCACAGGCAGGAAGTAAAGGTAGCAGTGTCTCTATTTACATCAAAAGTAAATATACTTCATGGCTGGCCAAACAGGACAATGTAGTTGAGCTACTCCATGTTCAAATCACCAAAGGCAAAATCCAATACCACTTCCTTGCTAGCTATATGACCCAGGAAACCCATACCATGTATTTAAACTTATTAGAAACACTAACTATCCAACCCAATATCATATTCATGGATGACTTTAATTACCCCACTTTTACCTGGGAATCCTATACGACACCAAGCATACAGGCACAGAGATTCCAGGATTTTGTAAACATGAACTCCCCAGACCAGATAGTCAATACACCACCAAGGGGTGCAACCATACTGGATCTGGTCCTCACTAATATGGGAGAGTGCTGCATACCCACTACTTTAATGTCTTCCCTGAGAAGATCAAACCACAAAACAGTCTCCTTTGAAGTAAAAATAAAACCTGGACCCCAGCTAAACCTGGAATATTCATGAAATACTCTAAGGCTAACCTCCTGCTATTAAGTGATAATCTGGCAAAATCTCAAGTCCCCCTATACAGAACTGTTCACAGAAACCTTGTACAACCTTGTATGGCTGTTTGTTTTCCCCCTGTGAATTTGGTTATTGAAGTTGTAGGTACGACAACACATTCTTCTCTTTGCCCACAGGGAATTTGCAAACAGCCATATTTCTCTGCAGCTGAATGTCACTTCAGCCATGTGTCCCCAGCCAAAATGTATCGCAGGGAAATGTCTCGCTGCCTAGGTGCCTGAACCCATTACTTATGCTTGTTATATCACATACACTGTTCAGTGACTGCCCTTTTGCTGGATATGATGTCTTCTGGTGAAGCAGCACACCTAAAGGGTGTGGGAGACCTTCAGTTTTTGCAGGGGGGGGTTTATATAAGCCTGATTTAAGTGTCAGGGACATGTAAAACAAGATAGAAAGGAGGATAAGGTTGAGATAATTAGCAATAGTGTTGTTTAGAGTGAGTCAGTAGTGAGGTGGAGGTTAAGATAAGTATCAAAAGGACAGATGTGACAGTCTATATGAAGCTGGATATAAAGGATCTTTACTCTGGTAATACAGCCACCATATCTTTCTTCAAATATGTGGGTACTTCCTCTTTAAAATACAGTTAAGCAAAACTTTCCAGATTTCTAACACTGTTTCCCTTCCAACTTCTAAACTTTGATAGGAATATCATCTTCTCCTGGAGACACCTGCTGATTGACTAATTATATATCTCCATTTTTATCTCATATTATCTTCCTGTCTTAGCTAGTAAGTGTTGAGCTTCATCTTCTTTGAACCATGGCATACTTAAGTCTTCCACAAATATTTGCAATTGTGCCTTTTCATGGTTTTTACATTCATCTGCTTTGTACAAATTTTCATAACATTTTTGAAATAGCTCTAAAACCTTTGTAAGATCACTGGTTACTCTTCTTTTCATAGGATCTCTAAATTTAGTGACAGCCTTTTCTACTTTCTGTTGCCTACATCACTGTGGTAAAAGTTGTGCTCTGGAATTATCAAAGCGTTGCTTAACAGCAATCTTACTAAACTAACGCACATTATCCAAATACTCTCTTATTTCTCTTTAGCACTCTGCACTTGCTCCTCTTTTTGTTCAATAAAATTCCCTTTATTCTATAATAAATCACCATCAAGTAGTTCCTGTGACCACTTCAGAAACACCAACTATAAAACGGAAACTGACCACGAAGCCCAGGATCACACAAAACCAAACCTTTAATGCGAAAAGACAAAGTAATATCACAGTTAAGCGTTTTCGTCTGTGAACAGACCTCTTTAGAACCATGAGTTACAAAGACTGCAGTGCTGCTTAAAAGCTACAATGAACTAGCAGCACGTCTCCAGCAAATGCCAATTAAATGCTGCAAGTTCTGAAAACCCAGCAAATGTTTTAAAGAGACATGAACTTGCAAAGAAAAACATAAAAAATGCTAACATTTAATAAAAGATGCTATAAAATACTGTAAAGTTCTCCAAAATAAATCATATCTTACTTGCTGTTCATTTAAGTTCACTCAATATAGAAATATAGTCATTAAGACTAGGTGGATTTACTGCATCTAGTTTAAGTTGCCTGTACATCTCCCTGTGCAGCAATTTGTTCCCCCCGTCTCCAACAAAAGCAGATCCTTCCACTTGTTCCAGTCCTAGAAAAGAAAATTTCTTTAAATTCTTACATATACAAGCATGTCTGGCCAGTGCACTTTTTTATCTTTCTTGGATATACTATAAAGATGTTGATAAATCCTCCTGTTAAGTGCATTCTTTGTCTTGCCTATATAAAAAAGCAGGACAAGAAGTACATCTGGCCAGATAAACAATCCTTTCTGAACAGCAATTGAACTTACCTCAAAAGTTCATGGCTCTAATCTTGTCCAACAAATCACCCTCAAATATTCTTTCAATAAACAATCAATAATGATAACAGATATATTTTATTGTAAACCACAAGTCATTGTATCGACCTTCTATTGCTTTCTCCAATAGGCATTTTATATTGGGCTTATTTTTGAAGGTAAAGGATGGGTGTTCAGGAAAACATATTCTTAACCCCTCATTACATTGCAGAATTCTCCAGTTTCTCTGCAACACTTTTTGTATGTCCTTAGCATCCAGGGAATAATGTAGCACCATGACAGTATGTCCTGCAAACTCTTTTCCTTCCTCTTCACATTTGTTTAAAGTCACCAGAGCTAAGGCCATATTTTATAATTGGGGCATACCTATTGTGTCTTTCCACCCATACCTCCTCATGTAGGTTGTCAAACAAAGATTCCGGGTAATCTCTATCAAGAAACATACATTTAAGTGTATCAAAATGTTATGAACACATATTGTCATCAGAGGTCAAATGAGAAATTCTAATAAGCTGGCTTTTCACTATGCCCCTTTTCTGGTGAAATGGATGGCAGCTGGTGAAAAAGAGAAAGGAATTGCAGAAGGTGGACTTTCTAAAAATCTGGGTATTCAGGCCACCCATATCTCCTGTCATAATCTCAATATTCAAATAGTTTATACATTCAGAATCAATGTGATAAGTGAACCTCAAAAAAGAGGTATTAAAATGTAGTTGTCTCACAAATGTTTCCAACTGGGCCTTGATAACAGACCAGGTGAACAACAAATCATCACGGTATCGAAAATATCCCAGACATTTTTCAAAAAGGCAGAGTCTGAACAAGGTTGTAAGTTCACACCTAAGAAGGACTGCATTTGCAAATGTGGGGGCACAAGCGGCCCCCATTGCAACACCTTGTAGCTGTTTATAAATCTCCCCTTCAAAAACCAGGAAGTTGCTGTTAAGTACAATTTCCATAAACTCGGAGACAATTGTCATGTCAGACACCAACAGAGACTCAAACTGAGACACAGTTTCCCGAAACTATAATAGGCCTTCTTCATGGAGAATCACTGTGTATAAACTTTGTATATCACGGGTCACAAACAGAACATCATCACCAGGTCTAATGTTCCGAAGTCTGTCCAAGAAATCCCACAAATCCTGAGTGATATGTAAAAAAAATCATAAAAAAAAAGCTGTTTCAACCTACGATCAATTAATTTTGCCAGTAGCTCAGTGACAGAGCCACCAGCTTCAGCAATTGGTCATAGAAGAGGGTCAGAGATGTTGGAATGAATTTTTGGAATACTGATTATCTCCAGAATAGTCAGATTTTGTACCCTGAGGAAATCATATAAACCTTGTGAAATAGTGTCAAACAGCAAAAGTTCTTTTAAGAAAACCTTAATGACCCTAGAGGCAATGTTGATCTCTTTGATAGACCCTACAGAGTCCACTTCTTCATGATTCAACAATTTATAAATTTGATCTGAATAATCTATCGTGTCCATAATGACCAGTCCCACACCCTTATCAGGTTTCATGCACCTGATATTCTTGTTATTGGTGAAATTATTCAAAATCGCACTATCATCTTTTGAGAAGTTATAATATTTATTCCTGACCCTCTTATTGAGTATTTCTCGTATTTCTCTCTCACATGTCTTTTCAAATATTTGTATCACTGGGTGTGGGAGGGGTAGCCATACTTTTCCTCTTAAGCCTGGTAGAAGTAAACTCTGGGGTCTCACTATCACCTAGTAAAATTTGAAAGTTCATTTTATGAGTAAGCAGTTTAAGGTCTAGCAACATAACTACGACATTAGTTTGAGATGCTGCAATAAAATTATACCCTTTAAGAAAAAGATTGTGGTGTTCAGGTCCCATATTTAATCCAGAGAAATGGTAAATGTTGAAACCAAAATAAGATTTAAGGTGTGAAAAAGGAGAGGTGTCTCCCAAAACTTTATCATTTACCATCTCTTGGATGAATGGGTCTGATTGTTCCTGTTCCACTGACCCCTTGTTTCTGTCAGAGGATGTTAGTAGCATTGTCCCTGTCTAGGTTGTTGTTTCTTGTTTGCTAATTTCTCTGATCTCCTCGGGGTGGGGGGTCTCCTCTAAAGGGACCTCACCAATGTGTACATCTTCATTATTCACAGGAATATCATCATTGCTAATCCAATTGCTTGGTTTAGAATGGCTGGTGTTGGGAGGTTTTGGATATACTCACCAATTATGATAATCTGAATTGCCCCTTGCTAGTTTTTTATCCTTCCCATTTTTTATTTGTACAAATTTGCTGTCAATTTGCTGAAACACTTGGTTGAAACTAACTTTGTTTTTATGAATGTCCTGATCTACAGTAATAGATTCAACCAATGTAGCTATATTTTCCATGTATGGTACCATTCATCTTTCATTTTCTCTAATAATTAGTTTGGTAAGCTCTAAGCCAGTCAGGTAGAATAATTCCAATAGCTCCTGATGAAAGGATGAATTTTCTTTGACTCCCTGTGGATACTTCCAAAAATGAAGATATGTGGGAACATGTCTTTTAACATTCTACCCCAAAAAATAATTGTCCATTTGGAGAGGTTTAAATCTGTAAAGAGAATTATCTAAAGCTGATATTTGTTCCTGCAGATTCAAATATTGTCCACTAGCAGACTGTATGTACTCACATTGATATGGAACATCCACCTTGTCAAGCCACTCAAACACCTGGGATATAAAAAAAATTCTTCTGAAACAAGCAATTGTGTCACCCTGTGAGAAGGAATTTGTTGTTCATTCAGTAAACTAGCTTGGCCCAAAGTCTGTTGCACATTTTCCACACCTCTACCAGCTGCTTCAGTTCAAACTCCATGATTATACTGAGATAAAACTTGCGACAGCTGTTGAATTAATGTGGCAAAATTAGCTGCAGGTTCTACTGTGTTAGAAATGGGGGGCATCATAAAACAGTTCATGTGATTCAAAGGCTGACACACCAGGAAGTTCCTTGGAAATTTCACCAAATAATAAAACACCACTATGACTGGTTCAGAAACACCAAATATAAAACAAAAAAATGGTCAAAAAACCCAGGATCACAAAGAACCAAACCTTTAATGTGAAAACGCAAAGTAAAATCATGGCTAAGCACTTTCATCTGTGAAAAGACCTCTTCAGAACCATGAGTAACAAAGAGTACAATGCTGCTTAAAAGCTACAATGAACTAGAAATACACCCCCAGCAAACACCAATTAAATCCTGCAAGTTCTGAAAACCCAGCAAATGTTTTAAAGATCCATGAACTTGCAAAGAAAAAAACAAAAAATAAAAAAAACTAATAGTCAGTAAAAGATGCTATAAAATACTGTAAAGTTTTTCAAAATAAATCAAATCTTATTTGCTCTTCTTTTAAGTTCACTTGATATAGAAATATAGTCAGTAAGACTAGGTGGATTTCCTGCATATAAAACCAACAGGGTGGGGGGCTACACCCCCACACCCCCTAATGTGGGTGGCTATGCCCCCCATGAGTTTATATCATAACATCGACAGTTTAGGTTGTCGAATCCTAAAACATTGACACCTAAGTGTCAAAAGCTAACAATAGTGAAAAGGTCACATCATCGAATTCTTTCCTCGGGAAAGAATTTGGGTGGCCGTCCATAAACAAAATAAACAAACACACCCAAATATAGTTGTGGCCTTCGCCCTCCCACACCCCCAATGTGGTTGGCTGTGCCGCCCACACCCCCCCTAAGTAAATATACCAACTCCGAGATTGCTCTACATTGGGGAAAGGGCAAATCCCCGATAATGGCCATGCAAATTCTTTCCCAAGGAAAGAATTCCATGATGTGGCTGTTCGCTATTGTAAGCTTTTGATGCTTAGGTGTCAATGATTAAGCATTCAACAACCTAAGCTGTCAACAATTCAACAGGAACCCCCCCCACATCCCCCTTAACTATATATACTAATTCAAGGATCGCACTACAGTGGGGAAAAGGGCATATCCCTTTTACTTGCCTTATAGCACTCTACACAGTGCCATATATACTAAGCCCAGTTCAGTGAAATAAGATTCAGTGAAATGAGTTTTCAGTAATTTGTGTTTTCAGCAATGTGGTCTGGGTGAAATGAGATTCAACAAAACAAAGTAGACCCATATCTCTCTCTCTCTCTCTCTCTCTCTCTCTCTCTATATATATATATATATATATATGGATCTAGGACTTTTGATTGAAAGATCAAAAGCCCGAATCCATTACCACCGAACACACTTTAACAAAAGCTTTCATCGAAAAAGTGCTTACGTTAAAGTATGTTAAAAAAATACAAAAACACAAAATCTATTTGAATGCAGGGGGGGCAAGTCCCCCCCCCCCTGCACACACACCCTACTTTAATATTCTCACTCTGAGGTCGTACTACAGTGGGGAAAAGGGAATTTTCCCTTACCGCACCATAGTATGACTAGAACAACAAGCATAGTTATGCAAAAGTGCTGCTTCGGTGAACAGCACTTTCGTGCAAGTATGCTCACCAAATTGGGATTCGGTGAAAGATGCAGTCGAGCATCTGTACAGATCCCATATCTATATATATATATATATATATATATATATATATATATATATATATATATATGGATTCACTTCAGAAGCTTGAATTTACAAAATCTCGAACTTCAAATAACCGAAACCAAAACATCGAGTTTTGTAAACTCGAACTTCTGAAATGAAACCAAAAAAAAAAAAAAAAAAGACAAACTTCGCTGTGCCCCCCACACCCCCCTACTTAAATATACCAACTCCAAGATCGCGCTACAGTGGGGAAATGGGAAATCTCCTGTCTTGCGCTGTATGCAGAAGTGCAAAACGGGAGATTTCTCATTTCCTGTCAACACCACACAAAAAAAAAAAACATTACGTACACACAGAGTGTACAAGAATCCTTGCCTCTGTGTGTACGCAATGTATTAAGGTAAGTAAACTTTTATTTTTCAACACTACACATATTCGATTTACTGAAATCTCGATCATATGGTCTCGACCATATGAAATTCGAGATTTCAGTAATTCGATTATGTGAAGTGTACCTATATATATATATATATATGTATAAATATATTTATGTGTGTGAGTTAATTAAATTACAGCAATGATTGTTACTCAAATGACTGAATAAGGCCGATCAAACATGCAAATACTTGCACACTACTATGCATGCCCAAAACACACCACTCTCAAACCGCAGCATACACAGATAACCATTCGCACACCAGCAATCAGTGTAATTATATACCTACTCCAAGACCACATGACAATGAAGTGAATTCATATTCCGTATCCCTGCTGTAATGTGATCTCTCACAAAATAACATCTAACACATATCGATCCACAGCTGGCACCATTCCTCTCAACCTCATTACTCTACGGATAAACCGACAACAATGCCAGAAGAAAGAGCCAAAACTACTTAAATTAGACACAACTCATACCTTAAATTACTGACATGCTTTGCTGCAACCTTACAGAATGCAGACAAGGACTGCCAGTACCTAACGGTGAAGTGTATGATAGTCTTGCACACAACTGTTCCATTCTATAGATCAAGACACAGTTGCAAGTGTTCAACCTGCATTGCTCTGAAACGTATAAATGGAACTCAAATATATACATATATGGCAATAACCAATATGGCTGAATGTCATTCTTATCAAATGTATTCTTTGAACAGGCAATTCATCAAAGAGAATACATTTTGAAAAGGATGAGCAATAGACCGCAGTTTTTGCAAGACTGCTGAATACCAGAGATATGGGAATTTTTTCCTCTTTCTCTGGTATTGTAGTCTTAGAGTCGATATATTTAAGTTAGTGGAGATGTGGAGGATGTAGTCCTCCTCATGGGGGTGCAGGGGGGGTGTTCCCACATACAAAAACATTTTTTTTTTAATTTTGCTAAGTGCATTCTTTGTACATTTGTTTTGGTAGGACAGACTTCAAAGAGTTTATACTTGTACTTGTATAGATATTGAATTTCACATGCTTTCAGACACATGTGATCAATGCCAGAATTTCAAAAATATACTCACCAAAAAACCCAAATATTAAAACAAAAACTGGCCACAAAAGAAAAGCTAACAGTTTCCTCATGAGATCAGCTAACCTACCATGAAATTCAGGCATAATTTATCTAAATATAGTGATGACATTCTGGAAATGTTTTTCTAAGGAAAGACATTGGTTGGGGTTAGGGGCAGGATTAGAGTTAGGGTTTAGCATTCCTTCACCACCATATTAATTATGTTAACCCTAACCCCAACTCTAAACTTTACCTTAAAAAAACTTATTTCCACAATACTACCTCTACATAAGACAAACATACACATACCACATACATACAGCAGTGTACATGCATAACACTAAATCTGTCCTCTTCCCTAGCCATATTCTGACACCGATTCTAACCCCAATCCTATACTTTACCTTAGGAAAAACTCTTTACATAACACTACCACTAAATAAGACAAGGAGACATACACTACATACATACATAAGCACCATACCTCGCAACCTCTTACAGCAAGAAATCTGGACAAAGCCATAAATAATGAGGAACAAAGGTCCAAAAATAGGGACACTTTTTAAATGTTGCTCTTACAAACTTAGAAAGTTGATAGAATAACAGGTTTTGCATTAGCATGAATTTTCTGAAGGGTATGAAGTCTAAAACTCAAATGTCTGTTGTCATTGTTTTCTGACTTCAACACAATGATTTGCCAGGAAACCACAATTTTTATAAGAGATAGACCAAAGATATGAGAATAAAATCAGGACATTCTGTGAAAAATCTGTGCAGTTAAGAGGTATGATAAGCATACATGCATAACACAAAATCTATCCCTTCCTTAGGTTTTACTCTAACCATAAACCACAAATACTGTCTCACACACACACACACACACACACACACACACACACACACACACACACACACACACACACACACACACACACACATATACATGCTCGCACACACACACACTCACATGCACACACACTAAATTGAAATGATAAAACTTTCATTAAAAATGAAAGTTTTAGTATTACTTCCCACTCCCACTTACCCTACAGTTGATAAAACATTATTTAATTGTTCCATCATTCAGCCAATGTCACCAAACAATTTTAACCAACTCAACATGTAGCCATATATATATATACACGCAAAGCAACAATAACTTTGAATGAGCAACATTAAATTAAAAACATACAGCCAT
Organism: Protopterus annectens; assembly: GCF_019279795.1. Lineage (NCBI taxonomy): Eukaryota > Metazoa > Chordata > Ceratodontiformes > Protopteridae > Protopterus > Protopterus annectens. The sequence continues at coordinate 1,606,827,810 of NC_056726.1, read as the reverse complement.
TACCACATAAGTCAGGCAATTATTAACTTCTTGATACAGGCTGGTTTTTTTTTTTAGTTTTATTTTGATATTTTTAGAGGTAAAAAGCCTAGTCTATAACTGTATTTTTTTTGTCTGTTCGATTGATTTCAGAACCAGCAAAGCTCCCCTACCATCTTATGAAACTGCTAACATTTTACCAGATAAGTTTTTGAAAGTCAACAGAATGTTGACCTTACTAGAGTAATTTAGTCTTCTGCCTGTATAGCAGTGGAAGTCTATATTGGATTCTTTTTGTCTAAGAACCCAACCCCCTTTTTACTTAGTTTAAATACCTTCAATTTCACAGTGTTGTTTTAACTATATAATTTAAACCTAGAATTTAGCTCATATAACTACTAAGATAACCCTTTGCTTTTTCACTACTCCATCCCAAAGAGTTTGGCAACTTGGCATAATGATTAAGTTGTTTACCTTACAGGTGCAGGGTTTAATCACCACATGGGGTCATTTGCTAGGTTTAAAATGGCCCATTAGCCTAGCACTACTGCACAAATCTAGGATTTTGCCTTCTTCTCTCATTGTGTTTTACTACTCTTTTTTTTTCTTCTGAACAAATACTTGACTCATCAGATTTCATTGCTGACTACCTGCCACTAGCAGAATTACCCACAGTTCATTCTAGGGACTAGAGGTAAATATCCAGGTAATCTACTTTCTTATCCTTGGACAAATGTTGGAACTTTCTGGCAACCATCTGACATGCAGGATCCATCCACACATATACCATGTGAGCTACTATAAGCAAATTCGTTTTTTGGGGAATAGCTTGCTGCCCAACGTAACTGCAGAGGGCACCCCCTTGAAATATATGCTATAATTGCAAAGTCATTCCATGTTAACAATGCATAGATCTCTTTGTCAGACCACATTCAGAGTTTTCTCCAGTATTTGTCATACCAATGATGTATAATATTTAAAGCAGTCTATGGTTATAGCCTCTGAAATTAGTTACTTCAGTGACAAAAGGACATACATATTTGTTATAGTACTTGGTTTTAAAATTGCCTGAACATTTTATTTATTTTTATTTATTTATTTATATGTTTATTTATTTGCAGTTGGTTAACCAGGATAGTCCATTGGGCCAATAAGAACCTGTTTTCAATGGAGTCCTGTGGAGAAAAGCTCCAAGACAAAACAAAGCTTACAGCAGTTACAATTAAATTTTAGGTTACATTAAGTACAAATAACAAACACTGCATTTGTAAATATACAGTTTCTTGAAATGGAATAGTACAATTAGAGAATTATAATAAGTTATTTACAATTGGCTTAGTATTTGCTAGATGCAAATATGAAATTTGAGTCTGTAATAAATGAGATAGCTGCCTGTAGGAAGAGGAGAATAGGCTATGCGGGGTGGGAGCAGGGGCATTCCCACTTGTATGTTAGATGTGAGTGAAGTGATTTTTTTAAAGGAAGAGAGGTTTGTGGTGGTACAGATGGAGGGAGGGAGGGAGTTCCATAGGCGTGCCAGGGCAAAGGACAGGAGGTTTTTTCCTGGGGGACGAAGAGGTTTGTACAATTCTATTAGGTTTTGGTTGTTAGATCTTAGGAGTCTTTCTGGGTGGTGCATTTTAAAGGTGGAGGAAAGAGAGGGACAGAGGGAGGGGTGAAAATGAGTTTGTGTGCATAAGTAAGCTGAGTATAGGTGAGATAGTTGGGTAGATCTAGCCAGTATAGTTTGTGGAGAGTTGCACAGTGGTGGGTTGATGATTTGTGGCTACTGGCGAATTTGGCAACTTTATTATAACAAGAGGTCAGTTTTGTTGTGAGAGATGAATGTAGGTTTGTTAGGAGAGGGGCACCATAAAGCAAGGAAGGGATGAGAAATGTAGTAGAGAGAGTGAACTTAGTAGATGTAGTGAGGTAGCAATTATGGAGGTAGAGCATGCCAAGTTTTTGGTGGGTTTTTTATGTTTAGTTGTAGATGGGAATTGAATTTAAGCTGGTCATCGATGTGGTCCCCTAATAGTTTGATTTCAGATATCAGTTCAAGAGGTGTGTTGTTCTGGCTAGTGATGGAGAATATATTTCTATCAATGGTGGTGGTTTTAGAGGGGGTAAATACCATGGGTATGGTTTTTGACACATTGAGTGCTAGGTGATTGTCTTTCATCCTCTGTTCTGTGGTAGCGAAGGCTTCTTGAGTCAGCTTTAAGAGAGTGGGGATGGATGTAGCAGTACAGATAATTGTTGAATCGTCTGCATACTTAATAAGGTTATCATAAGGGATCAAGTGGAAGAAATCATTTATGAATATATTAAAGAGGAGGGGACCCAATATGGAACCCTGGGGGATACCTGTGGGGGTGTTAAGGAAAGAGGAGAAGGCCTTTTTCCACTTCACTGCTTGTTGCCTGTTAGAGAGGTAGCTAGTGAACCAACTGAGAGAGGAAAGGGATAGGTTTAGTTTAGAAAGTTTAGCAAGGAGGAGGTTGTGAGAGATGGTATTGAAGGCCTTAGAGAGGTCAAGTAGGAGGGTAGATACAGTAAAGCCAGAATCTCTGGCTTTATTCACAGTTTCCAGGAAGGATAGGAGGACAGTCTTAGTGCTGTGACTGGGTCTGAATCCATGTTGGGTGGGAGTTAATAGGTTATTAACTATGAGGTAGGGAAGTAGTTGAGGATGGATACATTTTTCTAGTAGTTTAGAGATGGGAGAGAAGATGGCGATGGGACAGAAGTTTATAATATTGCTATTATTGCCCCCCTTGTGCAGGGGTATGATGAAAGCCTTTTTCCAGAGTTGAGGTACAAAACCTTCTTGGATAGAGCGATTGATTAGGATACTGATAGGGAAGGCAATGGCATTGGCAGATATGCTAAGGAAGGATGAGGGAATGTCATCAGGGGCATTGGAGCATGGTTTTAGCTATTGCAGGAGTTTTTTATGGTAGAAGTTGGAATGGGTTTTATGGAGAATGGTGGGGGTTGGGAAGAGAGGGTATGAGAGTGTGAAGGTGAGGGGGGTGACAAGAGAGGAGATGAAGAAGTGGGGGGGTGACATGTTATTAAAGAAGGATGAGGTTAGTTTGGAAATAGAGTCTATGAAACAAAGAGTTAAATTGGGTGGCCAGATCTATATCTGATGCATTTGGGTCAGGGCTTGGGGTTTCTGTTGTGCTGGCTTTTAGGAGGGTAGTGATACCTTTCCAGAATTTTTGTGGATTGGTTTTATGGTTGTTTTGAAGTAAGGAGAAGTAATTCTGTCGGTCTGCTGTAATAAGCTTTTTAATACTGTTGCGAAGTGTTTTCAACTCATTGAGGGTGGTGGGAGTTTTGTTTCTTTGGTAACATTCCCAGGCTTTGTCTCTAAGGTGCATGGCAGTTAGTGTGTTTTTGGTTAGCCAAGGGGCAGTTTTGTTTCTTATTCTTTTGGTTTTTATGGGGGCATAGCTATCTAACAGTTTTAGGAAAGTTGAATTGAAGTAGGCAACAGCATTTTCCAGAGGTAGAGTTTTTAGAGGGTTCCAGTTTAGTGATTTTAGGGAGTCAGAGAAGGCTTTGGGGTTGAAGTTTTTTAGGAAGCGAGTGTTGATGTAATTATGAGTTACATTTAAGGGTGAAGGAAGCCACCTTGTAAAGATGGGGAGGTGGCCACTGAGGGAATCGGGAAGTGTTCCACTATCAGGGTAGTAGTGGGGGTGAGAGACTAAGATCCAGTCTAGGGTGCTACCACTGGAGAAGTCTTTAGAGGGCCTGATTATGGAGTTGATGAGCTGAGAATAATTATATAGGTTGATGTTTAGGGGGTGTGAAGGGGACTGAATGGAGGACCAGTTAATGTTTGTATCTCCCAGGATTATAGTTTCATTGCTGATATTGGTAGAAAGCCAGGAGAGGATATCTTCAAGTACTGAGATATTGTCTCCAGTGGGAATGTAAAGGGAGGCTATGCATATGACTTTGTGTCTATTTAATTAAAGTAGAGCTAGTATTAATTATGCGTTGGTGAAGTGGGGAATGGGTTTATTATAGTGAGTAATGAATAGGGAGAATGAGTGGAGTAGAGCTACTCCGCCACCCTTTCTGTGGGCCCTGTCTCTTCTGATGATGGATTAGTTAGGTGGTACTATTTCAGCATCTTTTATATGAGGTTTTAACCAGGTTTCTGAGATAGCTAAGATGTCAGGTTTGTTGTAGAGTAGCCAGACATGCAGGTTGGGAATTTTGTTAGCTATGCTTTGGGTATTTAGAGAAGCTAGTAGGATGGATGTGGATGTAGAGGAGGAGGTGTTTGGGCCAGTGGTAAGGTGTATATCTCCAGATAGAAGTATGGTTGTTAGATGCTGGATTATGCTGAAGTGGTGTTTGGATTGCTTTGTTTCTAGGTTGTGTATTATTAGATTTGTGAGGGTTTTGGAGGTTAGAGGGAGGCTAAAGATTTTATAAGGAGTAATTAGTTTGTAGTGGAAAAATAGATAGTTGGTAATGGGATGCAGGCTAGGGGATATTGACCTAAATGAGTGTGAGTGTATTGTGGGGAGTGAGTTGGTTGTATGAAGAAACGTTGAGTGGGTAGTAGTGCTGAGCTGGGTAAGGTAGTAGATGTAGATAAGGTTCAGAAGAAGTAGTTGAATAGAGAAGGCTGTATGTTTTGTAAGCATGTTGAGATTTAGATACGGTAGATATATGGTGTTGAGAAAGGTATAGGAGTAGGTATTGCCTTATTAAGATGGGAGGGATGGGTGAGGTGATAGATGGTATGTAGGGGGAAGGAGTAGGAAGTGAGGGATGGTAAAAGGGGTGGAGTTTAATAGGTAGGGAGAAAGTAGGAGTGGTTATGTGAGTATAAGTTTAGAGCCCCTGGGGGTGGGTGGGAATTGGGAGTAGGGTAGGGGAGCGGAGTGAGCCCACAGCTCGAATGGAGCGGGTAGAGCCAGAGGGGAGTGGAGACTGCAGTAACTAGCAGAGACTGTAATACAAGAAATAATATGGAATACAGCTGAAGGGTTAATGAAGGTAATTTGAACAAGGTATATGAGGTTGTTATAGTTCTGGGAAGTAGAGGGAGTTATGTAGTTATGAGAGTGGTAGAGCAGAAATAAATTAGCTGATAGAGTTTAGAGATAAAATAGCTGTTAAACTTTGGTGGAGGTTGGGAGGGAAAAGACTGAACAAGCGTCTGCAGGAATGTTTAAAATAGCTGATAAATAGCTAAAAACTGTAGGTGGGGGGATTAGAAGGAATAGACAAGGTAAGTGACTGTAGAGGTGTACACTTCTACCTAGTGGCAAGGAGAGGGTGGACAGAGTGAGGGAAGTGTTTTCTTTCATTATAGATTGGGTCTCGGAAACATTGAGAAAGACTGGAGGGAGAGGAGTGGCAATCAGGCTGTGGTAGGCTACTATCACGCACATGGGAGGACAGAATAATACAGGCTTTGCAAAAGGATGTTTCCTTATTAAATCTACATACACTTAGGTTTCCTTAGGTAGAGAAAATATTCTCAGTGGTGGTGATTCATGGCACCTGGGTAGTAAACAATTCAAAGGTGTCTTCTGTTTGGGGCAGTGGCAGTCCTTGAATATAGATTGAGGGAAGGGAGCGCCCAGGTGTAAGGCTGTAAAAAGAGAGAGAATAAAAATTAGGCCATTACAAGGCAGAGTAGGAGAGATGCAAGGAAGAGGGATTAAGAAGGAAGCTCAGCACGCAGAATAGAGTACTAAAGCTGGAGGAGCAAGTAAAAACAGGTTTAGATGGAGGGGAGGAAATGATTAGAGAGATAGGGAATATAGTAATAAGTATTTAAACAACAGTATTTTGGGCAGTAATATCTCTAATAAAACATTTCCCCTACAGCCCAAGGAGAATAAATAAACCTCAAGGCCGTCGGGGCACTTTTAAGCACTTTTAGCAGCAAAACAATCAATATTAGCTATTAAAAATGCATTTTAGACAGGGGTATCTCTAGTAAAGCATTCCCCCTATTGAAAATCCTTTTCACTGCATTTTGCAGCACGACTATCACTATTAGCAATTACAAATGTGTTTTAGGCACTGATGTCTCTAGAAAAGCATTTCCTCTACAGTCCCAGAAGAAAGAAAGTTCCTTGAGGTCGTCGGGGCACTCATAAGCACTTATGACAGCAAAAAATCAGTCATGCAAGGCAAAAACATTTCACAGAATAAGCATAATTAGTACAAATTGCAAATATAGGCTCCATTTAAGCATATACAGACACTGTGCACAGATATAGTCACTGGGCAGTATGAACAAGAGCAGGTATTCAAATTACAACTGCATGGATACTGGGAGCTAGTTGTGCAGCTAGTTAAAAGTAATTCTGCTGCAGCTAGTGTTCAGACAACAAATTTAGCAGAATCATGTTACTCATAGAATTGTAAGCACAGTCGCTGTTCAAGGCAAAGTTGCTCTTATATTTCTAGGCTAGTTGTTTAGATAATAATGTGAAGAGACCAATGGTACTGCCATTGGGCAAATGAAACAAGCTACTGTACCCATATCATTTAAACAGCCTCAAGCATAAATCCATCAGTTACAGTGTTAATATTCAATAATTAACAATCTCTTTATTGGCATTTCTTAAATAACATTTCGATTGTGTTCAATACCAAGAATAAAATATCAGACCAGAAAACAGAAATAGTTAGATAACAATGTTAAGTACAATAAAATGTATTAGACTGTCAGGATGGTGTTGCGAAGTTGAGAAGTTGAGAAAAATATTAAATCATTCAATAAACTATATACATATATACATATGTACTGCTTGCTAGAAAAGCACAACCAATATGATGACATTGTAGGTGAACTTGGTATGTAATTATTTATACTGGGGAAGAATAAAATTAGGCTGGATTATAACAAGTGTCCCAAATGTGTATTGATTATAAGTAAATGACTGAGGGGGAGAGGTGTTGGGGATGGAGTGTAGAGAAAAAATACAGTTTTATTCCTTAATAATTGGACATTGGTAGGAGTCAGTGGGTGTTATCTCAGTATATGATCCATTAGCGAGTTCCAAAATTCAGCAAAATGTTTATTTCGTTTTTAGGTATGCATTTAAAAATCTGTGTGCTGTTATGTATCTAATAGCTATTTGTCTGAATTCATTCCAAGACATATGAGTTCTGTCTTTCCAGTTCAGTCTAATATAACACTTTATAAGTGTGACTAGTGTAATTAATATTTTTCTTGATGTTTCTTTAGCTTCACAGGGGGAACATCCAATAGGGCAAATTTCCAGGATAATGTAGATTTCTCATATCCCATTTTGCTTAATCTGACTTTGAGTGAACACTATAATTTGTATGAGCATTTATAGCTCCAGAATATATGTAGGTCAGCATTCTGGCTATCACAATGTGGACAAAAGGGGGATGAAGTAGATTTACATTTATTTATTTGTGTCGGGGTAAGGTAGGCATTATTATGTATCATGAACTGAGTGTAGCTCAGTTTTCTGAAGGGAATATATTTATTTGTCATTTGACTAGATTGAGTCATTTGGTCATTAGAAATTAGTGGATCTATGCCATGCCAGTATTTTGAGAAAAGTATCTCTTCTTGGTACCTTATTGACATTATTAGTTTGTATGACCAGGATGTTATTTTCTTTCTCAGTGTTAGTAGAGACCAGAGTGTTTTGACTAAACCTATGTCTCTCTGTGTGATTGTAGGAAAAAATGCCTGAACATTTTACTGTATGTGCTATGCTACGTCTTAAATTTACTGAGGTGAAGTAACAGAGATGGCTTTGATGTAAAAATCAAAAATGTCTGTAATACAATGTCAGAAAGATGAACATGCATACATGCAACTCCAACTTGTTAACACAATAGTAGCTCACATGATTATAGATTGTTATTGAAGGGCAGTCAACTTCAAAGATGGAGAAAACAAATGCCGGCTAAGCACTTACTGTTATTTCAAACCAAAAGAAACTCCTCACACTCCACGTCTTCAGCCACTAATAACTCAGAAAGTAAATCACTGCACTTTCTGATTTATTGTTATTTATTTATTTATTTATTTGGTTGCTGTGTGGTGTTACAGTTACTCCTGCTGCCTCAGAACTTAGACCCTCTTTCTTAGTCTTGAGTGAACTGCCTTCTCTGCTGAAGTTCCTCATGTTTTATGTGAGTTTCTGCTGAGCCTCCATTTTCCAAAGACATATAAAAACACATTAAGGGAAATGTTACATTTTCCCTGTGTATGCATGTTTTTATGTGTGTGTGTGTGTGTGTGTGTGTGTGTGTGTGTGTGTGTGTGTGTGTGTGTGTGTGTGTGTGTGTGTGTGTGTGTGTGCCCTGCAGGACATTATTGACTCAAACTACATCCTGCCTTATAACAGTACTTGACAAGACAGGCTCCTACTCCCATAACAGCCTGAATTAGATGAACGTAGGAATTGAAAACAGATAAGACAGATATTTTTCAACACACTCATTTTGTCAGTATGTTCAACAAAAATATGAGTACATTGCTCTTAAAATATAAATGCCAAAACAGCAATATTCAGCCTCTAAACCAAATTACTTTTAATTAAATTATCTTAAATTAAAATGGACAAAATACATCTCATATTACTTAAATTGCATTTCTTTGGAGCACTTAATACATTTTATTCATTACTTGCAGTTCAGGGCACATCAAGAAACTGCAGTAATTTCTAAGTGGTTATGATTTAATTGTATGTCTCTTTGTTATGATTTAATTTTTTGTCTCCCTCTATACCTTCCAAACTGCTTACTTCTTTTTAAAATATAATGATGCCCACTGAGATTATTTTGCACTACATAGTTTGTTAGCCGTTTTGTCTCCCTGTTGGATGAACAAAAATTACTTCATGCATTCCTTATACGTATCCTTCACAAATTCATATTTTTCAGATTTAAAAATCAAGAGCCCACCTGCTCTCTGATGTGCATTTTAAGGGCATGTTTTTTTCAGTCCCATATTCTGTTTCATTTTGTTGTCATATATTTCACTGCAAAACCTCGCCTTTGTTGTCCATCTTATAAGAATTCCATTATTAAATGTCCAGAGTGAAGTAATGCTGGCTACATATTCAACACCCAAGGTCAGAGTTTTATTTCTGTAATATGAGTTTATCAAGACAGCAATTAGTTGTCTGAAGGTACTCAATTAATATGGATGCAATATGGCATCAAGAAGGAAACAGATGTTCTACTAACCAACCATATTCATATATTACCCTTTGAGTTACCTTCAGGTACATTTACTTCTGTAGATAAAGACAAGTTGTCCTAATTTGTCTGTGTTTATCTTCTTGATTTCCGCTAAACGTCTGTCGCATGTCTACACTGACATCCAACATGCCTGTCTGCACCAGGACAGCCTTAAAAGAAGCCTTTGTACATATTTTTTTTCTGGTAACACTTAAGTAGTTTAATGCAGACACTGTGTGTGATCACTAGCACTATGACAAAGTGGAGTACAGGCAGACATTTTTGATTTTTACATCAAAGCCCTGCATGTTACTTCACCTCAGTAAATTTAAGGCATAGCACAGCACATACAATAAAAATGTTCAGGCTATTTTAAAACAAAGTACTAGAACACACATGTATGTCTTTTTGTCACTAAAGCAACTACTTTCAGAAGCTATATACATAGACTGCTTTAAATATTATACAACATAGGTATGACAAATACTGGAGAAAAGTCAGAATGTGGCCTGCTAAAAAGATCAGTGCATTGTTCACATGGAATGACTTTGCAATTATAGCATACATTTCAAGGAGGGGGGGGTGCCCTGTGCAGTTAACTTGAGCAGCAGACTATTCACCAAAAACTAATTTGCATATAGTGGCTCACATTGCATATGTGTGGATGGATCCCGCCTGTCAGAAGGTTGCCAGAAAAGTCCAGAATTTGTCCAATGATAAGGAGGTTGATTAGTTGGGTGTTTACCTCTAGTTCATGGAATGAATTATGGATGGTTCTGCTACTGGCAGGTAGTCACCAAATGAAATCTAATGAATAAGCCTTTGTTCGGTACAAAAATGCAGCCATCTATTTCATCTTCTGTGGTAGATGGACAAGGTAAGAGGAAAGCAGATCATGTGCATCATAACACTAAACTAAGGAAATGAGTAAACGAGTGTGTATGTACGTTTTGTTAACCCCAAACGTTCCAAGAGGTAGTTGTCTCTAAATGATTTATATACCTGAATAAGGTATCCTCTTAAATATCTATATGAAACACTGTATAAGTTCAGATATTTTCATCTTTCACAATACCTTAAATTTTCACATCCATGAACAATTTTTGTATGTTTTCACTGTGCTCTTTCCAGTTTACTCATGCTTGTTTTCTTATAAGGTTTCCACATTCTTATTCCATGCTCAAATTTAGGTCTAATGTACGTAACAATCAACAACTTCATCATTTCAGATTTCCTATACTTTTTAAATAATTTTATACAGCCTATAGCTCTATAGCTATCACTAAGCAATTGGTTGCTATAATTAGAAAAGCTCAAAGCTGGATCTATTCATATACTCAAGTCCTTAAAAGAATCCACAGTTTCAACTACTGTGCACTGTATTAAATATTCATATTGAATAGTCACCTTTCAATTTATGTCTCCCAAGTTATTCTTAGTTTTTGATGTATTTATCAGCATATTATTTTCTAGTGCCCAAATGGTCAATTTAGGCAAGTTCTTTTGCAGGTATACTCCATCTGTAACATGTGTAATCAGTTTACTCACTTTCAAGTCATCTGCATACAGACTGTGGCACACCTCAGATGAAAAATATAGATCTGAAAGATACAATCTAAACAAGTAAGAGCCAAGGATGGAGCCCTGATGGGACACCCTGACTGTAATTAAAAATTGCACCTGTCCAATTGCTGTATGATACTTGCCGTGTTCTATTTGAAAGCCATGCAGTTATGTATCTTATCAAGAGTACATCAATATCTAATTGTTCTAATTTATTGATCAGTGTTTTGTGTATGACCCTGTCAAATGTTGAAGCTAAATATATGTAAATTACATCTCAGCACAATTTTTCATTCACAGCTGTTATAATAATGTTATAGAACGTCATGTTACAGGTGGTCATAAATCTTTTTTTCAACATATGCATGCTGATAAATGGTTTCAAGTCCCAATCTTCTATGTTCTGACAATAATTTATCCAATATAACCTTCTCCATTTTTCCACAGTATGAAAGTAAACTTAAGAGTCTGTATGACTCTGGGTTTGTCATATTCCCCTTTCCCCTAAAGACAGGTTTAATAAGAGCATGTCTCCAATCTTCAGGAATCTCATTGTATTTATATAACCTAGTAAATCACAAATATGATGGTACTGTACGTTCATGCCAATGTGTTTTCAGGTCATTATCACTAATTCCATCTCCTCCCTGTGTTTTGCTTGGATCCAGTTTGCATAGTTCTTTTTTCAATAAAATCTAATTTGATTTCAGTATCTGAGGTTACTTGGATGCCACAAGGACAATTTATCACCTCTTTTGTGGTGCCAAACTGCTTTGCATAAGATTTTGCAAAAATATCTATTATCTGTTGTGTCTAAGAATACATTTTAGAGTCGACATGCAGTTCACTGATTTGTGTGTCTTTACTCCTACCATATCTTATGTATCGATAAAATGATTTCCCATTATGCACAATATCTTTATATAAATGTTCTTTAAAATGTTCTTGATCTTGTCTCACATTATGTTTAATTTGTCTGTCCAGCTTATTTATTTCAGTTTTCAAAATCATAATTCAACTTCTTTTCCATTTCTTATATATTTCTGTCTCTCATCTTAATGAAGTATCTTGTTCTTTTGGAAATATATCCTCCTGAAGTTGTGTGCCTAAATCATGATGTTAAAACACTTTTTTTTCATTTTTTTTTGCATTCATACACTTTGTCTTTCAAAACTTTTCACATTCCTTCTGCATTTTTCTACTGACAGCATCACTCCAATTAGTTTTACATAGTGACTGTTTTGCTTCCATATAATCTGTTATTAATCTTCTGCGCACTGGTTTAGATTTCAGTTTGGCAGAATTATTTAGCAACAAATTAACCTTTATAACATGATCACTGCACATATACATTGGTAAAACTTGACATGAAGTAGCAGTAATTTCTTTAGGAACACAAACAATTTCAAGTGTGTTCCATTCCCTGCTAGGCTTTTTTACAATTTGAATCAATTGTTGTTCCTGAACATACATTGTAAATAATTTCCTTACTAATGTTGTTGAATTAATGTTATTCCACTTTGTTTCTGGTAAATTTAAGTCTCCAGCCACTATTATTCCTCCTTCCTGTGTTTCATGCAACAAATTTATGAATTCCACTAGGTCACGAGTACCTAACATTGGTGGTCTGTATGCTCCAACAATGAGATGCCTTTATTGTCACAGTTGCGCAATCAAAACACAGGTCTCATAACAATCTTTAATCTCTATCATAACACCTCCACCTAATTGCTTGTTAGAATGTCTGTTACAGTAAAAACATTTATACCCTGACCAAACCAGTTTACAGTCATTATTCTTTAACCATGTTTCAGAAACAATAACATCAATTTTGTGAAACCATAGCAAATCTTCCAATAAAAAAACTATTATTAATGCTCCTAGCATTAACAACCATCAAAGGTGCATCACATGTTGCTATCTGTGAACTGTTAACTTTTTGACCTGGCTAAAATCCTGCCTTGTGTTTGTCAAATATTGCAAAACATCTGCTTCAAAAATTCTCTTCCCTGATCATGACAAGCACGCCATCCTGTCTAAACATGTGTACCAAAACTAGGTTGGGATGCTCTACACATTTCCATTTATTTTTTCATGTAGGTATTTACCCCAAAAATCTTTTCATTCATAGTGAACTGACTCTCCTTTCTATATGTGATTTGTGAAAAATACATCTTAACAATTGTACAAGCTATACTAACTAAGAGGGCTGTAAGGTCCCGACTAACAGAGAGTCCTTGTGGATGAGATCATTTGTACCAATATGAATAAAAATAGATCCATACCTGCAATGCTAAGGCATTCTAAGGCCTTTCTCACACCCTCTGTTTTTGCTGATGGCAAGTATAACACTATTCAGTGTTCATTATTCTCTGCGAATGTAAGTATCAGTTTCTCTAGTAATAGAATCTACAATCACAATAATATCTTTTATGACCAGATCTGAAGAATCATCAACTTCTAATTTAGTAATATCTGCTCTATCAATTTGTACAAAGGAAGGATCTTCATCACTATTAGTCTTGTTAATCCCACTGTTTTCACTGCATATTACATTTGCAACAGTTCTCATCCTGCTGTCCTTGTACATTCGCAGCTTGAGCCATGTTGTCAATGTTTTTTTTTTTCCTGTTTTTTTCTTAAGGCAATTTTCTTCACATTCAGTTTTAATTTGTTCCTTTCACCTGCCTCATGCCTCTTTTTTCTAATTCTCTTTTGGAAAAATGATGCCTTTTTCTGTAGATGGAATGTTTTCTGGTAGAATAATGTCATCATTCCCTGTATCTGTGTGTACATAACGAGGCAGTGTCCTTTTTAGTATGTATTCTCGTTGCTTTACAGACATTTATCAGTTTCTTTTTCCCCTTGTTATTTGTTGTGTTGCTTTACAGACATTTATCAGTTTCTTTTTCCCCTTGTTATTTGTTGTGTTGCTTTACAGACATTTATCAGTTTCTTTTTCCCCTTGTTATTTATTGTGTTGCTTTACAGACATTTATCAGTTTCTTTTTCCCCTTGTTATTTGTTGTGCATGCTATCCTTCCTTTCATTTTTAATCCATTCTATATGCTCTGAATCCTCAGACTGCAGAACGCTTATATCCACAATGCCAAAGTTGTCAGTGGCGTTATCTTTTTTCATGAGGATTGAGTGATCATTTACAGACAGTAGGCATATATTTTCCTAAATGTGTTCTATTTGATCTTTGCCTAACATTATTATTTATCTCACCAGTCCAGTCATTAATATATGTGACAACAGTTTTCCAAGCCATGCCAATTGCACAAGTGCGATTGTCATAAGTACGTCTAGATTTACTACTAATAATGGTAAACAAATCATCCAACTTTTGACACAGGGAACACAAATCACCAGCGTTATCAGGTTCTGCCTTTAAATATACATACCATTTAGTACACTGTACGAGATACTTGTGCCTTAGCATATCATTAATGGCATACTCATTTAAGGAATCTAGTTTCAGCTGCAAATGAGTAAAGAATTATAAAAGAAAAGGATAATCAAAATCAGTTACCACAGAATTCAAAGAGATTTTAAATCAACTTCTGCTAGAAAAATCACACAAACAATATGCAACTAAATATTAAATTAAGTAGAATAAACTCAATGCTCTGACCTTAGCAATTGTAAAAGTAACACAAAAGCTTAAGTTCCTTTTGTGTTGCTCACTATCCATTACGGTTGCACCTCTTTTGAACAGTAAATATCAATAAATTATAAACCAACACAGGATTGCTTCAGAGAAGCTCTGGATTGCCCTCTCTGCAGTCTGTGTGAATTTATAGCTAACCAGTCCCTTTTGGATGGCTAGAGTTTGTATGTCTAAAACCCATCACTTTATAACAACAACAGACAGTGACAATTAGAGGTATAACAACAAAATCTAAATCAAAGTAAATCTTGTTGTATACAAGCTATCCCTATATTCAGTAGCATAGCTTGAGTTTGTGCTGCCTGGGGCTGTCTTTGAGTTTGCAGCCCCCCCTCACAAAATCATGCTCAAATGGGCCCCCCTTACACAACCCTCTCCCATACAACCTTTCCAGTGTCCCATTATTTATTTATTTATTTTATTTATTTATTTGCCATTTGTTAAGCAGGTTAGACTGGCTGGGCAGGTGCCCTTTTTCAGCAGTGACCCGAAGAGAAAAGCTCCAGGTACAATGTTTACAGAAGATACAAAAACAAGCTTACAGTTACAATAGAGTTTACAGTTGGATACAAAATTATTTACAGTTGCATATAAAGCTGAAAACAGATATGAAATTATTTACAGTTGCATATAAAGAATTGAAAAAAATACAGATTAGAGAAATTTGTAAGATAGGTTTATATGATGAATTCAGTGTTCTATTTAGAGGGAAAAATGTAAAGGAGTCCTGGTTGGTAGGGACAAAGAAAAAAGAAATAAAAGATTAAAGGTGAAAGGCAAGGAGGGGTAAAGGGCATAGGAGGACCTAGTAAGCACTGAGTAGTTGTTGAGAAACAAGAAGTATAGGTAGAAGGAATGTTGTAGCAGGCTTACGAGCAGCCGTGTCAAGTGGGGTCTTTACAGGGGGAAGACCATGATTTTTGCAGGTAGTCCTTTAGGGCTATTTTGAAATTGGGTGAGATTTAGAGAGATCTGACGGGGAGAGGGAACTTGTTTCAAGCTGTGGAGACTGCATGACTATAAAGACTTTTACCTATGGTTTTATTAGGTTTGGAGATTTGGAGTAGGTGTTGGTCAGAGTTCCAAAGTTTGCGGTTAGGGACATAAGAGGAGACGAGAGTAGTTAATGAGAGACAAGCTTGGGGATGTAATAGGATAGATTGCATCATAAAAAGCTGAGGTAGGAGGAGTTGGTTGTGGAACTCTGGGCAATTTAGTTTTTGTCGAGAGAGGCAGTGGTGTGAGCGGTAGGGGAGATTTGTGGCAAACCTGGCAATTTTATTATAGGTTAGTTCAAGTTTATGTAATAGATTAGGGGCAGCATAAAGTAATGTTGGAAGGAGGTAGGCTTGGGCGAGGGAGGTTTTAGATTCCTGTCTAAGGAATTTTTTATTTCTGTTTAACAGTCCAAGTTTCTGATGGGTCTTTTTGGTGGAGTTGTTGATGTAGATTTCAAATTTTAGTTCATCATCAATGTGTACACCAAGAAGTTTGGTGTGCGACTCTGCCAGAATGACTGTATTGTTTAGAGAAGAGATAGAGAAGAAGGTTTTAAGATGTTGGAGAGATTTGGGAAGGTAAAGAAGAAGTTTCGTTTTATTAGGGTTCAGTAGGAGTTGGTTAGTGGTGAGCCATCTTTCACCAAATAAAAGTGCGTCTTGTGTGAGGGTATGTAGGTGGGTTAGGTTGTCTGAGGTAGAGATGATTGTAGAGTCATCTGCATATTGAATAAGTTTAGAGTGAGGACAGGATTGGAAGAGAGCATTTGTAAAAATGTTGAATAGTAGGGGGCCCAGGATGGAGCCTTGAGGGAGTCCAGTAAGAACGGGAAGGAAAGGTGAGGTAGCAGATAACCATTTGACAGATTGGGTTCTATTAGATAGGTAAGAGGAGACCCAGTTAATGGTAGAATAAGGCAGGTTAAAGGAAGAAAGTTTGGAGAGCAAGAGGTTATGTAAAACAGTGTCAAAAGCCTTAGAGAGGTCTAGGAAGAGGGGTGCTACTCGTTTGTTGTTGTTAAGAGAGGTAGAGATGGAGTTAGTGAAGGACAGTATGGGGGTAGATGTGCTATGGTGTGGGCGGAAGACATGTTGAGTGAGAGTCAGGAGATTTTCATCAGTTATATGTGCCAGGAGCACATTACTTGGCTATTTCTCCTCATTTACCGTAAACACTGTAATGTACATACTGCTTTATGCTTTACTTCTACAATGATTATTTGGATTTCATTTAAAACTTTTATTTTAAATTTTATAGCACAAATACTGATAGACTTCTGCTAAACAAAACAAAACAGTCTGACAATGAAAACAGACTTAGCAGTAAAACTTTTCTGCCCTTGAAACTCACATTCATTGAAACAGCATTGAAACCTACATTCATGGAAAATGCATCTGGCCAGTGGCAGATGAAGTTTACCTCTGCGCTGTTTTCAAATCATTGGCCCCTTGCACACATATTTAGGATGATGCAAACATACATGTGTTGTTTGATTCACCTTCCTAATTGTTTTCAGTTATATCCCTTGTATATTACAGCACACTTGTTAGACAGTGTTTTAAATTTATTGTTTTGAATATTTTTCCAGCAAGCAATGAAACACAAACAAAACCAATAATGACAAAACTGCCCAGTTCATAACATTTCCATCATAAAAGTTTACTCAAACTTTTCTCATTACAATCCACCAAATATTAGTAAATATCCACAATCTCTCCAGAAGTAAAAGTCATCTAAATAATTCCACATTAAAGAGATCTGCAACTAATGAAGAGATTGTTGCTAGCAAACAACTTTATATTTCATTGTATCATCTACAAATAAAGTGCCTATTGCCCTTGGAGAATAAATTGCCTATGTTACATTAAAAAAATGATGAGCTAGTAATATTGCAATAGGGAATGGATGGCAAACTGATAACAGGTTCATAGTTACTAGGTATATCCTCCAAAGGAGGACATTCTCAGGACTGCAGCATCCACCACCTTTAAAGTACAACACAGCACAGTATCAGCAATCCATCTGTGACACTTGTGCACTGGCCCAGTAATCAAGGAGCCTAAATCCTCACCACTAACACCAGTGAGGGATGACAAATACACACACAGTAAAGTACAATTTCCCTTAGGAGCACACAGAGATCAGTCAGTCTGGGGCTGGTTTCTTCCTTTCTCTCCAGATCCCCAATAAGAATCCCCACTGGCACAGCTATAGAGTGGGTTCCTTAGCCAGAGTCCCAAGCCAAATCCTCCTAGCACTCCCTCTGTCCAACCAGTGCTTCGAGTCCCTGCCCAAGTAGCTGACACACACACGCGCACGCACACACACACACACACACACACACACACACACACACACACACACACACACACACACACACACACACACACACACACACACACACACACACACTTTGAGATATGATTTATATACAACCACACAGACACTTCTGGGGAAGGCTGGCACAGGTTCATTAGCTGTTCCCCTTCTGTCGAGGCTATAAGGTAGTAATCACTGCCACCAGGACACTTACTTATCAGCTACTAAAAAGGCCCTTACCAAAGGGTGACCAATTATTACTGTGCAATATTATTATCCAAATGGTAAGTGTGACTGAGCAGCAAGGCTTATTTGGAGTGGATTTGTACAGTATCACTATATACATGCAATGTACTCTAGAGCTTAAATTACCTCTACACAAAACAGCCACAGTTGAAAGGTTTAAAATATTTAATAAATAATAAAAACACAAGACAAATCTCCACAATTCAACACAGTGCTAGTCAAGAGTTCAGAGATCACAGGAAAATGCTTAAAATAATACTGTAGAATAGTCTGACATAAATATAGAAAACAGCTAGCGTAAACTTAATTTTCTATCTATTTCTGGGAGAGATACTAAAATCTAAGATCCTACTTACATACAGACAGAGCAAAACAAGTGCTGGTGAGTGATCAGTTCTGAAGACAAATGCAAAATGCTCTCTCTCTGTGTCTGACAAAGTCCTTTAAATTGATAATACATCCTGCTGACTCATTTTAGATTACATCATTCTTAACAATTCTCTGGTTTCTCAGGTGAACAGAAACGCCACATTAATATTTCTTAGTAAGCTTGCACCTGGTCAGGAAACTACAGTAATTAAAGACATCATATATGTAAAATCCAGCAATTAATTCTAGTCTCAAAACAATAGAAAGAATCTGCTGGTTCAGATACCACAGCTCAGAGCCCTGAGATCAAAACAGTCATAAAATGCTTGACTTATCAGCTTTCTTACAGCAAAGTGCACTGTTGTTACATTTTTGCAGTTCAACATCCCATACAGACTTTTCACATTTAGGAGAACAAGCCTGTGGCTTATATTAATATTTACAAATGACAGAATTATCTACAAAATTCTATCTAGCTAGGCTGGCAGCCTTCACATATCCCCCCAGAGAACTCAAGCTAGTTTTTCAAGTGACCATTGAGAAACGTTGCTTGAGAGGGTTAGATCTATCTGAGTATGCCTTACCCCATTCCCTGTCTTGAGAGCCCATCTGCATTGGCATTGCTACTCCCACTCCAGTGCTGCACTGATATAGCATATGCTTGCAACCTTAGGCTCCATCTTAGCAACTTGGAATTTTGCTGGCTGGGTCTGTTTAACCATGTTAAGGGATTGTGATCTGTCACTACAGTGAATTTTCTTCCATACAGATAAGGCTGAAGTTTCTGCAGTGCTCACACTATGGCTAGACATGCCTTTTCTACAGCTGCATAGCATTCCTCCTTGGGTTGGAGCATATGACTGAGATAAACCACTGGGTGCTCTTCTTCCTCTGAAGAAATCTGGCTAAATACAGCCCCCATCCCATGGTTCAAAGCATCCACCTGCACAACAAATTCTTTGCTGTAATCTGGACTGGCTAACACAGAGGGTCATCCCAAAGCTTCTTTAAGCTTCTGGAATGCCTGCTCACATGCTGTGGTCCACACTACCTTATCTGGCCTGTTTTTCCTTGTCAGGCCTGTGAGAGGAGCAGTATGGTACTATAACTGGGGATGAACCTTCTGTAGTACCCTGTTGTCCCTAAGAATGCCCTCACTTGCTTTTTGTCAGCAGGTGCAGGTCATGCCTGAATGGCTTCTATTTTGACAGGTTCTGGCCTGATCTTACCACTCCCCACTCTATGTCCCAGGTAGGAGACCTCTGCCATACCCAACTGACATTTCATAGGTTCATAGGGTCATAGGTAGATACTAGGCTATCTGCCCTAGAGCATTTATAAGCCTAGCCAGAGTGTATTTGGCTTCCGCCTCCCTATTAGATTAGCCTACTGTGCCTCTGTAAAGTAGGTCACAGAAGGTACCCTTTTAAGATTAGTTTACTGTGCCTCTGTCTAGCAGGGACACAGAAGAGATCCCAGGGGTGAATTTGCGATTTCCCATCCACGCGTCCAGATTTCACTTGAAGAGGGTCAGCGAGGGGCTATGTCTAACATGAATTGGGATTCGATTCCAGAGTGAGGGGAGACTCTGGGAAATTAATCTGTCCCTCCAGCATGTCCTATTTATTTTTGTGCTGAGGTTTAGGTCCCTGAAGTGTGTAGCTCTAAGGGACTTGGATTTTTTGAGGTGGAGCATGTCCATTAATTCTGGGTTTGACATGGCTTTGTATGTCAAGCATAGATCGCCTCTGAGTAGGCGGTAAGCAACTGAGTAGAGCTGGAGTTTCTTTAGTCAAGCTGCATAGGACATCTGTTTGTAGCCCATGATCCTCTTGGTGAGGTACTTTTGGAGTCTCTCCAGTTGCTGCAGGTGTCGGGTAAGGTACATCCCAAAAGGGGCATTGTATTCAATTATGGGCCTGATGAGTGACGAGTAGAGGGGCACAATGACCTCTCTTGATCTAGATGTGAACCCTTTCGTGATAAGGTGGGCTATATAGAAGGTCTTTCTAACCACTTTGGCAATGTGATTATCAAAGCAGAGATTACTATCTACGTTGGTCCCCAAATCTCTAGTTATTTCTTCTGTACTTAATGGATTACCACCTATGTGGTAATTTGTGGGCACCTTGTTTTTCCCAAAGGGGATGACTATGCACTTTTTAGTATTTAGCTTGAGGCCGTGGCTCTGGCACCAAGCATCTGTCTCTGTGAGACCCTTTTGGAGGATGCTTGTGTCAGCTGGAGATTTGATTATGGCCCCCAGTTTGCAGTCATCTGCGAACTTTGTCAGCCCTAATCCCCCTGTGTTAGCCTGAACCTCAGAGAAGTATATACTGAACAAGAGAGGTCCCAGAACTGAGCCCTCTGGGATGCCACTTGTAACTGGTTTGGATTCAGACATGGCACCTGTGATTCTGACCATGTGGGTTCTATCTCTGAGCCAGTTTGCAACCCATCTTGTGATATAGGGTTTGATATTTAAGCTGGTAAGCTTATTTATGATTCCCGAGTGGGGTATTGTGTTGAAGGCTTTTGCGAGGTCCAGGTAGGCTGTGTGGACTACCTTGCCCTCATCTATGGCTTTGGTAACTGTTTCAAAGAAATCAACTAGGTTTAAGAGGCAAGATCTGCCATTAACAAAGCCGAATTGGGTAGGGTCCAGTGTCTGGAGGCTCCCAATGTCTTTGTTTATGAGTTCCATAATAATACACTCCATAGCTTTACAGACCAGACTAGTCAGGCTTATGGGGCGATAGTTTCTGGGGTCCGTTGTGGCACCACCTTTGTGGAGTGGGACCACTGTAGCTGTACGCCATTCTTTGGGTACATATCCTGTAGTAAGGCTAAGTTTGAACAGTGACTTAATGTGAGGGTTCAGTTCTTCTTGGAGCTCATGTAAGACACAGCCTGGGACACTGTCTGGTCCCATAGATGCTGTGTTTTTTGCTTTGGAGAGGGCAGCTTTCACCTGTGCATCTGTGATGTCAGGGAGGTTACATTCAGTTGGGATAGGCATTTGCTCCTTTGGGGGGGGGGAAAGTTTGCACTGAATCTGTCTGCCAGGATGTTGGCTATGTCTGTAGGTTCGGTATATTTTGTACTGTTATGCAACAATTCAGAGCATATCTGGGAGTTTCCGCCCATGTTCATGACATAACTAAAGAAGGCCTTGTGATTATCTTTAGTGTCTAGGGCAATTTTTCTTTCGAAACTGGCGTTTGATGATTTTATGAGGGATCGAAGTTTCTTGCTAATACTGATCAGAGATGCCTTCCCTTTTTGGGATTTTGCTCTGTCATGTAGTAGCTTCCTCCTTCTGTTGTATAGTTTATTTATGGCCGGGGTCCACCAGACCAGTCTCCTGTTTTTGGAGGAGTGAGTCTTGGTTTTATTTGGGATAGCACAATTCATGCATTCCTGCAGGTGCTCATAGAATGCATTTGTCAAGGATTGGGCTGTATTATCCTCTGGCCCAGGGGCTTTGAAGGATTCCACCTCAGTCTTGAGAAGTGCAAAGTTGGCTTTTGAGAAATTCTTTACAGTGATTTCCTTGGCTGGGAGTGGGGACGGGATATGGATGTCCAGGGAAATTTGTTTATGGTCTAATCTTACCAATGAGGGGTTTACCTCTGGTGTGGAACATAGAGTCCCCATGTTGGTGATGACCAGGTCCAATATGTTGTTCCCTCTTGTGGGAGTGGTGACCAGTTGTTCCATTGCATTAGAGTTTATAAATTCAAGGAACCGTTGGGTGAGGGTGTTTGGGCTTGAGTAGTTTTCCCAGTCAATGTTTGGGTAGTTGAAGTCACCCAATAACATAGTGTTTGGAGAGACCTTCATATTCTCCAGTGTTCTCAGGAATGCCAAGTGGGGTTCCTGTAATAGGGAGGGTGTTCTGCAGCAGGCTACAAACTGAAAGGCAGTTTTGCCTACTGTTAGTTGCACATGGATGGTTTCCGATGCTTCGTGCAGTGCCACTAACCTGGAGGTGTAGGTATCTTTGATGAATATAGATACTCTCCCTCTTTTTGTGCTTCGGTCCCAGTTTTGGGGCCGAAACGCATGGTATGAGTTAAACCTGGTAATGCTGGGGTGCTCTCAGGAGCCTTGAACCAGGTTTCTGTTACTGCACAGACATTGATTTTCTCCATACTGAGGAGAGCCTCGAGTGCATGCATCTTAAGGTTTAGACTTCTGGCATTGAGTAGCATTACCTTTAGCTTTTTTATCCTTGGGTTGTCTATAGAGGTGGGTTTGTCCTTTGAGCCTTGCCTAAAAAAGGCACTATGGGGGTGGCAAGAGCCTTGGCCAGTATACGAAAGCTTAAGGGTGACAGGTGCAAGCTGTCCCTAGCGAAACAACGTGGCTTGTCAAGCATGTCATCCCAGG
Organism: Protopterus annectens; assembly: GCF_019279795.1. NCBI lineage: Eukaryota > Metazoa > Chordata > Ceratodontiformes > Protopteridae > Protopterus > Protopterus annectens. The sequence continues at coordinate 1,606,805,048 of NC_056726.1, read as the reverse complement.
CTGACAGAGACTGGATCCCCTTTGAATGACACCAATACTTTAGCCAATTGTTGAAAGTGATCATTTTGTCTTTATACTGTGGCATCATTCTTGGTGAGGGCAAGATGCTACTCAAGGTCAGAGTCATACCAGCCTGGGCTACATGGTCAGAGAGCTCCTTTATGTCTCTTTTCATGTAGTCCAGGGAGGTATGTCTCAGGTCATTCACACCAGCATGGACAATGACGGAGGCATACTTGTACTTGCTTTAGAGTGACCTGAGTGCTTGTGTTATGTGGCGGATCCTGGCACCCGATAGGCAGCTTACAGTGACTTTCTCCTAGTTCAGTCTGGTGAGCGGGACATCAGTGTGCCGGACAATAGAGTCCCCTATAATAAGTGTATTTGGTGTGTTGTTTGGCCTTAAGGGCTGTGACTGTGAGGCACGCTGATTTTGTGAGATATGTGATTTGTGGGTATTGTTGAGGGGTGGCTGTTGCTTGGACATTTGCTTAGGAGGTCTTTGCTGTTTAGGCAGATTTTTATTTAGAGCCTCCAAGTATGTTTTTGTGTGTTTATGTGTTGAGTAGGAAGATGCAATAGGTCTGTGTGAGACTGTATTTGTGGTGTGGGTGGTTACCTTTTCCTCCTGACTGACTGTGCCAGTCTTGGGTTGAGAGAGCTCTGCCTCCAGTTTGGCTGTGTAGCTGCATCTCTCACATGTATTAGAGTTTGTTGGAAGGAGGAGAGGGCTGTCTGTGTACATAAGGCAATTGTAACATTGCCTCAAAATTCCCAGATTCACCAGCTGGACTGGAGAGTAACCTTGAAACTGACCATTGGACATACCAGATAAGTATAGGGAACTGTTCTTTTACTGGTCAGATTAGGGAAGGGAACTGATTTTTCACTTGATCAGGAAGCACCAATCGGGAGCCTAATACTTATGAGAAGTCAAGGAGGGTGTAGTGCTTTAGTTAGTTAGTGTTTCCTTATAAGAGCTGAGCAAGTGCAGGGCTTTAGAAAGAGAATAGAGTGATTACTTTGAGAGTTTGAACAGTTCTAAGGGAAAAAGTGAAGAGCAGACTTTGTGGAGCCTGGAATAGTTTAAACCTGTTTAGGCGGCACTGCCTGACGCTGCTCAGTGCGCAAAACCACGCAAAAAGAGAGTTGTAGGGTTTTAAGAGAGAGAGATCAAGGAGTTTAGAATTGACCCAAAATGGCCAATAAAACTACAGCTTCTAGGTAGTAACTACTCCTCCACTGAACAGCCTGGCTGGCCTTCTAGAAACTTCCAAACAGTTCAGAATAGCAAATCTGTAACGTAGTAACCACTCCTCCAGGGACAGGCAGGCTGTTCAGTGTTAACCAATCCCACTGGTGAACACAGAGACTTCCCTTTAGCCCAATCAAGCACTGGCCTTCTAGAAACTTCCAAACAGTTCAGAACAGCAAATCTGTAACTGTTCCTGGGCTTTATGGTCAACCCCTGCCCTCTGTAGTCTGCCCAGCACCTCCCTGACATGTTGAAGGTGCTCTTGCCAGGAATGGTTGTAGATGGCAATATAATCTACCTGCGATATGATCTACCAGCCTCTGAAAAGTTGCTGGGGAATTTGTCATCCAAAGGGCATCTTTGTGATCTCATACAAGCCAAACATAGTCACAAAGCTGATTTCTGTCTAGCACTGGGAGTCAAGGGCACCTGCCAGTAACCCTTGGTAAGATCAATGGTTGTAAAATACTTAGCCTGCCCAGCTGCTCCAGGGCCCCATCTGTTCTAGGCATGGGGTAAACATCTGACTCTGAGTGACTATTTAATTTTCTGTAGTTCTCACAGAACCTGGTGCTGCCATCCTTCTTTGGCAACAGCACCATTGGGGAGGCACAGGGACTGTTGGACTCTTGAATTACCCCTAGTTCCAACATCTCCTGAATCTCCTCCCTCAGAGTCTGTTTGACTCTCCCAGACACCCTCTAATAGACCTTTGGGGTCCTGTATTCACCTGGGGCTGCGCCAGGTAGGTGCACCCTGGTATCCCAGTGAACATGTCCCCAAACTCCTGTAACACTGCTCGGATTTCTTGAACCTGGGTAGGAGATAGCTGCTGGGACATTGCCACCCCTTCCACTGAGGTGTCAGTCCGAGCATCACTGAGGAGATCAGTCACCAGATCTCCCTCAGACTCTTTCTGCAATCCACTGCAAATACTCAGCACAATTATCATGGTAAGGTTTCATCATGTTAACATGGTACAATTTGTGATCGTGACTCCTGCCTAGAAGTTCCACCATGTAGGTAACATCACTTACCTTTCTTACACCTTGTAGGGTCCTTCCCAAGCTGCTCCCTCCCAAACTGTTTACAGCTTGCTGTGTCTGACAGGAATGAGAACCATTACCTGCTGCCCTACAGCATACTCTCTAGCTTGAGCATTCCTGTCATACCATACCTTTTACTGTTGTTGGGCTTCTGCCATGTTCTCCTGGGCCAAGCCCATGAGTTCCCTTCCCTGAGCCTTGTCCTGAGGTTTAGGACATATGCCACAACAGACTCCTTGGGAAATTCACACTCACCTTCCCACTCATCTCAAATTAAATCTAAAGGTGCCCTTACCCTATGCCCATACAGCAACTCAAAGGGTGAAAAACCTGTGGGTTACTGGAAACCTCTTTATAAGCAAACAACAAATGGGGCAAATATTTTTCCCACTCCCTCTTAAACTGGTCTGAAAATGCTCATAGCATGGACACTTGCATCTAGTTCCCAGGCTAAACAGATACCAACAGAATTTAACATGTCTCTGTAAAAAATACTTATCTCTTAGCAGCTGACACTTGTCTCTCAGAAAACCGGCTGCCTCTTGGTTTTGGCGTCTTTTCAGGCTTGCTAGTTGTTGCTGAAGCACCTACCAAGGGAGAAAATGCTGAGAGAAGAAAGGAGCCACTTTTGTGATTTTAAGTATTTTCTTCTGATTTTTTGTTACGTTTTACTGCTTTGCTGTCTACTTTTGGCATTTTCGCTAAAGTTTATATCTGTAACAGTAACAGTACTTGGAACACATCTAGAGCCTGTTTACTGCATTTCCTGTGTTGCACTTAATTTAAAATAGTTTTTTTCTCTAAAAACTGCATTTTACCTGATTTTGGCCTAGCACTCAAGTGTGGGGTCATTTGTTGCACTGTTGTGATTATTTTGCTGCTTGTGTATCTCTGCTACCTTTAAACTACAACAAAAAGAAAAAAAAAACAAAAAAAATCTTTCTTTTGTCACACTTTCTGAAAGTTAAGAAAGTTCAGTTACAGATTTGCTGTTCTGAACTGTTTGAAAGTTTCTAGAAGGCCAGTGCTTGCTTGGGCTAAAGGGAAGTCTCTGTGTTCACTAGTGGGAGTGGTTAACACTGAACAGCCTGCCTGGCCTTCTATAAACTTCCAAATAGTTCAGAATAGCAAATCTGTAACTGAACTTTCTTAACTTTCAGAAAGTGGGAAAAAAGCAAGATTTTTTTTTTCTTTTTGTTGTAGTTTAAAGGTAGCAGAGATACACAAGCAGCAAAATAATCACAACAGTGCAATAAATGACCCTGCACTTGAGTGCCAGACCAAAATCAGGTAAAATGCAGTTTTTACAGAAAAAAAAACGATTTTAAATTAAGTGCAACACAGGAAATGCAGTAAACAGGCACTAGATGTGTTCCAAGTACTGTTACTGTTACAGATATAAACTTTAGCAAGCCAGAAAATGCCAAAAAGTAGGCGGCAAAGCAGTAAAACTTAACAAAAATCAAAAGAAAATACTTAAAATCACAAAAGTGGCTCCTTTTCTTCTCTCAGCTTTTTCTCCCCTTGGTAGGTGCTTCAGCAACAACTAGCAAGCCTGAAAAGATGCCAAAACCACGAGGCAGCCGGGTTTTAAGAGAGACAGATCAAGGAGTTTAGAATTGACCCAAATTGGCCAATAAAACTACAACTTCTAGGTAGTAACCACTCCTCCAGGGACAGGCAGGCTGTTCAGTGTTAACCACTCCCACTGGTGAACACAGAGACTTCCCTTTAGCCCAATCAAGCACTGGCCTTCTAGAAACTTCCAAACAGTTCAGAACAGCAAATCTGTAACTGTTCCTGGGCTTTATGGTCAACCCCTGCCCTCTGTAGTCTGCCCAGCACCTCCCTGACATGTTGAAGGTGCTCTTGCCAGGAATGGTTGTAGATGGCAATATAATCTAGGTAAGCAAGGGCAAACCCTCCTGCTCCTGCTAGGATATGATCTACCAGCCTCTGAAAAGTTGCTGGGGCATTTGTCATCCAAAGGGCATCTTTGTGATCTCATACAAGCCAAACATAGTCACAAAGCTGATTTCTGTCTAGCACTGGGAGTCAAGGGCACCTGACAGTAACCCTTGGTAAGATCAATGGTTGTAAGATACTTAGCCTGCCCAGCTGCTCCAGGGCCCCATCTGTCCTAGGCATGGGGTAAACATCTGACTCTGAGTGACTATTTAATTTCCTGTAGTCCACACAGAACCTGGTGCTGCCATCCTTCTTTAGCAACAGCACCATTGGGGAGGCACAGGGACTGTTGGACTCTTGAATTACCCCTAGTTCCAACATCTCCTGAATCTCCTCCCTCAGAGTCTGTTTGACTCTCCCAGACACCCTATAAGGGGCCTGCCTAATAGACTTTTGGGGTCCTGTATCCACCTGGTGCTGCACCAGGTGGGTGCACCCTGGTTTCCCAGTGAACATGTCCCCAAACTCCTGTAACACTGCTCGGATTTCTTGAACCTGGGTAGGAGATAGCTGCTGGGACATTGCCACCCCTTCCACTGAGGTGTCAGTCCGAGCATCACTGAGGAGATCAGTCACCAGATCTCCCTCAGACCCTTTCTGCAATCCACTGCAAATACTCAGCACAAGGGCCTCCTTATCATGGTAAGGTTTCATCATGTTAACATGGTACAATTTGTGATCGTGACTCCTGCCTAGAAGTTCCACCATGTAGGTAACATCACTTACCTTTCTTACACCTTGTAGGGTCCCTCCCAAGCTGCTCCCTCCCAAGCTGTTTACAGCTTGCTGTGTCTGACAGGAATGAGAACCATTACCTGCTGCCCTACAGCATACTCTCTAGCTTGAGCATTCCTGTCATACCATACCTTTTACTGTTGTTGGGCTTCTGCCATGTTCTCCTGGGCCAAGCCCATGATTTCCCTTCCCTGAGCCTTGTCCTGAGGTTTAGGACATATGCCACAACAGACTCCTTGGGAGATTCACACTCACCTTCCCACTCATCTCAAATTAAATCTAAAGGTGCCCTTACCCTATGCCCATACAGCAACTCAAAGGGTGAAAAACCTATGGGTTACTGGAAATCTCTCTATAAGCAAACAACAAATGGGGCAAATATTTTTCCCACTCCCTCTTAAACTGGTCTGAAAATGCTCATAGCATGGACACTTGCATCTAGTTCCCAGGCTAAACAGATACCAACAGAATTTAACATGTCTCTGTAAAAAATACTTATCTCTTAGCAGCTGACACTTGTCTCTCAGAAGCTTGCCTTAAACTGGAAGTTGTAAAACAATTACCTTGGAAACCTGTAACTACCTCTGTTTCAAACAATAGAAATAATTTCCAGATGCAGACATTCTGTCTTCTAGTTCTGGTAAACGCCCTCATAAAAGTCTTTATTTATTTTCTCAGAGTTTGCAAGTTAACTCTGTATATCCCAACTTCTATTATGAAAACATACATTTGCTCAGGCATATAGTCTATATATATTTTTGCTCTTCTCCATCAGAGTGCACTGTGGTTACATTTTGAAGCTCAGCACATAACATATAGTTTAATCATAACATATAGTTCTCTTACATCTGTAAGGCAAGCCTGTGGATCATATTAATATTTACAAGTGATATAAGATTATTTACAAAATTCTAACTAGCTGGGCTGGAAGCCTTCACACCTAGCAGTATGGACATTTGGACTACCCTTGTTTCTCCTGCCAGCCTTGTTAACTTGAGTTTCCAGAGGCAGTGTAGCAACTGCCTTATGTACACTGACAACCCTCTACTAATAACTCACCCTGCTCTCTTGCACTAGAAACAGTAACACTGAAGAGGTTGTCAACTCACCTACTATTAGTCATGCACATACTACCACTACTCATACACATAGTACACATTCAACACATAAATTAACATACATGGAGGGTCTCTTAAAAAAATTACCAAAACACCAGAGACCTCCAAAACAAAAGACTGCTACAACTAACACAGTTCCCACAGCACCCAAGAAACATAGCAACACCAGTGTCTCAACTACCAAGCCCTTAAGGTGTAACACTCAAAAAACAAATTTTCTTGTCATTGGAGACTCCATAGTGAGACACATGGAAGTCCCGCTCACCAGGTTAGATAAGGAGAAAGTCACGGTCAGCTGCCTCTGGGGTACCAGGATTCATCAGATCACGCATCCACTCAAGTCTCTCAGCAACAAGTACCATTATGACCCTGTTATAACCCATGTTGGAGTGAATGATGTGAGATGTACCTCACTGGACTATATGAAGAGAGACATGATTGAGCTCTCTGAGTATCTGTCCCAGGCAGGTATGCCCTTAGCCTTGAGCAGCATATTACCCTCACTTAGAATGATGATACAGTATAAACAGAAATGATTAATTTCAATAATTTTCTTAGTTTTGGGTGTCGTTTAACGGGGATCCAGTTTCTGTCAGCCTTGGATGACATGGTCAATAAACCTTGTTGCTTTTCCAGAGATGGTTTGCACCTGGCACCACTAGGCCTTTGGCTGCTGACAAAGGCTCTTATCTCCCTCATAGTGTCTTTTTAGGCAATGTCTCAAAAAGAAAATTACTGACGTGAAAATTGCCAACCATAACAAAATAAGGGTTATGCTATTAAACGCTAGGAGCTTAAACCAAAAACTGCACACCCTGGAAGCACTTCTATCACTGGAAGATGCAGATGTCTCTACAATCACAGAAACCTGGTTCAAGGCCTCAGAGAGTACCCTTGCCTTGCAGGGCTACAATGCCTTCCACACCCTCAGACCGCAAAATTAATGCATGAGAACCAAAGGAGGTGGGCTATATTAGAGATAAATTCACCTCCCGACTAGTTAGACTGGACAATCCACGGAGTTTCTAAAAGCTCAGATTACTGTGGTTAAGACCCCCATTCAAGTCTTAGCTAGTTATAGATCCCCCTCCATGGATCATGATGTGCACAAGGCCTACTTGGTCAAACTGGAGTCAAAACTGGATCTCCTTTAAATGGCACCAAAAACTAAGTCAATTATTGAATGATTGGGGGTTGGTATAATGGTTAATGTGTTTGACTCACAGACACAGGGTACAGTGTTTCATTCACACCTTCCCTTGTCTGCACAAGCTGATTGGTAAAGAAAGCATGGGGCTAGCAGGATTGGCTAGATTTCTGTGTTGCTAGAATCTTCTATTTTTTGTAGTACTTAAACTCCATATTTGAGCTAGTTTGGGCTTGTTTGAACCAGGCTCAGCTGAGGTGCATCATCTCTGGGACGTTTTACAAAATTCCTGAAGCTTCAAGATTGGTCTAAGTGTTTATTCATTTATTTTCACTTATTTTATTGCATTTGCACTTGCCTATTCATTTTTATATGTGTACTATAGCTAATTTATCACATTTGCACTGTTTTAAAGCAATTTACCAATTAACTCCATTTCATTATGGTTTAACTGTATTTCATTGCTATTTACTGCAATACATTACTGCTTAACTGCATTTTACTGCATTTCATTACTGTTTAACTGTATTTTTCTATAATGTGAGTTCTGTTTTTGTCTGTAAGTGGTTAATCTGTGCTTTTCTGTGAGTTTTAATGTGTTCTTAACCTTTAAATTGAGTAGCATAGTCTGGATGCTTAAAGAGCTGTCTGTTTTTGCCTTCTGTGTTTCTGGTAGCCATATTCTGTTTGCCTTCTGTGTTTCTGGCAACCATCTTGTGTTGGTAGGAGCTAACTTCTCTGCTAGTGAGAGTAGCAGGGCTGCTTGGACCTTGTCTGGCACAAGCTGATTGGTAAAGAAAGCAGAGGTTAGCAGGACTGGCTAGATTTCTGTGTTACTAGAATCTTCTATTTTTTTCTGGTATTTAAACCCTGTGTTTGAGCTGGTTTGGGCTTGTTTGCACATCATGCACTGCAGCTGCACTATTTTTAACCCATTGCAACGTATTCCAGCTACAAATTTTCCCTTAGTACCACTTGTGTGATCACCTAGTAGTACTCATCTTAGACATTCCACCCTTTACCCCTTAGCTCACTATGGCCTCTCTCCCTCAAATTCTGGCAAATATAGCTTGAAAATTTCTTATGGTTTCTCCTGCCAGTCTGTTTGATATGGGCATCCTGAGACAGTGTAGCAACTACCTTATGTACATGAACAACCCTCTACTACTACCACCTAGGAACACAATTTGTGAGAGATGCAATTACATTAAGAACTTAGACTCTATGCTCTCTCCCTCACAAGCCAGTATATCTGGCACTGAGAAGGTTGTCAACACAAACACCACACCTCAAACACCACCCACATGTACACAACACACACACACATATGCAGAGGTCCTCAGCAAAAATTCCCAAACAAAAGAGACCTCCAAGGCAAAAACACATGCGAACTCCACTGCCCATCACACCACACATAGTCCACACACCTGTGTCTTATAGCCACTAAGACCTAATGATAAACCCAACATATTAGTCATAGGAGACTCCATTATGAGACACACAGATGTGCCCCTCACCAGGCTGGATAAGGAGAAAGTCACGATTAGTTGTTTGTCAGGTGCCAGAATCCGCCATATCACCTATGCACTCAAATCTCTTAACAACAGGTACTGTTATGACTCTGTCATAGTTCATGCTGGTGTGAATGACTTGAGACATACCTCCCTGGAGTATAAGAAGAGAGACATGATTGACCTCATTGAATATGTGTCCCAGGTAGGTATGTCCCTAGCCTTAAGCAGCATTCTACCATCACCCAAAATGATGCCTCAATACAAACAGAAAATGATTGACTTAAAAATTGGCTTAGTTTCTGGTGTCATTCCAAGGGGATCTAGTACCTGACAGCCTGGGAAGATATGATTGACTGACCATGATGCTTTGCCAGAGATGGCCTGCATCTGTCTCCCTTGGGCTTCAGGCTTCTGGCAAAGGCTCTTGCCTCCCCCATAGTGCTTTTTTTAGGCAATGCTATGAGTTCAAAACTACCAGCATGAAAATGTCATCAAAATGCAAATTAAAGGTCATGCTGCTAAACCCTAGAAGTCTAAACATGAAACTGCACTCATTGCAAACATTCTTGACCCTGGAAGATGCTGATATTTGTGCAGTCAAAGAAAGCTGGCTGAAAGCTGAGGCGAGTACCCCACCCATACCAGGTTACTCATCCGATCATACATTCAGACCCCAAACCATGGGCAGCAAAGTAGGAGGTGGAGTTGCAATATATATTAAAGATATACACACCTCTGAGCAGGTCAAACAGTATGATGCACAGGAGACACTCCAGGTGTAGTTAACTGTTGACAAGACCCTTATTCAAATCAGAGCTAGCTACAGGCCCCCAACCTTGACTCAAAATGCCCACTCCAACTATCTAGACCTCTTCAAATTTATCATGATTCAAATCTTTACCCTGATCATGGGCAACTTTAACTATCCAACCACAGACTAGAAAAACTACTCATGCCAAAACACAAATGCCCAGAGATTCCTTGAGTTCATCAATTTGAATGTCTTGGACCAGTTGATCGACACCTCCACAAGAGGTGATATTAACTTGGACTTGGTAGTAACCAACATGAGTAACCACTGCAGCATCCCTACAGTGTCATCATCCTTGGTAGGATCCTGCCACAAAGTGGTAACTCTCAAAGTCATGATCTCCCCTGCCCCCCACCCCCCAGCTAGGGTCAAACAAAAAAACTTCTCCAAAGCTGATTGCAATCTCCTGAGGGAAGGTATAAACAGCTTCACAGCCTTCTACCCCTCTGTAGGAACTGTCAGATATGTCCAAACCTACACCAAAGTGCTATACAAGCATTTATATAGCTACATGGAATCAGGAATACCCAACAGGACAAAAACATCCTCTTCATCTGCAATAAATAAACTCCATAATAAAAGGAAAAAATTGCTGTCCAGGACCAAGAAGGAGCAGGTGCCTAATTGGAAGCAAAATCTCTTTAGCCAGAACAAGCAAATAATAGCACTAGTGAAATCCTCCAAAGCAAACTTCATAGGATCATAGGATCATAGGAAGTTACTAGACTATTGGCTCTGAGGCCCTTATAAGCCTATCCAAGAGTTTAGCACATAAATAGACAAATCAGCACCTGATGCCCCTGTCCAGCAGGGACACGAGTGGAACCCCAGGGGTATATTTTCTATTTCCCATCCAGTTATCCAGGTTGTGCTTAAAAAGGGGTAAAGAGGTACTCTGCTTGACATGGAGGGGGAATCTCTTCCATAGATGAGGGAGTCTCTTGGACACAAATCTGTCCTGCCAAAAATTTCCTATTGACGTCAAAGACCAGGTTGAGGCCGTGTATGCAGGTTACTCAAGTGGAACTCAATTTGCAGATATGCAGCAGTCCCATCAAGGCGGGGTCTGAAATCGCCTTTTATGCCAGACAAAGTTCACCTCTGAGGAGTCTATATGAAACAGAGTAGAGGGATAGGGCTTTTAGCCTATTTGTGTATGGTAGATTTTTGAGGCCCTGGATTCTCCTGGTGAGGAACTTCTGTCCTGTCTCCAGCTGCTGCATGTACTTTGTGAGGTACATGCTGAATGGGTCATTGTACTCAATAATGGGCCTTATAAGGGAAGAATACAGGGATATTATGACCTCCTTGTCCCTGGGTGAGATACCCATACTTATAAAGTGGGCCATGTAGAAAGCTTTCTGTACAATGGAAACAACACGGTGGTCAAAAGTCAGATTGCTATCAATCTGGGTGCCCAAATACCTCACGACTGACTGCATGCTTAGGACATTGTTATTAATGTGATCATTTTTGGGGATGTCACTCTCCCCAAAGGGGTTGATAATACATTTTTTGTATTCTGCTTGCAGCCATCTTTCTGGCAGTAGTCATTTGTTTGGGTGAGACTCTATTGGTGGATGTCCGCTTCACTAGGGGAATTGATGACAACTCCCAGCTTGCAGTCATCTGCAAACTTGGTCAGCCATAGCCCACTGGTTTTGGCCTGCACCTCAGAAAAGTATATCCCAAATAACAAAGGCCCCAAGACTAAACTCTGGGGTATGCCACTCGATACAGGTCTACTGCTTGAGGTAGTTTCCCCTATTTTGACTAGGTGGGTTCTATCAGTGAGGTAGTTAGCTACCCATCTATTAACATACGGATTGATGCCTAGTTGAAAGAGTCTATCTATTATGCCTGAGTGGGGAATAGTGTTGAAGGCTTTGGCCAGGTCAAGGTAGGCGAAGTGCACTGTCTTCCCCTCGTCCATGGCTTTGGTGACTCAAAAAAGTCGACCAAATTTAACAGCCATGACCTCCACTTGACAAAGCCAAACTGTGTGGGATCGAGTGTTTGGAGGTTGCCAGTGTCCTTATTAAGGAGGTCCATGATAATCCATTCCCTGGCCTTGCAGATCAGGCTAGTTAGGCTGATGGGTCTATAATTTCCCTGATCAGTGGATGCTCCACCTTTGTGTAAAGGGATGACAGTGGCTGTCCTCCACTCAGCTGGGACAAAGCCAGTACTCATGCTTTGGCTAAATAGGCTTGCTAATAGTGTTGCAAGTTCCTGCCCGAGTTCATGTAGGATGCAGCCTGGGATGCTATTGGGAGGCCATATTTTTTGCCTTTGGCAGAGCAGTGATGACCTGATCCCTGGATATAAGGGGAAGGGGGCAGGTACTGGGAATGTCCTAATTTACTGAGGGATAGAGGGGTGAAATTTTCACTGAATCTGTCAGCCAGCAAGTTTGCTACATCTACGGCATTTATATATGTGGTGTCCTTGACCACCAGTTCTGAACAGATCTGGGTGCTACCTTTGAGATTATGGAAGAAGGCCTTATGATTGTCTCTAGTAGATGTGGCCAATTTGGACTCGAAGTTTGGACGATTTCAATAGTGTTCTTATTTGCTTGATTAGGCTATAGAAATGTTGCTTGCAATTGGGCACCTGCTCCTTCTTGGACCTGGACAGTAATTTTGTTCTTTTGTTATAAAGTTTATTTATTGCAGATGTCCACCAGACAGGTTTACTCTTCCTTGCAGAGGATGATTTAGTCCTGTCAGGTATTCCTGATTCCATGCATCAAATTGGCCACATCTGCTAAAGACAATGATAAGGCCTTCTTCACATATGTCTACAATCTCAAAGGAAGCACTCAGATCTGCTCAGAACTGGTAGTTAAGAACACCACATACACAAATGCTGCAGATATAGCCAACCTGCTGGCAGACAGTTTCAGTGAAAACTTCACCTCTCTGCCCCCCCCCCCCCATCAGTTAATCAGGACATCTCCAGCACCTGCACCCCTGCCCTTATCTCTAGGGAGCAATTCATCATTGCCCTCTCAAAGGCAAAAAACACAGCCTCCATGGGACCCAATGACATCCCAGGCTGCATTCTACATGAACTCAGGCAGGAACTTGCAGCACCATTAGGCACCCTATTTAACCAAAGCCTGAGTACTGGCTTCATCCCAGCTGAATGGAGAACAGCCACTGTCATCCCTTTGCACAAAGGTGGAGCATCCACCAAGCCAGGAAATTATAGACCCATCAGCCTAACTAGCCTGATCTGCAAGGCCATGGAACAGATTATCATGGACCTCATTAACAGGGACATTGGCAACCTCCAAACACTCAATCTCACAGTTTGGTCATGCCTGTTAAATTTGGTCAACTTCTTTGAGGCAGTCACCAAAGCCATGGATATGGGAAGACAGTGCACACCGCCTGCCTTGACTTGGCCAAAGCCTTCAATACTATTCCTCACTTGGATATCATAGATGAACTCTCTCAACTAGGCATCAATCCATATGTTACCAGAGGGTAGCAAACTGGCTCACTGGTAGAACCCCCCTAGTCAAAATAGGGGAAGCCACCTCAAGCAGTAGACCCATAACACATGGTGTAGCCAAGGGATCGGTGTTGGGGCCTCTGTTGTTTGGGATATACTTTTCTGAGATGCAGGACAAAATTAGTCAGCTATGGCTGACCAAGTTTGCAGATAACTGCAAGATGGGTGCTGTCATCAGTTCCCCTAGTGATGTGGACATCCTTCAAAAGGGTCTCACCCAAGCAAATGACTGGTGCCAGAAGCATGGCCTCAAACTGAATACCAAAAAAAAGGTATCATCATCTCCTTTGGGGAGAGTGAAGTCCCCACAAATTATCACATTAATAAGAAGGTACTAAGCATGCAATCAGTCATGAGGGACTTGGGCACCCAGGTTGATAGCAAACTGACTTTTGAGCACCATATTGCCTTCATTGTATGAAAAGCTTTCTACATGGCCCATCTCATTAGTAAGGGTATCTCATCCAGAGACATGGTGGTCATAACATCCTTGTATTCTCTTATAAGACCCATTATTCAGTACAATACCCCTTTCAGCATGTACCTCACAAAGCACATGCAGCAGCTGGAGAGACCACAAAGGTTCCTCACCAGGAAAATCCAGGGCCTCAAACATTTACCCTACACAAAGGCTAAAAGACCTGTCCCTCTACTCAGTTTCATACAGACTCCTCAGAGATGACCTCTGTCTGACATACAAAGCAATCTCAGACCCCGCCTTGATGAGACTGCTGCATATCCGCAAGTCAAGCTCCACCCAAGTAACCCGCATGCATGACCTCAACCTGGTCTGTGACATAAGCAGGTTTTGTTGCTGGGACAGATTTGTGTCCCAGAGACTCCCCCTTCTGTGGAATAGACTCCCTCTCCATGTCAAGCAGAGTACTTCATTAACCCCTTTTAAGTGCAATCTGGATAACTGGATGGGGAACAGAAAATACACCCCTGGGATTCCACCTGTGTCCCTGCTGGACAGAGGAATCAGGTGCTGACTTGTCAGAAGATGAGCTAAATTCTTGGCTAGGCTTATAAGGGCCTCAGAGTCAATAGCCTAGTTAATTCCTATGATCCTATGATCCAAATACTGCCAAACACTCTGGTTATGGGGGATTTCAATTATCCCACCATCAACTGGGAAACCTACTCTAGCCCTAACTCACTAGTGCAACGGTTCCTTGACTTTGGTAACTCAATGCCTTGGAACAAACTGTTCAAACCCCAACAAGACAAACAAATATACTAGATCTAGTCCTCACTAACATGACAAACAGATGTACCGCCACAACTGTCGGACTCTCATTATTTAAATCTGGCCACAAATCAGTCACCTTTGAACTAGCACTAACACCAGAACTGACAAAAGGCAAAGTCTTGACTTCACCAAAGCAAATCATAAACTCCTAGAGGAAGGTATAAATGCATTCCAAGCCCCAACTCCAGCTGAAAGTGGTAACTACACCAAACCTTATACTAAAGCCCTGTACAATCACTTGTATAAGGGTATAGACTTGGCTGTTCCAAAGAAAATCAAAGCCAGAGCCCAAAGTAAAACCACCCTGGTGGGCATCCAGCATCAACAAACTTTACAACAAATGCTAAAAGTTGCAATCTAAGAAAACTAAGGCAAGACCCGAACAATGGAAAAGCACCCTCCTCAACCTCAACAGGCAAATAAGGCAAAATATCAAATCCTCTAAGGGTAACTTTTAGAATAACTTAGCAATCACAGCCAAAAATGACCATAAAGCCTTTTACAGCTAAGTACATAGCCTTTTACAGCTACGTACATAGCCTAAAATGTAGGACCCAGCCGTGTGCCAAACTAGTGACTAATGGTATCACACACACTGATCCTGCAGAGATAGAAAACCTGCTAGTGGACAGATTTGGTGAAAGTTTCACTCACTTTATCCTCTCCAAACTTATCACAAAACTTGCCCCCAACTTTCCCCCGTCCTACATATTGGAAGAGTAGGTCATTAAAGCCTTCTCTAAGGCAAAAAACATGGCCTCTATGGGATCAGATGGCATCCCAGGCTGTGTTCTAAACAAACTAAAACATGAACTAACATCACCATTAAGAATCCTATTCAATCACAGCCTAACCACAGCATACCTCTCAACCTCTTACAACAAGAAATCTGGACAGAGACATAAATAAAAGTGGGACAAAGGCCCAAAAATAGAGACAATTTTTAAATATTGTTCTTACAAACTTTGAAAGTTAATAGAATAACAGGTTGTGCATTAGCATGAATTTTCTGAAAGACATGAAGTCTGAAACTCAAATGTCTGTCATTATTTTCTAACTGCAGTCTCTAATGATTTACCACTAATTTGCCATAAAACCACAAGTATATGAAAAACAGACCAAAAATATGAGTCCAAAATCTAGACATTCTGTGAAAATTTGTACAGTTGAGAGGTTTGAACCACAGCCATTGTTCCTGTGGAATGGAGAACAGCAACAGTTATTCCCCTCCACAAAGGTGGCTTAGCAACAGGCAGGGAATTATAGACCCAAAAGTCTGACCAGCTTCATCTGTAAAGCTATGGAACGTATCACGGACGTCATAAATAAAGACATAGGCAACCTCCAAGCCCTGGATCCAACCAAGTTTGGCTTTGTCAAGGGCAGATCCTGCCTGTTAAACCTAGTGGATTTCTTTGAAAATGTGACTAGGGCCGTTGATAAGGGCAAATCTGTGCACATAGCATACTTCGACTTGGCAAAGACCTTTGACACAATCCCACACTCTGGCATTGCTGATAAACTTAGCAAACTAAATGTAAACCCCGTTGTTGTAAGATGGGTTGCCAACTGGCTCACAAATCTGTCACACACTATCAAAGTGGCTGACTCCATATCAACCAGCAGACCTGTCACCAGCGGGGTGCCACAAGGGTCAGTGCTGGACCCCCTACTGTTTTCTATATACTTCTCAGAAGTTCAGGCCAAAACTAAGAGGCTGTGGCTGACTAGGTCTGCAGACAATTGCAAACTAGGTGCAATCACTGAATCCTCAAATGATGTCAGTATACTCCAGGAGAGTCTTATGCAGACCAATGACTGGTGTCTTAGTCACAGTCTAAAACTGAATGCAAAGAAATGCCTCATCATTCCATCCTGTAAAAACAATGTCCCTTCACACTATCAAATTAACAACAATAACCTATGTACCTATAAAGTGGTAAGACATCTGGGATCACAAGTAGACTGCGACCTTAACTTTGACCACTATATGTCTACTGTAGTAAAGAAGGCTTTCTAAGTAGCACACTTGAATAGCAAAGGCATCGCCTCTAGAGCAAACAAGGTTATAACCCCTCTATACTTGTCATTAATCAGGCCCATAATTGAGTGTAACACCCCTTTCGGCATGTACCATATAAAGGACTTGCAGCAATTGGAGAGACCTCAGAGGTTTCTAACTAAGAAGATCAGGGGGACTCCAACATGTGCCTTACACAGACTGACTAAAGTCCATGTCACTATACTCAGTATCGTATAGACTTCTTAGGGGAGACATGTCTGGCTTACAGAGCAATCTCCGACCCAAACCTGATGAATTTGCTGCACATCCATAAATCAAATGGGACTAGAGCTACCCAGTCCAAGGACATAAATATGGCCTGTGACTTGAATAGGACATGCTGGAGGGACAGACTTGTCTCCCAGTGAATGCTACATCTTGGAATAGGCTGCTAATTCATGTGAAGCACAGCACCTCTATGACACTGTCCAAAAGGAACCTAGACAAGTGGATGGGGAACCATAAATTTGTACTGGTGATAGCACCCATGACCCTCCTGGACATGGGCAGTCATGGTATTAACTAGAGTATATATGGTATTACATTGGGATGAAATGGCTAGGCTTGAAATGACCTCTGTGTTGGTAGCCTAGTAATCTCCTATGATCCTAGATAGTTGTAGCCTCTTGCTTCAGTTTGCACAGGGCCTGCTTTATTGTCAGGCTGGGTTCTTCCTATGGACATTGTCAAGTCTACTGGCTACTGATCAAGTATATGTTTGCTTAGCCACACAGATTCTTTGGTTTTTATTTGTTTTTTTTTTTTTGTTTTTTTTTGAAGTGGGTCACACAACACACACAAGAAACCCCATCTTGACAAACTGCACTACTACAAAGATCTGACACTCCAAACAAAGTAAATTGCAAGACATTTTAATAACACACAATGCAGTCCTAAAGTGTATCGTTCACAAATTTACAAAAGTCAAGTTTATTCACATTACATTAGCAGATATTAAATATATAGGAGTGCAAATTGTACATTTTAAGTAATTTATTGTTCAGCATCCATGTTTCCCTAATTATCATATGACTAATAAATAAAGCTGCTATTTTACCTGGTACTTGACTGTTTAAATAGGTGTTTTGTTTACAAGTCATTACTTCGTGAAAGATCAAAATGTTGGATTGGCAAGCAGTGTGTCTCACAAAACAATACATTCCTATTTGAAACCAAAGAACTATTTAAAGAGATGTTCTTTGCATAAGTGCAATTATTTCCTGGAAAATCGGAGTGCTTATAAACTAGAA
Organism: Protopterus annectens; assembly: GCF_019279795.1. NCBI lineage: Eukaryota > Metazoa > Chordata > Ceratodontiformes > Protopteridae > Protopterus > Protopterus annectens. Next base: position 1,606,787,368 of record NC_056726.1, on the reverse strand, counting down.
GGCTGCTTTCAGAATAATACATTTGTATTTCAAAATGAAGTCTGTGTATTTAACGTCAGTGGAAAACACTGCACCATACATATTTTGTAAGATGGGCCTTTTTGTTGCTTCTTTTTGAGTTCCTTCTCCTGTGACTCATGACACTTTAGTTATAGCCTTTCAAAGCAGATACTGAAAACCCCTTTTCTCCACAATAAGCTACTTCCAGAAATGAAACTATTTTTTTTCTATAAGAAAGTGTATTCTTAAAGCTAATCTCAGAGGCACTGAAATTTTCAACAGTGAGGTTCATATTACAATCACATCTGCAATATAACATATTCAAAATATTAGGTATTTATCTTTTTTAAAAATCACAGAATAAGAATTGCAATGCAAATGTATTTATATCAAACAAGTCTTATATTATGCACTATACTTTTCTCTCCTAAATCTCAAATTTCACATAAACTGTTTGTCATTTCAATAAACTTTCTAATTCCAGAAAAAATATAACTTTTCTTGTTTTATTGCATAATTAACTTCATTATTAATATGACAAATTAATTCTCAGCTTTGTTTCTTCTCTGTGCTCTGTATAATACTTTACCTTGATCTGGCATAAAACAAACGTAATGACAATGACAGTATTAATAATATACAAACCACTGTAGCAGTTGTTTTTAATGGAAGTTGCATTTTAGATGGTGGGTAGAAGTGTCCCTACACATTAAAATCAAAGTTCATTAAATGCTGCTATAGTCAACACTTGTGCAGGGGCTATAGTTTACATCTGGGAGTTTGGCTTTGGTGACAACTGTGTGACTATAGAGTTAATCTATAGAAGTAAGGAGGTAGGGGGCAGAGCCCCTCCCCCTATGTTAAGCCATGTTGGGGTTAACCTTCCCATCTAAAATATTGAATGTATTCTGTTTGTTTTCATTTGTGTTGGATTATTTTTTGTAGTAGTTGTTATGCTTTACTGTGGTGTGCATTTGTGCAGAAATGTGTTAGTGACTTGTAATGTAACAATCACAAACGCAAACTTACTGAGTTCCCTTTTTCAGTGGGTAGTTATTAGATATTTAACCCAGCCACTAGGGATGCACAAGCCAGTGCATGTCTTCATGCTGGTCCCAAGCCTGGATAAATGGGGAGGGTTACGTCAGAAAGGGCATCCGGTGTAAAACTTTTGCCAAATGACATATGCGGACAACAATACAGATTTCCATACTGGATCTGTCGAGGTCTGGGTTAACAATGACTGCCACCAGTTAGCCAGCCAAGTACAGTGTTGGAAATTGGCTACTGCTACTACGAAGGAGAAGGAGAAGAAAAGGAGGAAGATTAGGAGGTGGTGTAGTGAGGTTAGGAGGGGAGATGGTGGTAATGAGAAGGATTTGCAGATGGAAGGGAGTAAGGAAGGTGTATCAGAGGTGGTTCAAATTGTTCTACCATGGTGTGGATGGGGGGGGGGAAATGGGGGGGGGGGTTATCCTGTAGGAACAGTATTTGTTCTATCAAGTACCACCACTGGTCCCCCTTGTCTCTAATGACTATGACTATTTTGTCGCTATTTCTCAATGTATTTAAGGCAGTCCTCTAACTTTAAGTTGCGGTTTACAAACCATTTCTTCTTCTCTTCTTCTTCTGTCCACTCTCTTCTGTGTAGATCTTCTAAGCTTCTAAAAGCGGCTTCTAATATAATGGTTGCTATATATTTATATACTAGGTTTCTAGTTGTTGGGGTTGCTTCTAGTCATCTAGTATTGTTTACTCAGACATTGAATTACATGGTTTCTATGATGAAATTAACTCACTGACACATTATTTGAATTTTACGATGGAGAATCTGACCAGTGGATATCCTTTTTAGATGTATATATAGAGAAGTTACCGAATGGGCTACTCAGTACTGGAGTTTATAGGATGCCTTGCTATAAGAACTCCCTTCTTCACAGGGGGGAGTATGCATCCCAGTAATGTATTTAATAACATAGTAAAGGGGCAGGCCATACGTGCATCACGTTTGAACCCAACACAGACAGGGTTTGAGATAGAACTATCCCATCTATGTGAAAGGTTAGCAGACAGGTCTTATAGTCTGATAGAGATTAATGCAAGTATTGAGAGGGCCCAGTTGTTGAGAGATAATGTTGCACAACCTTATTTTTCAGACAGGAGTGATCCCACCTGTCTTGGTACAACAGAGTGTCCAAGCACTTGGAAATCTACAGCCAGAGTATCCCTTAACTAAACACAGGACATTGGCCCAGTTAAGAATGTCTTCCATAGGAACTGGGGAGTCTTAATGGCGGATCCTGAGTTTAAGGGACTAGTAGGTACTGAACCTCATTTTGTCTACAGGAATAAGATGAATTTACAGAGACTATTATGCTATCCTAGCGGTTCTAGTGGTCGGAATGAGCTTTACTCATCTATAGGTACACAACCATGCAACAAATGTATCTTTTGTGAATTTGTTTGTGTAGATTCTCATTTCACACATCCCATCACCCGACAACGGTTTGACCTGAGACTAACTGCTACTTGTAATACCTTGTAATATCTGGCCAAGTGTATAGCCTGCACTGCATTTTATGTAGGAAAAACTGATAGACGTCTAGGGAACACCTGTACAATATACGTATACAATCTCCTAACAATGTACTATCGAAGCATATGACACACACTAATGACCAGCATAGTTTCAAATTCCAGGTTCTACAAGTGAACACACCCAGCATCAGAGGTGGAGACATTAGAAATTACACAGAGAGTATAGAAGTTGACTGGATCATCAGGCTAAGGGCAGACCAGAACCCAGATCTTAATGATAAAGTCTCCATTAAGCCAGCTTTGAAAAATAGGAGATTGACTGTCAGATGACACAATATACATTGTTATAACCAATGTCCCTTTCTGATGAGATTTTATGTTGAACTTTGATATGTTTTTTTATACATTTTAAATTATATAAAACTTGAATATATTTAAATATATTTTTTATAAATTGAGATATTTTTTACAAACTGTTTTATTTTTGTAAGCCGAATTCAGGTATGTATTCCTACTTATGTTTGCATTTTATATTTATGAATGCATTCATGTATGCTTTTATTTCTACTTTTAGGGCATGCTTATGAGATTACTTTTTTTCTGTTTAGTTTTTAAATAGATTAATTGTAGGAAGTGATGTCATATCTAGGTGGCTATATATTCTTTGTGTCCCCTTTTTTGTATGTACTAAAGGTCTGAGGAAGCCCAACAGGGTGAAAGCGCTAACCTAACTCTGCACAATAAATTTTTCTTCATTTTAAACTTCACCCATTGGATTTATTTGGAGTTTACTACTTGAAACTGTTTTCATCTGAGAACTTTATTTACATCCACAGCCTTGGAGTGTCTCTGAGCTTTCTGTTTGGGTTTATCTTTGTTTTGTAGCATCGGAGCACTTACTCCCTAGTCACTTGTACAATTGACTTTGTTTTATGCACTTTTCTTAACTTTGTTTCAATTTCTCTGTCTGTTACTTCATCTCATTTTATATCCTGTACCTTTAAACTTCTTATTCTTTCTTTTGCTTCTTCTATCTATTTAGCATCTTTGTTATGTTCTGCAGGATGGTGGTCTGTAGGATGATGTCGGTGATCAAAAAGAGGAGGAGGAGTGTGAGGGCAGTGCCAAGGATCAAATGTTGGAAATTGAAAAAGAGTGATTGTGGGGTGGAGTTCAGGGAAGAGTTAAGACGGGCACTGGATGGCAGTGAAGAGTTACAAATAGCTGGGTAACTACAGCAGAGTTGATAACGGAGATGGCTAGAAAGGTGCTTGGTGTGACATCTGGACAGAGGAAGGAGGACAAGGAGACCTGGTGGTGGAATGAGGAAGTACAGGAGTGTATACAGAGAAAGAGGTTGGTGAAGAAGAAGTGGGATTATCAGAGAGATGAAGAAAGTAGACAGGAGTGTAAGGAGATGAGGCGTTTGGTGAAGAGAGAGGTGGTGAAGACTAAGGATAAGGCATATGGAGAGTTGTATGAAAGGTTGGACACTAAGGAGGGAGAAAAGGACCTGTACCAATTGGCTAGACAGAGGGACCGAGCTGGGAAAGATGTGCAGCAGGTAAAGGTGATAAATGATAATGAGGGAAATGTAGTTACAAGCAAGGGGAGTGTGTTGAGCAGATGGAAAGAGTACTTGGAGGCGCTGATGAATGAAGAGAGTGAGAGAAAGAAAGTTGGATGATGTAGGGATAGTGAATCAGGAAGTGCAACAGATTAACAAAAAGGAAGTAAGGACAGCTATGAAGAGGATGAAGAATGGAAAGGCTGTTGGTCCATATGACATATCTGTGGAAGCATGGAGGTGTTTAGGTGAAATGGCAGTGGAGTTTTTAACCAGATTGTTTAATGAAATCTTGGAAAGTGAGAGGATGCCTGATGATTGGAGAAGAAGTGTTTTGGTACCGATTTTTAAGAATAAATGTGACGTGCAGAGTTGTAGTAATTACAGAGGGATAAAATTGATCAGTCACAGTATGAGGTTATGGGGAAGAGTAGTGAAAGCTAGGTTAAGAAGGGAGGTGATGATTAGTGAACAGCAGTATGGTTTCATGCTGGGAAGAGAACTACAGATGTGATGTTTTCTCTGAGAGTGTTGCTGGAGTCAGAAAGAGTTGCATTGTGTCTTTGTGGACTTAGAGAAAGCATATGACAGGGTGCTTAGAGAGGAGTTGTGGTATCGTATGAGGAATTCGGGAGTGGCAGAGAAGTATGTAAGAGTGGTACAGGATATGTACAAGGGTAGTGTGACAGTGGTGAGGTCTGTGGTAGGAGTGACGGATGCATTTAAGGTGGAGGTGGGATTACATCAAGAATCAGCTCTGAGCCTTTTCTTATTTGCAATGGTGATGGACAGGTTGACAGACAAGATCAAACAGAAGTTTCCATGGACTATGATGTTTCCATATGATATTGTGATCTGTAGTGAGAGTAGGGAACAGGTTGAAGAGACCCTGGACTGGTGGAGATATACTCTAGAGAGGAGAGGAATGAAGGTCAACAGGACTAAGACAGAATATATGTGTGTGTGAATGAGAGGGAATATAGAGGAATGGGGAAGATGCAGGGAGTAGAGATGACAAAGTTGGATGAGTTTAAATACTTGTGATCAGTAGTTCCGAGTAATGATGAGTGTGGAAGAGAGATGAAGAAAAGAGTACAGGCAGGATGGAGTGGGTGGAGAAGAGTGTCAGGAGTGATTTATAACAGACGAGTACCAGTAAGAGTGAAAGGGAAGGTCTACAAGAGGGTAGTGAGACCAGCTATGTTATATGGGTTGGAGACAGTGACACTGTCAAAAAGGCAGGAGTCAGGGCTGGAGGTGGCAGAGTTAAAGATGTTAAGATTTGCACTGGGTGTGACTAGGATGGACAGGATCAGGAATCAGTATATTAGAGGGTCAGCTCAGGTTGGACAGTTTGAAGACAAAGCTAGAGAGGCGAGATTGCGTTGGTTTGGACATGTGCTGAGGAGGGATGCTGGGTATATTGGGAAAAGGATGCTAAGGATGGAGCTGCCGGGTAAGAGGAAAAGAGGAAGGCCTAAGATAAGGTTTATAGATGTGGTGAGAGAGAACATGCAGGTGGTTGGTGTGACAGAGCAAGATGCGGAGGACAGGAAGAAATGGAAACAGATGGTCCACTGTGGTGACTCCTAATGGGAATAGCTGAAAGAAAAAGAACAGTTATTAGGTATTTAAAATTTTCATTAGTATGTGTGGTTGACATGTGCTTTTTTGACCAACTGCCTGTCAACTACTTTGAAATCAGTATTTCTGGCTGTAATCACAAACTACCTATGTGTATCTTTTATTTATTCCTTCCCCATAGTTCCCACACCAGTTATGTATAATTTATCCTAGCTCATCTTTTGTGCCATCTTCGTTTGAATATTTTCCATATACTTTTTGTGTAATCCCATACCCTAAAAATGCTTTTGCATTACACATATATTCTCATAACTGCTTTCCAGCAGTAATTTTTGGTGACTGCGTCATTCTTTTTAAGTTATTTTACATTTGGTGTTTTATAAGTAGCAGTTAATTATGCTCTACCCACATTTCTGTAGAAATCCACACATTTTTAAGATGGCTTACATTTTCATTCCTTTCCTTCCAAACATTCTGCATTATGAGTTTTCATTTTTCTTATATTGCTATATATCTATCTGCCATACTTTGTATTATATTATTATTTTACCAGCTTCCAGTATTTTTCAAATATACTCCTATCATATCCTATTTTTCCTACCTTATCTGCTATAATTCACATGTTCCTTTATTTCCCATAACCCTACTTGTTTGTCTCTTTCCTTTTTCTGCACAACACTTTCTGCAGGCTTAAAGTGTATTGCTGCATTTTCCGTATTGTGTGTAATTAACAAACTGTAGAGGTATTTGTAGCCTCCTTACCATACACAATACCAAATCATATATATATATATATATATATATATATCTTAGTTCATAGTTAGCCATTAGGCATGCTGCCCAGGAGACCATTAAGGAACCTAGTCTAAATTCCCATTTGTCTCCCATCACCGTCTCGTTAAATGACATACTCAGAGTCACATAGTAGACAAATGGAAGCAGAGGGAATCAAACCCTAGATTACAGGAAGCAGCTCGTTATTTATGTAAATTTTACTGATAAGAAATATCCCCTTGAACATTTCTTGAAGCTGAAAACTCCTGCCATGACATCATGAAAAAATGAATTGACAATACCTCACTATCTACATTAATGTATAAAATACTATATTTCCAAGCTAACTGCAGCAACGAGAATGTCTTCTATCCTAGTAAAGGAAGTTGTCAGCAATGACTCACAGATGGAACATCCTTCATTGAAAATTAATGTGCGGTAATTTACTTGTGAAACCATAATATAAGTAGCTGATCTTATAAAAAAGGATATTGGTGAGGATTGCTAGTACCAGCCTCTCTTTAACCAGCCATCAAATTTCTGTCATAGCTGTAGCAAAAGACAACATAGAAGAACAACACTTCTGCCTCCTCTGGGCTAATTGAGTTTTAGACTCCATATTCATTATAAAAATGTATGCTAACACAAATCCTGTCATTCCAGCTTATTTAAAACTTATAAATGCTATTTTCTATAATTTTTCTGATTAACCAGCCATTCATTTATCCAGCCTAAGGTCTGGTCTCAGCAAGACTTGATAAGAGGAAGTCTACTGTAAATGTAAATCATTGACCACACCTACCATAACATCATTTTGTGGATTAGGTCATAGCAAAAAAGCTGAGCAGACAGGGAAACTTAAACATAAACAATGCTATAACCTTCATTTTGTTTCAAACTATTTATAGCTTTAACATCGGAAGCATAAAAAGAAATATTAACTGTAAAACAATAATGCATGAGAAGCTCACCAAAATACTTTAAACAAACTAATAATATAGATCTTTTAACAAATTTTGTAACATCATTATCAATAAACTTCTAGACACATGAAATCCCTTTTAACAGGATTTAATCTTAATCTCCATTTCACAGAAAAAGTTTACCTAGTTCACTTTATTCTATTTGTTAATCACGTGGGTAGGCTGGTGTTACAACCATTTTCAGCAACAACTCAGGGCAAGAAGGCAAGACAATATACATAAACATTATGCAAGAATAAAATAACAACAGATTATACATGAACACAATGGAAATTATAAATGAACACAATAACAATGAAATATAATATAGCAATAATCCACGCCTGGGTGTGGGTAATGCTGGATTTACCCACGGTTGGTGTGGTTTGGTCACGAGGGCGAAGCCCGAGCGGCCAAACAAAGACAACCGTGGGTAAATCCAGCATTACCCACACCCAGAAATGGGTTATTGCTATTATACAATGACATTATTTAAGAAAAAAAATAATTACTTTTCTTAAACAATGGCATTGTATAATGCCTCCTTGCTGCCCTTCCGCAGCTGTCTGGTATTCTGCGGCAGTTCTGATGTACTGCGCATGCGTATGCTTACACAGTACATCAGAGCTGTGGGCAAAAGCAATGGAGAAAGCAAGATCTCTGTTGCTTTTTACAAACTGTTTCGCTATGTTAAAGGAGTTTACAGCTTTAAAAAAAGCAACAGAGCATCTCCGTTGTTACTAATGCAATTGTTCAAACTGTAAATGGTAGCACTGATTTTGTCATCTCATTTTGTGTCTGTTCATCTAACTAGATCCTGCTGTTTAATGTACCCCAATGATACATTCTTGGTAAATAGATACTACAATTCTTACTTGATCCGCTACAATCCTGGGATGAGCCTGATAAAAGTATAATTTGGATCAATGTTCTACTTCAGTTAGCAAAGAAAATAAATAAATGCATGAAAACATAGTTCCTGTTCAACAATGACACATCTTCAGATTTCAATCTTCTCAATTTTTTTTACCTTTCCTTAAAAAATACTGATGCCTTCATGTGTTCCTCAGAATGTCTGATATTCTGTACCATTCATGGAACACCAAAACTAGAACCTGCCATTTTTTTTTCAAAGAGGCATAATTCTGATGACTAGAGCTGCCAATTTCCAGGAACACAGAACAACATCCTTATGTATTATTCTTAACACATTCTCTAAATCCCCTCTTGTGATATTCAGTTTGACATTGTGTTAGACTCTAGAATTAATGATTAGATGTGCTCCTACCTGTTGAACTCCAGCAACCTCATCTTTGTTTTTTTTTTAAACAAACTCTTGCACAATCCTTAATTTATCTGTTAAATTATATCTAGGCTCCCCATCTATCCTTATCAAGATATTCCTACCAGGTTATACATATGCCATTCTCTGATTTAAATTGCCATCAGAAAGGTAAAACCTCCTCTTTCTTACATCTAATATCAAACAACTGTCTTCTAGCTAGCCAGATAACCATTATCAGCTTTACTGAAATAACCATTGTAAATGCACTAGCCGCTATGACAGTTCATCTTCCAATTCCTGATGTACTTCTTTAAGAGGATCCACTTATATTCTGTCATCCTGCTGTCTTATCACCTTATAGCTACATCCCTATCTTTTCCGGAATATCTCTTTCAAGGTACACCACTGTTCTACGCAAAAGAAGTAAATCTAAATGGCCTTCCCACAATTAATTGAAATGTAATTGAAACAGCATACTTGATCCATTTTTAAATACCAGAGTCTACCTTCAGTTTCAAATTAACTAATATAAACTTTTGATCTGAAGCAATCCAGTTACACTTCTATCTTTATCATTCTTGAACTATTGAAGAGAAAACTTGTCCTTGTCTGCAACTATTGCCTAAAAATTCCTTCCTATCAGAAGTGTTTCATACCCTTCAGAAAATAAACTGTGATTAAAAAAACAGCGAATGCTGAAACTTATTACATCTTAAATGTACTTTTTGCAGGGAAGTGTTGTTCCCCCTTCACCCCCCAATTTGAGGGAACTGTGGCCCCAATACTTATTATAAATTCTAGCCCTGAAATAATTGTGCTTCAAAGGAGGGAGAAATAATCTGGGATACACTGACCGCAGCCTTTAGTATTTCTCCTCCAGATTCACACATTGAGTTCCACTCTTCTCCATACTACAGTTATGATCACCTGTATTTCAGAATTCATGGCTGTAACATACACAATCTCTGCGGGCGTTGATACTTTTAGATAAACCTACTTAATTAACTTTCTCCATCCTACAATATGCACATCTTTTACTTTTGTCTTCTTAAATTCTCCACATGCCACTCACTCTTAAAATCTCCTCCCCAAAACAAATATTTCTAATGAAGCGTTTCACTTGTTCCCCAAAAATCAGCTCTATTTTTGGTTTCACTGATACACAGCACTTTATGAACCTTCACTGTTTTTCCTCTGCACATATATATGTATTTTACTTATTCGTGTGGGTTATACCTACTCACATCAATTTTGCTTCAGACATATTTTTCAGGAAAACCACCACGTCTATACACTCTTCCTCTCTCAAATTCTAATATTCTTTACTGTGCAAATGTATTTGCATCTTTTTCCTTTCATTTTTATTAATTAACTTAATATCCAGTAAGAAACAAACATCAAACTGCTTACAACATACCCAAGCTAAGACATTCCAACACCACTTAAACTTTTTCAAATTAAATATTAGTAGTTTCAACTCAAGTATCAAAATCAATCTCTTTTTCTTTTCTTTTTTTTTTTCATTTTCCATTTACTAACCCACACCTGACTCCTCTGTATTATCAAAATAATGTCACTGTCTTCTTCCAATAGCTCAGATCTGGCAAGCAATCCTACACTTCCACTTTTTTGTTTAGGTTTCTCCATATTTCTTGACTTTTTTTTCTGAATCACTCTAACCTCTTTTTTCATTGCCTTCATCTACAATATCAACATTTTTATTGTTTCTTCTACCTGATTATTCATTATTCTAACTTTTTCTCATTGCCTTCATCTGCTGTATCACCTACAACAATTCCCTCTACCTGATTATTCTTGGAACAGTCCTCCTAGAAATGTTTCAATTCCTGAATTCCTGACAGCTTTTTCAATCTTTATACAATTCCTTTCATGTGCCCCAATCACCAATACTCCCCACACATTTTCTAAGTTCATTATGACCTAGCATGCCTATCTGTTTACAGAAAAAAGCATGTCTTACATTGTCAAGCATATTGCAATAAACATCTATTAATATGTACACACATTTGATTATATAAATGTTGCAACTTTTCATCATGTACAAGTAAGTCATTATCGATTTTCTACCCTCTCTTGTCCAAAACCCAATCTGTACATTGTCTTAAAGATCATAGGATCATAGGAGGTTACTAAGTTATGAAAAAGGAGGTAATTTTAAGCCTAGCCATTTCATCCCTATGTAATCCCATATATACTTTAGTCAATACCAATACCCAGGATTGTATTTATTGATGACTGCCCATGTCCAGGAGGGTTGTGGGCACTATCCCTTGTAAGAATGTATGGTGCCCCATCCACTTGTTCAGGTTCTTTTTGAACAGTGTCATAGAGATACTCTGCTTCACATGAATTGGTAGCCCATTCCAAAGATGTGGCAATCACTGGGAGACAAATCTGTCCCTCCAGCGCATCCTATTCAAGTCGCAGGCCATATTTAGGTCCCTGAAACAGATAGCTCTAGTCCCATTTGACTAATGGATGTGCAGCAAAAAAGAAGTATTTTTAACTGTATGTACCTTATTTAGTTTTTCAGTTATGTATTTTGGAACTAGGAATATATTTCTTGGCTGTATCTGTAAATTGTACCTTTTATTCAAGTACAACACATTTAACAAAGTTAGTCCATTCATGCATCTGTAAATTTAATCCATATAAACTCTTTGCATATTTTAATCAGTACCAATTCATTCTGCAAACAAATGCAATAATAATCTTAATATTAAAAACAAATAAGGCAAGCCAAGGCATGAACCTGCGAATTCCCAAAAGCTTGATAAATGTGTCTCAAAGTTCATATACATCCATAGTGGCCCACAAAGCCTAACACATGTAACTGAAGCAAGAATCACTAATAATTTAGTGCAGCTGCAGTCTGTAATTTGCTAGCTGCCACTATTTTGGTTTGGTTGTATTACATGCAGAACATTCTTCTCTGTCATGTTGAATTCTTTCACTATTAACATCACCAGTTCCACTTGCAGTCACTGGACATCTGGGAATGGTAGTTCTTAACTGTTGTCTCTACGGTTACTGCCTAAATCTACAGATCTGTGCTGTTAACCTCCACTGCTTCGGTGCTGTTTTCTAGAGGATTCTATACCGTGCATTATCACTCGAAACGGTAATACCGAGGTTCATATTTAAAGAATGTCTTTCCTCCTCCAACTCCATTTCCTCAACAATTCATTATTGATCTTGATGTTATCACTGCTTCTCTTAGTAATAAGCAGGGGAATTTCTATGGTGCTTACACCAAATTATCTATAGTCAGTTATCATGAAAGTAGTACTTGCATAGTGAGGCTAATCTGGTTAAAACAAGTAAGTCTCTTTTCTAGAGGCACTCCAGCTAGTCTGTGTTCAAGACCCACTTCTCAGTACATAAATGTTTTCTTTATTTCTTTAAATTATAATCACTAGAATTTTTGTATACTATGTTTGCTTTTACAGACTCATTGAAATTTAAATCTTCGTCCATGACAGCTACACCATTTTTGTTGTCATAATCAGGAGATTCATCCTGCTCTCCATTATGTTAATTATGTACAAGTAGAGTAAACAGTACTAGTACAACTGTCTAACACTGCAGCACACTGCTGGCTACTGCCCTCTCACTGGACGACTTTGCTTAATTGCTACCATACATTTTTCTGTTGACCAAGTCCCTGTCAAGTTTAATAAGTTTGTTACCGTACCTCAACCCCTTCTTCCACTCCTCTTTTTTACTAACCCTTTTTTGCAACAGTCTCAAAGACTTTCTGGAACATATACATGCCATGTGCACTGTCTGGAGTGGTGACACTGTTGTCACACTGCTTCACGATGGACTATGTGAAGCCATAGTGATGCGTACATCTACCAAATGAGTATCAACAAGTCTCACCAGTTAAATCAGAAAGCTCTTTCCATCACTTTCTGGGGATAGAAGATGAGGTAGTGGTAACTAGCCCTTGCTCCACATTGGAGACACCTGTTTGAAGTGGTACCACATAGACACCTGTCATCATTCAGCATAGGCCACCTATTTCATTTGCCTTTATAAAGGACAGCAGAAAATGTCAGCCAAGTCCTTAAACTGCCATTTTCAATTAAATCAACAGAGTTTTGAATGACTATAATAAAGTAAGTAGCTTTGTTATAATGGACTGTTTAAATACAAATGGTCTCATTGGTTGCCACTGACAGGCTTTGTTAACATTTTGCACATAATTCTGCAACATATGTTAGTGGACAAAACCCAGGGAATATGGTATCAAGTTCCCATGTGACTGCGCCTTGCAGTATTAATTTAGAGTATCTGATCTTTGAAATGGTAATTTCCCCTCCCACTGACTACAACTGTTTATTCACTAGTCTTTCAACCCAATGTTTGTAGTGAGATGTTTCACATAATGGATAAATTCTTGTTTGCTCAAGGTGTCCATTATAAGTGGATATGGCCATACTGCTTCTTGGTCCAAGAAGGAGGGTGGCCTAATGGTTAAGTTGTTTGTCTTACAAATACAAGATGCAGGGTTTGAGTCTCACAAGGGATAATTGGCTAGGCTTAAAATGGCTTGCAAGGGCAGTTAGCTTAGTGCTAACCTATGAACCTAAATAACCTTGAATAAGGCCCTGAAGTTATTGCATATAGTTGTTGGTATGTCACCACCTTCCAGTCCTGCTAATTGTCACTGTTCGACATTATTTCTGATCTTTTCTTTGTCACTATTACAACTGCCAAGCTCTTTACATCCCTACTAATTCATTCCACCCAAGCTGGTACCCACCGTTTTCATTTTTTCAAACAGTAGTTGAGGAATATTATTAGTATCTCTGCTCCCTGTCTTCAGCATATCTCTTGCAACCAGTGCCATGGCGTATGGCTAAGTCTTGGTTTGTCGTCCCCCCCCCAAAAAAAAAGCAAAAATTAATTTTTCAGGGCATCTTTCCTTCCATTGCCTAAGGACTATCATTTCTCCTGCCTACTCCCTCCTTTTTCTCCCTGAATATGAGAGGGGACCTTCATCCAGGCAGGTATCATGGATTTCTACTTATTCCAAGCCAACATTATGCCTGTGGTAACCTGTATGAGTCAGACTCGGATAGTGCCTGTGGAAGCCTGGATGAGTTGGACTCCAACAGGGCTAATCCAGTGGGAAAGGTATACTTCCATTAATGTACTTAACCAAGGCTACAGCATTAGAATGTGCTACTCAGTGGGTGCTCATCTTTGGTTCTTTGCTTGTGGGTAGTTCAGAAGACTGGTCCACTCCAGTAGTGGGTGAGACAGTGTCAAACACCGAGTAGCATTTCAAGACCTGGTTTCACTTAAAATGTAGTCTGTTAGACAGAGGTACGGTATTCTCTTTGCATAAGTCTAGAAATGCAATCATATTAAAGCAGGCCTATACATTCATTTTATATTTTCTGTTTTACATGCAGTTTTAGTGAATGCAATTTAAATAGAAAGGAATGCTTTAGCGAAGGATAAAAATAAAATAACCTCCAGTCAAAACTACTGATAAGAATAAAATGTGCTAACAGAATGTGCAGTTCATTGAGTACAACAGATCTTGCTTAGATGGTGCAAGGCTTGGGAACCAAGGTTAAAGAGGCTTGCAGAACTTGTAAGACATTTGCAGGATTTTAGTATTACCGGGAAATATACTTCAGACACAGAAGTCAGTAAGTTAGTTCTGACTGATATGCAGAAAATTATTACAGTGCAGTCCACAGAAGTGCGCTACAGACACTCAAGACTGAGTGCAGAAGTAAGGTCAAATATTCAGCATTCCAGAAACTACAGAAAGCAGGGCAGTTAGTATTAATTCTGCCATTCAACAGGAAAGGAACAATTCTGAATACAGAAGCTAAGGATGGTATAATGATTGCAGAAGCTAATCATAGTATAATCCAGTCTATTTCAGTTTATCAGCACTGTTATTTGAGACAGTAAGATTTGATTTGGATATTTTTAACGTCTACCTCCACTGCATGCTGCTACTACATAATAAACTGCCTTCATCAGATCTTGTGTACAGACCTTTATTCTGAAAGGTACAAGAAGATTTGGCACATATAGACTGGCACTTGTTCAGCAGTTCTGGGTAATTAAAAGTCATTCCATGTTCATTACAATTTCATTCATTTCCTTTAATTCTTATAATGGTGAGCCTTCTTTGATGGGGGGGCAACATTTGCAGTTAAAGTGAGTCTCCAAACTCCATAGCAACTTTGCAAATCTACTGTTATTCATCAGTGTATTTTATAAACAGCAGCACTCCTTCAGGAGATTACTTCTGAAAAATCTACAGTAAAGTATCAAAGAACTTCAGATTCTCCAAGGTATAAGTAAAGGACATTATCCAGTTAACAGCAACGTACAGAAAAATTTCACCATCTCCAAAGCAGACAACTGACCAAGTTTCCAGTGTAATGTTGTAGAGCCAAGGATATCTTTACAAGAGGGAGTTAATTTTCATTTAAATTTCAATGTTAGTTCAAAAATGTTAAATCTTTCTAGATGCAAAATTTATTTACTTATTCATTTATTTATTTGATATTTGTTTACCAGGATAGTCTGACTAGGTCAACCATGTTCAGCAGAGGCCTAGAAAGAAAAGCTCCAGATTCAGACATATATAACAGTACAAAACATAGTCATGGAATACAGATATCTTACAGTAACATCACATAATTTCAAGTAAAAGAAAAATATTACAGTTTAACAGTACAGATTAGTGGATGTTTCAAGAAACAGTGAGATTACGAGGAAAACTAGTTGAATATTGGAGAAGAGTGGGGGAGCCGTGCCTAGGCAATGAATCAGAAGTGAGATTAACCTGGAGTTGTGCAGGTACACAGCCATGTGCTATTTAGATATTGTTTTAAAGAAGCTTTGAAGACTAGTAGGCTTGGAATTTATCTTGTAGCTGGGGGGAGAGAATTCCATGCTTTTGTGACAGAGTATGAGTACAGACACTGCCCTGGTCTTTTTGAGGGTTTTGAGATTGTCAGTAGTTTTTTGTCCTCAGATCTTAGGGCTCTGCTAGGTTGGTAGGGTTTGATTAGGTTACCTAGTGCTGGACAGGAAGAGAGTTTGTAGATTAGTTTGTGCACAGTTTGCAGCTGAATATAGTCAAGTTGGTTTGGGAGCTCAAGCCACTTAAATTCACATAGTGATTTACAGTGATGTGTAAGGTACTTAGAATTTGTGACAAACTTTGCAACTTTGTTATAACACTGCTCCAATTTGGATTTAATAGAAGTTTGTAGGTTGGTTAAAACAGTAGCACCATAGAAGAGGGAGGGGAGTAGGAAAGTTTTAGTCAATGTAAGTTTGATTGAGGTGCTTAGAAGGTGCTTATTTCTGTAGGGAAGTCCTAATTTCTTGTGATTTTTCTTTATGTTTTGTTGGATGTGGAGGTCAAAACACAGAAGCAATATGAGTAAAGTAGCACACACACTTTCTCATGATTCACAGCATGAATCAGTGTTTACAGAAACAACAGTATTTTCAGCTTCTAATGTCAGTATGTTTTTAGACCTAAATAACATGTAAATTGTACAAATTTCTAGTTTATAGTCTTCAGAAATCAGTGTAAATGCTACAACAGATGTAAATTAAAATGCAGAGTTACATCACAGTATTGAAATATTGATTAGCCTAATGTAAACACAGTCAGTTTATATGACATGCAGATTTCCAGTACAGAATACAGAGCAGACATTTTCAGTACCTCAAGTTAATGCTATTTCAAATGCAAATGTTCAGAATGTTATAAATTCTAGTTAGTTGTTTTGAGAAGCCAGTGCAAATATTGCGCTAAGGGGGAATAAGAGGGATTGGAATGCAGATTTTGATCAGATCGTTAAAGTAAACACCAGAGTAAATGATACATAGATTTTAGAGCAACATAAAGAAGAAAAGCATACCATAGCTCAAGTCAGTGTTGTTACTAGTTTTTTTTTTCAAGCAAAATAAAAAAGAAACACATACTAAAGCTTAATTCAATGTTGTCACTAGTTCTATAGGAAAAGATTTTCTGAATACCTACAAAGAGTGTGGTAGTTCAGCACCAAACCAGAATATTTTATTTGTCATAATTTAAGGTAGAAATGAATGGCAAACCATTTATTTCATTGTTTACAGGAAAGGAATTATGGAATAATGTACTGATTAATACAGATGCATCAATTTCAGTTACAAACTGATCCCTACCAGAAAACACAAGTGTATAGTTGTAATGTTGTTAAAATTTAAAGGCTCAAAGGTTACAGCAGTGAGCAGTGAAATGTGACAGTACTGTTTTAGGTATGGACTTATTGTTAGAGTAGAATGTTGTTTTAGATTTCATTAACAAGATTTTATGGAGAAATAAAATGTTACAGAATGTACATTAGTGCAGACCAATGACACTTGTAAAAAGTTGAGTGTAGTAGATTGTGCAGATGATAACAGAATTTGAAAAAAAAATAGTTATGACAGAAATATGCAGATTCATGAGCTAAAGATAAAATAAATTCTAGTTCAGTTGCCACAGCTGAAGTGCAGGTAGGCAAGGTACCACATTTTCAGAATCAGTATCTTATTCTCAGAGAAGCAATGACAGACTGGAAAAAAGTTTAAAAAATCTGATCTATTCAGGTCACTTTTATGGCCAGTAAGGAAAAATGGTGACAGTTACAGACTAGTACTAAACTTAAAAGTGGTGTGCATATTTACATGTTGTATATGGTACACCAGAAATTACAGTCAAGTTAAATTCACAGAGTAAATGGCTTACAGTTACAAATATGACAAATTATTTTTTTGCTGTTGTTTTGTTTCAGTAGACATTGTCAAGGCCAGTAAATTATGGTAATAAAGTATTGTAATGCATTAATAATATCTTGATACAGACAGACACAGAAAAAGAGTATTTACAGATACTAAATGTTATTTTGTTAGTTTCACAGAGTGTAACATTTAAAGTCAATATTACATTTTTAAAAGTGGCAGTACAGTCAAAAGTGACATTGAAGCCACAAGTTCAAATCTGATGTCAGGAAAAGAATGCAGTGTAATTTCACTGTATGAGAAAACTTCACATACTTGATATTATGTGTCATTGAAGCCACAAGTTCAAATCTAATGTCAGGAAAAGAATGCATTATAATTTCACTATATGAGAAAACTTCACATACTTGTGAAGGACAGGCAAGTAAATCAGCAGAATCAGATCAGTTCAATTATTGTAGTAAATACATATATATATATATATATATATATATATATATATGTATACGGTTCAAGATTTTATATATTTCATGTGGAAATTGCAGTTTACCAGAGCACACCAGAGGCACATACTTATATAACTAAGTTATTAGATTACAGGCCAGCTCAGCGAGCTGTATTAAATACAGTAATGTATGCCATTAAGCAGTATATTAAAGATAGGTTAAATAATATTAGTCACAGTTTTTATGCAATAACACTTCTTACTATTTATTTATTTTATTTTATTTTACATTTGTTGACCAGGATTGTCCAACTGAGCTGAAGAGCCCTTTTTCAGTGGAGGCACAGGGAGAAAAGCTCCAACATATTATACAATTTTCATTATAAATTAGCATTAAACAGCAATGTTACATGATTATTACAAGGCATTAAGTGGCAATACAATGTTATACAGTGTCAATAATCAGGAGTATAGCATAACTATTTCAAGATGTATAAAAAGAAATATGTCATTAAGATGAGTATAGTTTTTGGGGTAAATGGTTAAAAACCCAGTTTTATCATGATGTAGTTGCATGAAGGCAAGATAATAACAATAGAATGTTTCTCTGAGGCAATTTGCTTCATACATTTTAGAAGACAGTAGAAAGAGTAGTCAAGGAAGATTAGAGAGAGCTAGTGAGAAGAGTGAGTTAACGGAAGAAAGTAGATTAAGGTATGAGAAGTAGGGGAAGTTATGGAGGGAGAGTGCAGTGGCAGGACCAGTGACATTTAATGTACTCTTTAGTGGCTGTCTTAAAATGTTTAGGATGTGTAAGGGTCCTGATTTTAAGTGGTATCCTATTCCAGGTAATAGTGGGGTGATAGCTGTACATGTTGCATCCAAATTTAGACTTGGGTTTGTAGATTTGTAGTAGGTCTTGGTTAGAGCTTCGGAGAGGTCTGGAGGAAGAATAATGGGAGATGAGAGGGGATAGTGCTGGGCAGTAGGAAGGCCGGTATAGGATAGAATGGATGATCTGGAGCTGAGAGAGAAGAAGCTGGTGGGGTAATTCAATTTACCTAAAGATCTGAACTACTAAATAAAATTGTAGATATTAATTAATGATACACTTTTGCAGTATTCAGAAGTACTGAAAGAGTTGAATTATGTCATCTAAAAGAATAGATACATGCAAGACAGTGAGTGAAGAAGTGCACACTGAATATTAATTACAGTCTGGGGTTACAAAGTAAGACCTTCAGCAGTTAAAATTAATTTTAGAAAGGTACATAAATTCAATAAATTCTGAAGAATTAGTACAGTGTCAGATTACTAATTTAGTTTCATTTGAGTTTATATAACAGGGAGAAAAATGCCACTGAGTTTTCTGTTTGATTCAGTAATGAAGTGACAGCCTTTCTATTTCACTACAGTACATTATCGACAGACCTACAAAAATTAATTTTTTTTGTAACACATATTCACTATCAAGACAACAAGCAGTGCTATTGGTTTATAATTGTTAAAGCTGCAGATGTTATTTTAAGTAGCTGATATAGCTTTTCTCATATTTTTTACAGATATTATATGCTAATTCATTTACAAGTTGATTAAAGGTTCAAAATATTCTGCCACAGCCTTGTCATAGGGGTATGAGGAGAGGTCTGGAAGCCAAATCATTTGTAATAGAGACTAAAACTGAACTATAATGGACATTAGGGTGGCTTCTCCAGTAACTCAGCACTAACTGAGACAATGCAGAGTAAGGCTTAAACTTGGCAAGAGCTGTTATGCACACAAGTCAAGTATCAAAAGAAAGAGAAGACCACCAAAGCCAGAAGTGAAGATTATTATTTTTCCAGTGTTCCCTTAAATATAAATGAAATGTAGTTAACTGCATAGATTATTTGGTACATATACAGTATAATTTAATTTATGTAAATGTGTTTCAGTTACCTAAAGAAAGTATTCTTTAGAGTTAAAAGTGTATATACAACAGATGTGCATCTATGCAGATTAGAGTTAAAACAAGTATATTACATACATAGATTCAGAGGGTGGCCACAGTGGTGCAGCGGTTAGTGTTGCCACCTCACAGCAGGAGGTTCTCCAGTTCAATCCTCGGCTGGGGTGCCTTCTGTGCAGAATCTGCATGTCCTCCCTGTGGTCGTGTGGGTTTCCTCCGGGTGTTCCGGTTTCTTCCCAAAGACATGCTGTAGGTGGATTGGATACTCTAAACTGGCCCTAGGCATGAGTGTGTGCCTTCTGTGGAAGGTTGGGTGCCAGGCTGGCAACTCAACACCATAAAACTCCACTGCCAATCATGAGCAGATAGGTGATCCACTGTGGTGACCCCTAACCTGGAAAAGCCAAAAGAAGAAGAAGATTCAGAAATGTATTCAGGCAAATTAGTGACATTACAACATGAATTCTCAGTTTCAAGTTATGTTTTCAGGCAAATGTGTAATGGTACCAAATTTCAGTTTATAATTTTATCTGAGTTTAGGCTATATTGGCAGAAAAATGTAATCTTTTAGTGTTAGTTTACTTAATTTCCAGAACAGAACATTGATATACAGCTATTTCAGATGTTCAGTATAAATTAGTATTACTTTAGTGCAAATTTCAATCAAGTTTCAGAGTATTACATTCCTACTTTGTTATTTTAAATGTTTAGTGTAATACGTCTGCTAAATTTCAAAACTTAACGTTCATACCCAGATATACATTTCTACCAGCATTACTAGACAGTTTTCAACATGCATTAATAGTATGCATATATAATTAGAACAGACTTTGCAGAATTACATCACATCTCACATTATTCAGTCATTAGTTTTAAGGGTAAAGTGACAGGTTTATTTGTAACAGGCTTATCAAAAAGTTAGCTAAAGAATACATAGCAACAGTTATTTAATATACTCAAGGCATAATTGGACAGGCTCAATTTGTTAATTTGTTACAGGATAATGTGCACATTACATAATGATTATTGCACATTAGACAGAAGGTTAAAAAGACACAGACCGGGTATGCAAAGGTATAGATCTGAAATGCATAGTTTTTATTAAATATATTTCTACCATAAAAGCACATAGATACTTACAAGTGGACAATGGATGGTATGCATTAATTTTGAACACAGGTGGGGTAGAGGAACTATGGGTATGAAATTATGGAGCCAGGCATGCCAGGGTATGATGCGTTGGTTCTGTCTGCCCCGTGGAGGTCAGCGAGTTCATTATATGTATATATGCATACACACATGCAGACATCAATATGTAGAAGTACATTCTCTGTAACACATTCATTCCATTTGCAGACATAAATAACATGAATGTGCCCTTACAAACCTCGACAGTAGATAGAATAATAGGTTGTGCAGAAGAGGGGACGAGACAAAACTGCTAAAACCAGAAGTGTGTACAATGTCCGAAGTCAGTGCTGTGCTGAAAATAATCAAATGTGAGGACTTCCCATCACATGGAATCATTCCTGCGATCTGCTTGCTACGGCAATGCCAATTACTAAACCGGTCTATTTATAAAAGAAATATGCTGAACACTGATGTGGGCCTATATGGACAGCCCTAGGGATGTAAGCGGATTTGTTCATTGGGCAGAGGCGTCACCCAATGAGCAGCCACACCCACTATGAGTCCCACTGCAGCAAAGTGCAATCTATATGGCAAGGAATGGAATAACCAGATGTAGACGTATATATGTAGAGGTATGTGTGTGTGTGTATATCTACCCATAGTGACATAGAGATAAGCCTCTCCCTCTCTGTAGTACAAATGTATACATACAGAGACAGAATACAGATACATACCCACATATAAATATATTCATATGCAGACACCCATAGACCCATATGTTGTGAGATGTGTATATATATATATATATATATATATATATATATATATATATATATCAAAATATAAATATATATGTATGCATACATATACAGATATATCTATATATAGTAATGTAAATATATATATATATATATATATATATATATATATATATATATATATATATATATATATGACTGTAAATATATACATGTATATAGCTAGGATATGATACAGCAGTTA
Organism: Protopterus annectens; assembly: GCF_019279795.1. Classification (NCBI taxonomy): domain Eukaryota; kingdom Metazoa; phylum Chordata; order Ceratodontiformes; family Protopteridae; genus Protopterus; species Protopterus annectens. The sequence continues at coordinate 1,606,765,351 of NC_056726.1, read as the reverse complement.
CGAGTAACATATGTTCACAGGCCATGCATATGGAGGTGAGGGGTCCAATAAACAAACGTGTGACATGTAGCATCAACCCGCCCACCCCCCCAGCTAGGCCAGTGAGACATACAGACACACAATAACAGTAAACACACCACTGCTTCCCAGACCACTGGCAGGATACTACCAGTGGGAGAGACCTGATCTAATCTTGAAACATAAACATCGATGTCCCTTGTGGGACACCAAAAATTAATGATCGGAGGCAGTCCCGGTAATGACTTATCATACCCTGCCTGTAGATGTACATGGACCAGTAGGTTGTGCAAGCCTGATAACCCATGGGTCAACACAACGTACATGTGTCCCGACATGGGGAGAGTGGGCAGTATGTAGTGGTGTGTTTATACCCCACCTGCACCCACAGTAAGGATGAGTGCTGTAGAGGAGTGGCAGGTGGGGGAACTATGGGTATGCAATTATGGGCCTAGGCATGCAGATGTTGGCTGGCGCAGTCGTTTTAGGACCACCCTGGGATGTAAGTAATATTCCAAAATGTGCATAGCTGACACCCATACCTCTCAACCCCTAAGAGCACATCCACTGAACAGGACATAAACCACTGGGGAACAAATAGGGACCATACCTCTGAACTGTCCCCGATTTCCAGGGACGTCCCTGATTTTGACTCAGTTTCTAACTCTGTCCCACTTAACCCCTCCTAAAACTAATGACATTTGGAGGAAAGGTGGTGAATTACATGTAATGAATAATGACAACAATTAAGAGTTATAAACATCATTTACCTCAGAAAATGTGTATGAATTTGTATGTTGTATGCTCTGAGTCTGTCAATGTGTTTGGTTAAAAGCACCAATAATTTAAATGTGTCCCTGATGTTGTTATGCCGTGTCCCTGATTCAGTTTGTATATTTCCCCAATCGTATGAGAGGTCTGATAGGGACAGAAAGCACATATTCCACTGACAACCTTAGAAAGATGATAGAATATTAGGTATACAGTAGCATGACTCGGCTGAAGGATGTGGGTTCTAAAACCCAATTACTTGTTTGTATTGAAGAGTGTCAGTTCCCATGTATTAGCCAGATGATGCAGATTGTAAGAGGAACACACCAATAATATGAATCAAACTCTGGACAGGCATCGGATTCCGTACAGTCGAACAGCATGCTGTCGCCTAATGGGCAGCCATTCCCGATACTGTAGGCATGTAATCCGATGTAATAGGCATCACAAGGTGATATCGTAGTCCTCACTCCCACACAGGGGTGTGAGTGTCAGATGCAAACACCAAATGCAGTGCATTTGCAAGTGCGGGAGCAAGTGGGTGTATGCCTGTTTGGCCACCAGTATGCAAGTATTACACTGGTAAAGCAATGTAGAGGCTAACTGAGTGTAAGAAACTGTAACCAGAGGTTAGCATTGCTTATCACCATGCAAACCCATGCACACCCGCTTACAACTGCTTTAATGTGCCTTAATCACACCGTATCCAATGGCCTTGTTCTGCCCAGCAACAAAATAAACGTCCTCTGCAAGGCTTGAAACCAGGACCCTGCACACACAGCTATTGTGATTTACCACTAAGCCATGGCAGATATACAGACATTGGACCTTATCACAAGCATATCATCCAGAGCAGTCATTCAACAATATAGGAAACGTATTCCATCATGTAGATGTATGTGTGTGTGTTTATGTCCAGATATAGATACTTACATATATATAGATATATCAGGAACATCCCATGTGACAACAAAGCATTACAAAGGAATGAAAAGGGAAACACCAGCAACGCCTGTATTATGTAGTGGTGTTGTCCTATGTAATATCAAGACTCCCTCAGACAGACATGTGTCATTAATACACGCAAACATTTGTATATTGGCCATATACATCACTCTGTGCATGTTATTTACATTAACACAACAGTTCCTGCCCAATCATTATGTGAGAACAGTACTCTTGCAAGGTGCTGTGTGTGACATCATCATCATGATAAAGGTAAATGGGGTAACCATAGAGGGGCAGGTAGTGTTGTGTGTACATTGGGGTCATCCACATCACGTATACCTGGAACATTTAGGAGTCATGTGCATACTAGGATCGTGTGCCTGAGAGACAGGGGTGAGGACAACTGGTGTATGTTGTGATGCATATTAAAAGGGTTACATGTGTCCAGTGGACATGTGTGTGAAATGGACAGCTATGTATGGGGCAAATGTTGTTCTAGGAACTGATTGGCCTTTTGTTTCCATAGGGTGAGAGTGGGATGTGGGGGAAGGAGAGTAGGTATGCTCGTGGAGGATAGGTAGGGTAGGATGACAGACAAGACAACATACAGGGTCGGTATATGACACATGTGAGGGGATACATCTCGGACGTGGAGGGGTGTTCGGCATTCACAAGCCCATGAGCCCCCAGATGGAAACAGTGGGATGGAGATCCCCAGCCATGGGCAGCCGCCATTGCACCAAAACAGCTGCAAAGGTGGCAGTGCTGGGGGCTGTCTAGGAGGGGCAGCCTCACCCTGTAAATGTGACACTCTGCCCTTGAGCTGGCGTATCTGGCCTCAAATCTCCTTATTGAGCCCCCATGCACCACGTCCAGGACTGTACGACAGTGGACATGTCCCTGTCTGGACCTGCTGCCAGGGGGGACAAACCCCATCGTCAGTGGTGGTACCACCAGAAGGCAGTGCAGAGCCAACAGAGGTGGAGGTCCAAAGCTGGGCCCCAGATGTGCTGGTGCCCGGTGCCATGGCCAGCTGAAGTGGGACAGGAGGTTCTGCTGGGACCTCCAAACCCATACAGCCTATGGTGTTGCAGTTTAAGCACAGATATGGCTTAGTAATAGTCAACAGCATTCAGGATTACTTACAACAACATGCATATATATGACCATCAACCCAACACAACAGATGGTATACATTTGCAGAGAGAGCACAACACATACATATATATGGCATGATACCTGCACAACCTGTAGAAGACTTGTGACTGCAGCTATGAACAGTGGCCCATTATTGGTATGTCACTGAGAACCCCAGACAGTGTCTGTCATACCACTGTTTCATGTGACATATGTCCAGTCAGGGATGCGATGGCAGTAACTCATCACTATCACCATGTACTGGCTGCTGTCATCACACTATGCTCCTACTGTTCACAGATGTGTGTTCAGTGAGTAACACAGGAAACAAATGGTTCCACACATTGACCAGTCCACAGATGACCCTACAGATGGGCGTCCCTCACAAACAGAGCACTGTCTTGTCAGTTTTAAAACATGCAGAATAACCATTACCACACACACCTTGTTTAACAGGCAGTTGTCTCAATGAAGCATAGCTACACTTACATGCTATAGTCATGTCTGGCACATCACTCTCCTATCGTTAGGCTATTTCCCACTGTGTATGTTGTTTGAGGAACATCCAGATATCATCTCTGATGCCGTTTACCAAACACCAGATCCAGGTAACACTCACAGCGACTGTCATGGGCAAACACCAACATGATGTTCCTAGATATTGTACTGTGTTTATATGCGAATGGCTATGGGAACATCATCACAGCTCTTCCACATGCAATCAGCTAGAGGAGGACTGCAATAGGTGCATATGCCATCACCCGAACATGACCAACACTTACAATACACAGGCTGCTGCTGAGCAGGTGTACACCTCCACATCCACCAGAGAGTGTGTGTGAGGGACAGACAGACAGAGGCAAAGTACACCAGAGAAGGGCTTGGAGACTAAAACCTAAGCATCGTCTGTCACACATATACTAGTACAGGGGTTCAAACCCCTGACTGACTAGTCTTTACTATTACAAGTGCATGCAGTTACTTCATCTGCCACAAAGCTGACATGTTGGTGGGCTAAGAACATATATGTGTGTTGGTGTGTGGCATCTGCAACAGAGATATAGTAGACATACATTAGGTGTAGCACACATGGCTGTCCACATGAACGGATGTCATTGTCAACACAACCACACTCTCTAATGGACTCACATTGACACTCTTTGCCAGGCCCACAAATACACTCCCAAACCACTTAGTTTGCCACACTGCAGTAATGCACATGTACTACATGCACCACAGGGGATATCCGGAGGTTCTATGGGCTAGGGCATGTGAACATGTTTGACATCTGTTGGTATGCCACTGGGAGTTATACTGGGAGTGACTGTGGTTGGGAGCATCATACCTCACACGCAGACACAAAGTGCCAGTACTGACATGCATGTGTGCATTGCTTCATGGGTGTGTAGTGGTTGGCTGTGCAAGATGGCTGTACAAGGCTGGGTGAGGGGTAATCCTTGGCATCATGCCACCTGACAATGGTGTGCAGTGTGGTACAGGGGTGTAGTATCTGCAATGTCCCACACAGATGGGTATTGTATGAACTGCCCTGACATCCTAGTTACCATTGTGTATGGCCATAGCTTTGCAATGCATGCCATGTCTGTGTTTGATAGTCCTTGACATGGACATTGCCTGGGATGTGCATGTCCGACAATAATGTACAGTGACATGTACAGGTGTACCTGGTTTGGCTGGTACATGTTGTGTACACAGACTGTTATCCTCCGAAATGCCAGTACTGGCCTGGTGTGGCAGAACCTGCTTATAGTCAGCAGGCTGACCCTGCACCTGCATTGATAGCATGATACAGGTATTCCCTGGTGTCAGTGGCATCGGTCCATACAGGGCACATGTGTAAGGCATTGTATGGCCTCTGTGGATCACTTTTAATGGCACCACATATGTTGTAGGCATCCAGTGGGGAACATAGTGAAGGCACATTGTCCGCAATTATGTGCCTATTGTACTGCTGTACAGGGTGACATGCCCTCTGCAGCCCACTGCAATCACACCATGCCTACTATCTGTCATCAATGTGCAGGGTACTAGCAACATAGCGGGATATTCTAGGCAAGTGTGTTTGTGTATGACACATGGGTTAAGGATGAATTCCGGGTAACAGTAGGGTTGCATACTTTGTTCACCAGGCCTTTTGCCAGATGTAGGGGTATGGCTTGCCAACACAGTCCCTTGGCTGTCTGACATCTGTACTCCTTGTGAGGTGGACATTGTGATATATAAGATGGACACCATATAGGAAAACTACAAAATCCACTCCCCAACATGTCCAGTGGTTAGACACTCACAGCCACCTCCACACAGGCTCTGACAGTCAAACACATACACACACACCTGCCATGTCCTGGAATAGAACCCCTACCTAACTAGTGTATAACACTACAGCATTACACAGTTACAGCATGCACTACGGAGATTACTGGGTTACAGCAGTCCCAGAGGAGTATATCTAGGTGGGTGACATCAGCAGGATTGCCAAAGGTGGTCTTGTGAATGTAAAGAGTATGCATACTCTAAAAAGCATTGTTTTTGTCTCAGGCAGACAGAGACACACACGCACAAACAGTTGGTCTCTCTTGGAATACAACCCCTACCTAACTAGTTTATCACATTACAGCAATACGCAGTTACAGCACGCGCTATGGAGAATACTGAGTTAGAGCAGTCCCAGAGGTGTATTCATAGGTGGGCGACATCAGCAGGATTGCCAAAGAAGGACATTCCAAGTGTACCGTGGGTTGTACATGTCTGTTACCTGCGTGTACCCACTGCTTACTGTCATGAAAACACATTTACACCTGCTTAAAAGTGTCTTATGCAGCCATAATTGACAGTATCAACAAGGCTTGCAGGTATCAAACCCTGGCCCATGCACACTGAAGCCACTGGACGTACCACTAAGCCATCTGGGTTGTACACATGTTGCATGGAGTCTATAATGCACATCCTACTACAGGTATTCCACATACTGAAAACAAATGGGACAGTCCCTTTGTGTACATATGTACAGTACCCTTGAATGTACTGTACTCTGTGAAACAACAAAGACAAGTCTACATCTGTACAACTGTCAAAACTACATATATATATATATATATATATATATATATATATATATATACATGCACCTACGGGATCTGTACACACACACACACACACACACACACACACACACACACACACACACACATACACACACACACACACACACACACACACACACACACATATATATATATATATATATATATATATATATATATATATATGCATATACACAGACACAGCCATAGCTATAATATATATATATATATTTATATATATATATATATATATATATATATATATATATATATATATCTATATATATATATATATATATATATATATATATATATATTTATATACATTTATATACATGCCTGAATGCCCTTTGTGACACAGAAGGGCGCCAAAAGAACTGACGTGTACACAAAACAGAGGCATCTCTTGTGTTATAACATTTAAATCATAAGCAATTCACCAGAAAAGGGATGGTTGTTGTGTATGTGGAGTTTGGGCTGGGGAATGATGGCTAATGTAATCTACCCCGGGGATTGTAGAGTTACGGTGGGGGAATGATGGGTATGGACCTACACCGCAGTGACCACTTCTGTGTCACTGCTCGACAGTGGCACTGGAAAATAACATACCCAACTGTAGTTGTGCTTGACTGTGTATTCTTTACCATTCCTAACTATGTAATACTTTGCAAACACCGGTCACCACAGATGGTTACCATGGTGTGCTAAAAGACATTACACATGTGTATGCCTGGCTACAGAGTAGTCACACACACAAACACGCACACACTTGCCAGTATTGTGCATACACGTCTTGCCTATGTAAAGGTAACTAGTACAGTGGTATGCAGTTGGGGTATGTGCCACAGAACACATACAATTGCACTTACTGATTCCACGTCTGAGTTTGGTGACATCACAGGACTGATTACTTGCAGTGGGGAGGGGGGAAGAGAGAGGTTTAGCAGCTGACAAGGATAAGGGCAGTGCAAAAGGAGGTATCTCTTTGGAATGCAGCAAAACCTGCTGTCATGACAGGATGCAGACACAAATACACACACACAACCACCACACTCAGCCTATGCTGACACAGACACACGCAAACACACTCAACCATTTGCTGACACACACACTCAGGCATTTGCTGTCACACACACAAACACACGCACACAGTTGCCAGTGGTGGCATCAGAACTCCTACCTATCTAAGGAACACTATTACAGTACTATGCAGTTACAAGATGCGCCACAGAGATTACACATCCCAAAGCAGTCAGACTGCCCTTCTACAATTGAGGACAACAACAGGGAGACTGACAGTCATGAAGTACATAGCTGTAGACCTGTGTGTTTAAAGCAAGTGTCCATTCCAACCTGTATGCACAAACAAGACACACCATCCGCAGTTAGGCCTGAGAGGTATAGTTGTAGCACAACAGGAACCTGAACTGGAGTATGGCCATCTGCAGAATGGACAACTACTATCACTATACAGGGTTACAGTGGGCATGCTCATACACTTAGTAGCACAGGGCCGTTTCGGATGCACTATGACTACAACTACACAAGGTTATACTGGGCATGCTCATACACTTAGTATCAAAGGGCTTGTTGGATGCACTGACTCAAATTACACAAGGTGGCAGTGAGTATGCTCATACACTTAGTAGCACAGGGCTGTTTGGGATGCACTCCAATTCTAACCACTGAAGGCCACAGTGTGCATGCTCAAACACTTACATGTACAGAACACATTGTAATGGACTCCTATTGTAAACACACAGGTTTACAGTTAGGTACATCTTACCTGTCAGTATATATGCACATCATACTGGATTACTATCTGATACCTGTATGTAGCCCGTAAATTATATATCTGTGTCTGTGCTGTGTGATACACATGCATACATGTACATGAAGTACTGACATATATATGTTATGTATACACATTCATGCATGTGTGGACGTGACAGACAAAAGGTTACCTGGGTCGCACAGGTGGATGCTACCTACAGCATGTGTCACACACCTTGCTGCCCTGAAAGGCAAACATTGATAGCAGGTTGTGGACAGTGGCATTATACATGGAACAGTGGCATGTGCAAGCATAATATGTGAGCCACCTTGTGTAATGGTACTGAGGTGCAGCAGTCAAGATTACCTCTCCCGGCTGTGTTAGTAGTTGTCATTATTAGCAGGACTGCTACCCTAAGTATATCTCACATTGGTCATATACACAAGTTCTGTCGCTGTCCATCACCTTACATGGGGCATTTGCTACCAAGCACATTAATGCCACATGCAGTGATGGCATGGTACGGATGGCAACTGCTAGACCAAAACAATGAGCCAATGTCCTGCTGTTATTATGAGGTTGTCCAGTGTCTGTCATTCTGGGCTGTCATGACCGAATGACGAGCCTTCAACACAGAACACATGCATCCATGTTACACGTGTGTGTGTGGATAATCCCTAGGGTGCATTTACCCATATAGCCACATTCCAAGGCAAATGTCCTACACACAGATGTAACACCCTGACACCTACATGACAATTGCATTGGATGCTTATGCTAACCCGTGCTAGATGTGTGGCTTTAGTAATCCATTTGCTCAATGTAGAACCTACAATGGGGAATACTGACATATGTGCAGTGAGGAACACCTGGCTGAAGTGTCTGTAGTGCACAATTGCACTACCACCATATAACTCAGATCCAGAGATGTGGGCCATAACAGTGGTATGGACCATTCCAGGTGGTGGTGTACACATATTCGTAAAGGCTACTCACATGTAAAGACCACTACTCTGACATAACGCATCACAGATGAGTCAGGTACAGGTGACAGTGGCAAATGCTGCATTCTAGGTTGTATCCTCATATACATCCACCACCATGTTCCCAGATTACCAACACACATCCATATGTGGTATGACATAGTATGGTAGACCACCAGATGACCCTTGATTGGTTGACTGTACCTAGGCCTACATCAACTGTGCAAAGAACCCATGTACAGACACAGCTGCATAATGTGTTATGCAATGCAATAATACCACTGTTTGTAACCAGCTCAGTTGTAAACATACCAGGGTCCCTTGGATGTTGTCAGCATTAACACGGTCGACTGTTGCTGTACACCAGTAAACAACACCCTCATGGTTGGATATCACCTAACCATACCTGCCCTGGATATGTACATCCCACACTCATACAACATAAATTACATTATCATAGCTTACGTTTACCTTTCTACATACAGGTGGCTACAGTCATTACACACATGCACATGGCAGATAGCATGCTAACAGTACATAAGGTTCGATATCTATGTTGACAGAGGTAATATCCCCTCTCTACTGGTCACCCATGACACCTATCATATCATACAACACCCCATGTGGCATGTATGTCGTTAGACATGTCCAGCTAAAGCAATGCCTACAAACATACCCTAATAACAGGACCATAGGACCTACACAAGGCCTGTATTGACAGACTCAGGGAAATCCATCTCTGCTCTGTATGCTCCTGAGTAGTCACAGGTGATATGTTCATGACATGTACAGCCATGTGTGGCCACAGCTCCTACATAAACCCCATGTCAACAATTGCGAGCCATGCATGTTGTGTGCTGTCTGGACATTAGCCTTAGTACCACAATAGCCAATACATGGTGGGGTGAGATGTTTACAAGCCACAGACCTCACACATGCTTGAATGAGTGTACTGCCTAGCTCTAACAGAGCACATTGCTGGCACTCTTCCATTACACATGAGGTGTGTGTGGCAAATATGATGTGCTCACTGTTGACCATTACAGTGCCCTGGCTTCACCATGGGACTGTCAAAGTAAAAGTTCGTAGGAGCATGACATGGAATAATGCTGTGTGTGTCACGCTGATATGTGCTGTTGTAATATATGTACACATGGCTACTTGGTGAAAGTGGTGGTGTCCTACCAGTACATGAATACAACATCTATTATGGTGTAATGTTCAGTTATGTTTCACACATGGCATGGGGAAGGTGTGGAATGTATCCTCTTGACCTGCTAGTCACCTACTGATGTAGACCGCATATGTGTACATGTATTGCTGTTTGTGTAGATTCCATGTGTGTGCAGTATCTGATGTCTGAAGGTGACTGTTGTTTTAGTACATCATGCTGTTGCAATGCAGCCTCAACATTGCCAACTGTATATGGTGATATGCTCTAAGTACAGTAAGCCGTACATGAGGTATGGACAGATGTTTGGACATGACTACTAAGCGGTGGAGCTTCCTTGCAGATGAATGATTACTGAGGACAGCTCACTGGTGTGTTACAACCAGTCCTACAATAACCTGTGTACCTGCTAAGGTCAGGTTTTGTTAATTGAAGTGGAATACAGACAATGTAGAATGCTGTAAGGGTGACATTGAAGGCAAACCTCATGACACCTGTAACAGTAATACCTCCCCTGTGCATATATTGTGCATATATCAGCACAGTTGTCAAAGGAAAGAGTCAGTAAGCACTGTACCAGATGTGATAGTGCTGTACTTCTGTGGTACCTATCATGAGATAGGCTGGTGTTTGATTCACAGTACTGGCACATGTGGGTGTGTGTCCATATATGTCACGTATGGTTGGGAATACATCCCACATGTTATCACTCTCCTGAACACTGTTGTTGACACCAGTATAGAATCATGTGTAGAAAGAAAGGCATAAGCAGGTGGCTAAACCTCACACATGTAAAATGTCTGTATGTGTGTAACATAGATGTATATCTTTGTGAATGCCAGTGTGTATGTGTGTGTGTGTGTGTGTGTGTGTGTGTGTGTGTGTGTGTGTGTGTGTGTGTGTGTGTGTGTGTGTGTGTGTGTATGGCTGTCCGTGTGTATGGCTGTCTGGTTCCTGGAGTGAGGCTGTATTTTACCATAGTGAAATGTTAATGCCCCTCCCCATCCACTCAAAGCAATCTAGCATCACTGTTGATATCATCAGTCATAGACAGGCATAATAACTGCCTGTTAACAGGTACTCCCTGGGGTGTGACCTGTTGTTACATAGCCTACTGATGGACCCCCCTCCCCACATACACTCACTGCACTGTAGTACCCCTGTCGATGTCCTCGATCTTAGGCCATTCCAACTACCTGGACATGTGTAATCTCTGTGGCGCATCTTGTAATTGTGTAGTACTATAATGATGATATGCACATAGGCAGGGGTTCTCATCCGAACACTGGTAACCGTGTGTGTGTGTCAGAGTGTGTGTTACTGTGTCTGTGAATCCCTGAGTGTGTGGGTGTGTCTGTGTTTGCATGCTGTCATGGCAGTGGATATTATCGCTACCCAATGAGAAGCCACTATTTCCACTGGCCTTTACCCTTGTCTTCCTGCATGCCACTGTTTTACCCACTCCGTGCTCCAGGTAACTATACCTGGGATGTCACCCACTATGGATGTGACGTCTCTAAACATAGTAGCTTAATACACAGCTATCATGCTCTTGGATCATTAGAACAGTAAACATAATTGAAACATGGGAGAATATAACTGTGATGTGGAAGCTACAATGTGTATGCAGGTGTTGTCATACTGACCTGTGGGTAGTCAACATGTACATATGGGACTCCCGCAAACACCAACATCCCCTGGCACATGCAACTACACCTGAAAGATGAAGGCAGAACATCAGGATCAACATGCTGTTAGCATTGTTACACATGATACATACTGTCAAACGTACAAAATGCACTCTACAACTGCAATACATGGTATGTCTGCTGCCTGTCAACACTACTCAACAATATTAATCTACAATTGTCTACCTAGTATGTTCACCCTGTGCATCAGACCATATGAACATGTCCCTGGAAAGGGGGGATGGGGCAGGCACACAAGCCCTATGGGGGTTTGTTGGTTTTTTTTTTGGGTGGGTGTTTTTGTGTTTTTGTTTGTTGTTTTTGTTTTTTTTTGGGGAGGCTTCTTTTCCCGGATTTTTTTTTTTTTTTTTTTTTTTTTTTTTTTTTTTTTTTTTTTTTTTGGGTGTATTTTACATGTTAAGGGGCCCCCCCACCCCCCCCAAATGAAAACTGATCCCTTTTTGATTCCTAAATTTTAGCCTTTTAATAAACTGCTGTTAAATCCCTTTTTAAAATTTGTTACTATATGTATTCACAACATATAACTGCCTGGGGGGTTTGTGGTTTTAAACCGGAATCCTTGGGGTGTTTTGTTTGCCAAGGCAGGGGTTCCATAAACCATGTTTTTTTAATTGTTTTACTTGGGTTGTGAATTGGGTGTGGGTTCTTTTTTTTCACTTCAGGGGCTGGAAAAAACCCAGGGAAAATATTAAACGGGAAACTGTAAACTTTTCCCCTTTGCCCGGCATACCGTGTGCACCCCAGGGTTCCGCCAAAAAACCCAGGCAAATCCAGTTTGGGCAAAACAGTAAACTTTGCTGTTCCCTGTTTGGGAAACTAAAAAGGACATGAAAACGGGGCCTGTGGTCCTTTTTACTCAACCCCAAAATCCCCGGCCTCAACCATAGGGAAAGCGGGCAGTGCGCACATAACCTTAAAACATGTTTTAATGTTTGACCCCTTGGCTTCCTTTACAATTTTTTTGGGTTTTCCCCATACATTGGGCAGTGGGTGGTGGGGTTTAAGTGGCAGCACCCCTAAAGTCAGACCTTTGGGGTCCATTAGCACATGTGTTTTAGGGCCTGGAACATTGGGCTTGGTGATAGGTGTGTTGTTGGGCCCTTTTTGGGCCCCAGTGGTCCTCCAGAAGCGCCTGGGCACGCCTTGGGGGCCATCCCACTGCCCTCACAGGGGGTTGCAGGCCACCCCAAGTCCCCAATTCCCTTTCAACCCCATTTGTCCTTTTCCTCAGGCCAGTTTGGTTCGGCCGGGTGTATAAGACAGGGGGATGGCCCCCCCTTTGGAGGGATTCAGTACATCCTGCCTTTAAAATACACTTAACGCACATTTCACTCCCCCTGCCAGACAACATTCCCCACCTTGAGGGGAGACGAATGAATAAACAGTTATCCCAACCCTCCAAAACACACAGCCCCCCAAAACACAAACCCACCAACCAAAACCACACCCCAACACCGGGGAAGCCTGAAAACCCCAACACACACACACACAAAAACCACACCCCCCAAAAAACAACCACAAACCAACGCCCCCAGGCCAAACACAAACTGAAAAGACAGTGAATGGTGGCTTCAGCTTGACAATTTGGGGTATTATCATTTTTTCCCACACATCAGTGAAGCAGAGGCACCCCTTTAATAAATGTGGGGAGCAAAACCCTGTATTCAAGTTTAAGCCATAAAACCCAACACAACACACCCACCACACCCCCACAACAACAAAAGAACAACCACGCGACCGACACCCACGAGCGGGGCCACCACCCCTATGTCTGAGTTCATGAACTGTAGGATATGTCGACTGCATACTATGTTTGCCTGAGCCCTAGCTTGCATATCTCCCCCAAAACAGTGCATGTCTGTTCAGTATTATTCAGCCTAGCCCTGAGCTGAGTTTAGACATTGTGCATGTGGCTGCACACACATGTTTGACATGGCTGTCCCTACTTTCCAATGGTGCCACAGACCAGCACAGGTTTACAGTACACTGGCCTGCTGAGTGGCGTATGACCTTGCCAATCACATGTAGTATGATATGTCTTCTGCTGACGTGTTGAATGACATGAATACATGTGTAACACAATGGTGTCCTTTCCAATCTACAGTACAGTAATGGTATCCCAATGCAGGGACGTCTTATACTAACATGGGCCTTCAGCTGATGTAATGTTGTCTGTCCACCCTACAAATATGCAGGGACATACTGCACATTGAGCTGATGTGCATAGCCATTGCAGGGCATCATGTGGCTTCACAATTACTATACAGTGTAAGCTACTGACACAGTTCATAGCCATGACTATGTTCACATACAATACATATCTAATGTGGAATGTGACCCACGTCACTGAGTATGTATACACAATAAACCCTAATGTGGAATGTGTGACACAGGTCACAGAAGGGTTTACAGCTGACACCCCTGCACATCTGCAATCATATTACTGATACCTGGCAACTATGCCCACACATGGTTAACTTACACGTACTCTATGTCCCACATGCCATCTGGAGCAGGCATGACAGTGATGTCTGACACCAGGAAGGTGAATGTACTGTATCTGTGGCTTGATGTGGATGTATGTGTATGTTGTGCAACACATGTATGTATTTGGATACTGTATAGGTGAATGCTTCCATGTCGTGACACACTCCAGATGTTCAAGACATGTTATGTGGTGGTTACATGTTATGCCTACACAAGCTGTGCAAAGGCCTGTATGATGTTTAGTGTTTCACATCTGCAATATCACCATTACACAAAGGCCATAGTTGTATTGTGTTGAGCCAATGTACAACAGGGTGTACACACATGTACATCACTTCTACTGTGTGTGTTGCTTCATGTCTCTGGCCATCCTCCATGGCCATGTGTACACATGTTCAGTCCAATGGTTGTGATGGCCATCTTATTTCACATGTCAGTGTTATCCCATATGACATACATCCATAGATGTCATATGCCCCACTGAGGATAGGGTTATGCAGACAAAGGTGGTATGTATGGGATGTGAGACATGTTTTGCAGGATAACTGAGCAGTTTTTCATTCAGCCCACTACATGTCATGGACATATCTGATAGCACATGACATTGTGTGACATTCATAGCAAGGGTATACTCCGCAAGGGTGTATCCTGTGGGCCAGGCATACTCCAGCTCCAACACATTTAGTGTATGTGCACACATATGCTCTCTGTACAGTACTGTTCATATTCCCAACATGTGTAATGCTGATATGTAGTACCTGTCCCTACAGTGGAACACACCTCCACCATTGTATTCACTGTTGTCCACACATCTGGCAATGACAGCTTAGAAGGTTTAGTGTAGGTGTTTCATATAGTCTTCAATTGTTTCACATAGGTAAACAGTGTGATGCATTGCAGGTCTGACCAGTGTCCATTAACAGGACCACCGTACATTATGTGTACATGTGTTATGGCAGATAGTATGCTATTAATATGTTCCGTGCATTATCAGGCCTGGTAAATAATAACAATCTCACCTGACACAGGCTGCTGTCACTGCAAAATGCCAGAGGTACTTAACAGGGGTGTCACAGCAGTAAGATCATTATCCACACCTGTGTGATAGCTACAGGGTGCAATGTCCATGTTAGCACACAAGCCAGTACAATACGCTACACTATGGAGTATGCACATCTGTGCATACATAGAGTAGCAGACTATAGTATGTGGCATGTGTGCATATATGCCTTGCATATGATGCTACATTACATATTGTACAGTAACACATGTAACTATGTGATATATAGTTGTGTTTTAAGTGCAGTAGTGACTTACCAGGTAACTCCAGACTCTGTGGTTGAGAAACACCCACCTCCACAATACCAGCTAAAGTTTGTGGATGGAGGTCTGCAGGTGTCCCCAGGTTGACCAGTAGCTCCTCGGTGCGTGTGAGTGGGGGCTGGGTAAGTGGCCCCCTACCTGTTGCACCTTGTTCCCTGGTGATTGCATTAGCACACTGTTTTGCCCATCTTATCAGGTCAGTGCAGTGTCGGCGCACCTGCTGATAGGTGCGATTGTGACCCCCAACATCATTTACCCTCCTGCAGAGTTCCTCCCACAGGGCATCCCGCTGCTGTGCATCCTGTGGCACATGGCTGAAGTACATTCTGTAGTTGTCGAGGAGGAATGGGATGAGGATCTCATCCTCCAAGTGGCTGTACAGTGGCAGTCTGCTACGTGACATACCTAGAAGACATAATGATGGGGACAGGTCACAGTAACTCACAGAGAAGTACAGCATTTATTAAGATTACAAATATATCTTTGTAACTCTACATGACACTAACACCACTGACATGTATAGGTCACACACATTTGACACCTACTGGTGATGTGATGTTATCGCCATATATGTGTGTGTCATTTGATGACATTGCTCATACACCATGTGGATGTTGTCTTGATGTGGGCATGTCTGTTTGCCTGTAGTGGTGTCTTCACCTATCAGCACATGCCTGGATGTGTCCACATTAACGTAGTCAACCTTAATGCTTTGTATATGCCACATATATAGTCATACATAGCCATTAGGGACATGATCTGTGACCCTGCAGACTTGCAAGCACATATGTGTTTTGCCATATATATCTACATGGCACTGTACAGCTGTGTAGCATCCTGCCATTTATTGCCTGTGTTGCACATATGTAACACCTGTGACAATAGCTAGCCTGTTGGTATTTGCAGGGTTGGATATCAACTATAGCATGTATGGTCATAGTGATCTAGTAGGCTATATGCCCTGGGCCATTTATGAGCCTAGGCAGACAGGTTACCAAGCTGTAGGCAACAGACTGGAAAGTTTCAGTGGCCAGTTCAAGCAGTGCCACAGAACTGATACACATGGTTACTGATATATTTGGCATGTGGTCATCACACCATGTCACAGAGAGGGGCGATGTGCAGCTTCACTGGACAGGGATGCATAGTATGGCAAGAGTATGTTAAGTGTATGGGACAGGGATCTGTCAGGCATGTTGTGATCCTTGTACTAGAAAGGTGGATGTCCATGACATATGTGTTTATTTGGGATCAGGATGTGTTAAGTGTAGCATGTATAACACCTCTGGGTTGGACATGGCTTTATTCAGGGTAGGCTGCATGCTACATAGTGCAGCTAGGGATTGTGAAGGACAGTGTAGGCCATCTACACATGGGCAATAAACCTTAAAGGAAATATGTGATCTATTATGGGTCACATGGGTGTTGAGTATGGCTGAGCAGTTATCTCTATATTCCTGAGTGGCACCCTGTCATGATTAGGGGTGCCACATATGACTACCTGTCTTTTGTGGTGACATAACTATCAAATCAAGGTACTGTCCAGCTGCATCCCATACACACAGTTGCCATTATGTTGACCACTGCCTCGGTGGTAGTTAATGGGTACAGGATTTGTAACATAGGGGATGACAATGCAATACTTAGCTGTCAGACTGTGGCCATACATCACACACCACACATCTAACACACTAAGGCCTTTCTGTATGTTGAACACAGCACACAATGAGTCAACTATGGCTCCTAGTTCATAGCCATTTGCAAACATCAATAGGCTGATGCCTTCTGTGTTAGTCTATGTGGTATAGATAACAAAGATGGGGAGTACCAGGAATGACCCCTGTATTACTGTGGCTGGCACTGGTTTGATGTGCCTGTATTCGTCAGACACCTTCTGTAGTGTGGGTTCTGCCAGCAGTCCAGTTGCCAACCACTCCTGTGACATAGGAATATACACCTAGTTTACTGAGTGTAACTGGATGGTGATGGTGTCCTACAACCTGGCAAGGTCATGATATGCAGTGTGAATCAACCCTACTGTCATCTACATCTGTACCGAGTACATCAATTACGTTGACCATGGTTCATGGCCATACAGACCAGACTCAGCAGGGTAGTTGTGCACTATGTCCCATTATCAATGGTGTCTCCCCCTTTGTGGGGTATGATAACTGTTGCTGTGCACCATTCAGTGTGTACACAGCCTGACATGGAGCTATGATTGAACATGATGTGTATGTGGATGGCTGAATGTTCTTACATTTGTGTAGAATACACCCTGAGATGTTGACAGGCCCCATGAAAGCTATATGTATGGCTTTAGAGAGTGCAGCTTGTACCTGCATAGTCGTTAGTACAGAGGCCCTGTAGTGTACATGGATATATTACTAAGTGTACCTGTTGGGGGGGGGAGGTGGGAGTGGGTTTAGGTTCTCCGAGACCCTATCTGGATGAACGGGTGCTATTTCTGTAGGTGCAGTACTTCCCATGCCATAATGCTGTGCAGCACGGCAGGTCTTGTCGATGCCATTACGATTAATGGCACAGCTATAGAATGCTCTGTGCTTGGCCTCATAATATGTGGCTGATTAGTTTCACAGTAGCTTTGTGTGGTTTTGTATGGTGTATCTGCATCTTACTGAGGTTGACCAGGGATCACCTACACTCATGTGTGTTCATTCTTGCAAAAGTTACTACGTTCTGTGGTACAGTGTAAAGCATGGTACCACCAGTTTGCCTACCTGTATGTGTTGGGTTGAATCCTGGTTCTGTTTCAATGGCACAATCGCTGCACATATGTGACTGCTTAAGGTTCATTTGTGTAGGATTCAGCATTTGCACATGCATCGTCCATCTGCATGGGTGTCATGGCACTCTCCACTCTGCTCTTAGGAAACATAACATTGGCATTGGAGACTATTTGTAGCATACTGTTAGCCCTGTTTGTGTGACTACTGTGATCCAGGTCAGTGGGGTCAATGGAATCCAACATGCATTGAGTGCAGATGTTGGTACATGAGGAGTCTTCCCAGTTCATACTGGAATAGTTGAGAGTAGCCATTATTATGGTTCTGTCTCAGACGTAATCTTCCCCATTACAGCACATTATGACAGTTGGGAAGTCCGTAGCCTGGTGGGTGATCTGTCTCAAGGTGCATTTTGAATTCCACTTTGGCACAAAGGTAGTTGCTCAGCATAATACATCTGATGTTATGCAAGTGAAATTAGCGTGGGGGTGTACATATCCTTCAGGAATATGGACACACCTGCGGCCCATGTGTTCCAATAAAGGATAATGGGCAAGAGGTGAGGTATGTGCAGGTGTGCTCTCTGGAGCATTGAAACATGTCTCAGCCACTGCACAGATATGTTCTCCATGTTAGTGATTGACATATGTGTGTCCGTATAGTGTTTCTGACATGTATCATTGTGTAGCGAGACCCGTCGTTTATTGCTTGGCTGTCCCTGTAACAGCAGTAGACCATCACTTGAACCGTGCATGATGAAGGCACTATAGGAGAAGCATAAGCCCTAGGCAGTATCCAGATTCCCAGGGGTGACAGGTGCAGGCCCTGTCTAGCAAAGCATCATCGTCTGTCAGCCATGTTATCCCAGGATGACAGATACTGGATACCCTGTGACATGCACCACTACACTTGACAAATGTGGAATACAATCCTTTTGCCCCTGTACTGCAGTATCATTCTGGCCAATGACAGAATGCTACCCAGGCCTTGGGACATACCTGCATGGGCTACAAGACCTGACAGTTCCTACATGTGTTTCCATGCAGTCCAGGCTACTGCATCACAGGTCCTGCACAACAACATGGAATATGCCAGAGCCATGTGTATAGTTCAAAAGGTGATCTGAGTGTATGCTAGAGTTTGCATTCACAAATGAGTACTGTTGGGCATGTTTCCAGTCATGTGTTCAGAGGTGTGGCACAATTATGCCAACTATGTCACACAGTTTGTGTATTTCGGTGTCTGTCTCTTCCTGCTTGTGGGGGGGAGGGTCACTTGTTTGGCCAGATACTTAGACGCATCTGTGAATGTGTGTGATTTCCAGTAGTGGGTATGGGTGTCCTTATTGTATTCTGGTAAGGGTATGTGTTGGTTGTGTTGATGAGCTACATGTGTTAACCTACACCTCATGACTGTCCAGTCCAGTCATGGCTGTAGACTGGGCTGCCTTCCAGCTTACCCCTGTAGCTGCATCCCAGACAATGTGTGGGGCATGGTGTTAGGTGAGTCTGGCAGTGTGCATGGCATAGAGATTACATTCCCCCAGGATGGCCACATACACAAAGCTGACATTAGGAAACACCAGTAGCTGACTAGTGGACATGCCTGTATGAGCAGTCAGTACTACAAATACCAAGTACTGTATTTAGTTTACGTATTGCCTATGAAGATGTTTTAGACAGTGATGCTCACATGTAAATATTTGTGTTATGGACGTGACAACACTGGCTATTACGGAAACATTGCAGCTACCTTTAGCAGCAATCCTCCTCTGAGGAGCACATCACATCCTGTTAGTTTATTACAGATGATGCAAGTGTCTACAGGTCTGTTTCCTTCTCTGGGTATATACTGACATATCCACCAGGACCATGACCTCTGTTGGGCACAGACTCTCTAAACAGAGTCAAGTATCAATAGACTCTGATGCCACTATCAACATGATCAGGATATAGTCAGATAGTGTGAGCCATCACCTATGAAGCAGCTATTACACACGGGCAGCTGTCTCCTACATATTACACTCCTACTGCAGATGTTACACTGGAGTTAAAGATGATATGCAACCTGTTTCATTACCAGTGCTGTGCACTACCTTACATACAGTATGTGCAGGCGGCTGTAAGGTTGGCAATGAGAGGCTGGGCTACACAAACCTGGTAGTTCAACCAGTGTGTCTGTACTCTCAATATCCACTCTATGCAGGTGTGCACATAGCCATTTGGCCCAGCCCTGTAACAAGGGTCACTACACATTTGCATAACATGTACACATGCACAGCTGTTATTGCTTGCAAATGACAGTAGAGAGGTGGATATTACATGTGTTATGTGCATGGATAGTTACCTGGCTCTTCCAATTATCTTTGCTATCATGCTGCTAACCTGTCAGATGAATACTAATGCTATGTATCCTGTCATTGAGTATTGTAATTGCCAATAGACATAACTACTGTTTGCATAACATAAAAGAACTGCTATGTAGAATAGAATACAGATCTGCCTAGAATACTGTACATTACACAGTTATTGGCACAATATCCCACAATGCACACCATATTTGCACAGTAAGCCCCATCTTTAACATGTTCATCTTACTTATACACCCATACATATGTCGACTGTTACAATATATCGACATATACTATCAACTGTTATAGCACATACTTGTTGGACCAATCCTGACACTGACAGTGGCTGGAAGCGAATTGGTGGGTTCCAAGCCCATATCATCCCTTGTGGTGTATGTGGAGTGTGCCATGTGACCTACAGCAGTACACACATAGAATAATACAAGCATTACTACTGCTCAACACTACATCGCTACAAGATAGCTATTTCCACTATATGCATTGATTACACTGTAATTCGTACAGTACAGATACTACATACACAGACATATTACATGTTATACATACCGCCTTAGTAATTGGAGGTGTTATTAACTAGTGTGATACTCATTTTTGGTTCATCTTTCAGTGTTTTGTACTGTCCTACAGGTAGATACAGATGGTTTGAATGTGTGACAAGGCAACCTTTTATAGTTACAGATCAGTAATGTGCTATCCCGATGGCCAATTGGTGTTCCTAAGTAGCTAATTACATGCACATCAGCTGCGCTGCTACTGCCTTAGCCAATACCATGGCTACAGTGGAGTATAATTGAGTACTCCACTTGGGCATTGTCCCTTTCTCTTACTTGTGAGGAAGACAGTGTTTTGTTTGGAATCTATTGCAACAGCTGTATGGAGACGAACAGTGATATATTGTGTGTAATGCCTAGAGGAGTTGGTCTAAATTTGAGTACTGCTGTTATATTTCTGAACATTGCTACTTGTGCAGGGTTTGTCTGTACCTAATACTTCTGCATATGTTTCAGTCTGGCCAGGTTGTTTGACCAGCTCAAGGCTGCATAGCTATGCATATAATGTTAGGGGGTTTACAGTGTGCTTACCAGACATATTTAGTTTGGTGTTACAGTGTATCATACTGTGCTAATAATCAGTACTCAGTAAAACTTCCTGGTGTACGAACCTTTCAACCTTCTGAAACGGGATTAGTTCATACAAACCCTGTTACATCAGCAGCTGTTCAATTGTATACTGGCAACTATTTCACATAGGGCCATGTTAGTGTGTCTGTATCCAGGCATGTTAAGGTTTCAACAGATGTTGTACAGTAGTTGCATAATTGGTTATGGTATGACAGTATGTATTGATGTAATTATTTCGGTTGTGGGGTAGATGTTGGTGGGTGTACATAGCACATGCAGGTGTGTAGGAACCTCTTTTATACAACATCTATATGTCTGTGGGTGTTCTTTCCCTATGTGAACACCTATCCCTTAGTGGACTAATACTATGGTAATTGCAGGCTGATTCATTAAGGCACTAGTAAATGCTTCCTGTATAGCATGCAGGTACTGTTAGTCCTTGAATCCTTTTGGCAATACATTGGAATGCAGTAAAGATTTGCAAAATGAAAGCTGTCTGTGTAATTCTGTCATGGATATTTGCAGTCATTGCAGTTGTGTTGGTGACTGTGTCCATAGAACATATTTGTAATAGTGTATTGGCATATACTCTTCATATGTTATGTTCATATTGTTTGGGGGGGGTGGAATGTGTGTATGTGTGTGTGTGTGTGTGTGTGTGTGTGTGTGTGTGTGTGTGTGTATACGTATATAGATATATACATTATTGCATACGTTTATCTGTACCTCCATAGATGTGTAGATGTTTTTAACCTATCTGTATATCTACATATATATGTAGAATTGTATATATCGACATGTCTCTATGTATCTCTCTCACTCTCTCTGTATATATATATATATATATATATATATATATATATATATATATATAAGCATACACCTTTAATTGGGTACATGGTGGGTTGTCCTATTTCAACACATTCCTCCCTTTTGTGTTTTAACCTGTCTGCATACACAACTGGGATAGGTACATCCCAGGTAGCTTAGTGTTAGGATACTCTGAGGATGGAGTACATGGTTGCGAGTTCTACTCCTGGAAGGTGCTATTATTCTACCTCTCAGAGTAGGCACTGGTAGGGAAAGTGTGAATAATGCACATTTACTCGGTTGTGAGCAGGTTTGCCTGTGGTCTGTGCGACATTAAGCAAAGGTCAAACGTGTGAAGCGCTTCTCCGTTTACCGTGTTTCAGTGCCACTTACCGTCGAACAAACCTGTGGAAACCCGCTTACAACTGCTTAAGAGTGCTTGATCCACCTGCATCCAAAAGCCCTTATTCTGGCCCTCAAAATAACCTAACAGCCCTTGCAGTTCTTGAACCCGGGACGATGAACACCACAGTCACTGACTTTCCCACTAAGGCATCTGGGATATGAACGAATGTTATGGTGTTTAGAATATACATTGTACTACAGACATTCCTCACTACTGAAAACAAATATCTAGACAGACAGACATCACTGGCATATATATATATATATATATATATATATATATATATATATATATATATATATATATATATATATATATATATATATATATATATATATATATATATATATATATATATATATATATATATATATATATATATATATATATATATATATATATATTTCGTATTAGTTTGTAACAGTAATACATCTGTAGACTGGAATGTGTTGGTTCACAAACTACAGTACATTACAATGTACTGTACATATGTACACAAAGTCACTGTCCCATTTGTGATCATTACAGTGAAATCCATATGGTATAAGGTGTAGTCTCAAGACCATGAAACACGTGTACACCTTGGATGGCTTAGTGGTACGTCCCATGACTATAGTGTGCATGGTCCAGGGGTCGACACCTGCGATGCTTTATGAATGTTTTTTACTGCAGAATAAGATGCATTTAAGCAGTTGTAAGCATGTTTAAAAGTGTTTGTGTGACATTATAGCAGCGGTTAAACACAGTTAAACATTGTAGTGTATAACCTGTGCACGCAGACATGGCCACATCTGCTAACTACTCCGGATATATACCTGTCAGTGACGTAACATCTCACTATGTGCTGACATGACATTACATTCTCTGTTGACTGTACTCTCTTGCACACATGGGTTTATATGGGTGATTCGTATGTTTAGTATAAAGATGATTACTACCTATATATGCAAGCTGTGGTTAAGGTATAATTTTGCACATGATAAACATACCTGCCTTTATCGAGATTGTAACCTCGAATGCACAGATACTATGCGGATGCTGTAACCATTAAACTGTTGACATTAACGTTGCTTCCGCCTATTTCCTATGATTTCTATGTGCAATCTAGGCTAAGCAAAGGGCGGGAGCACCCAAATTCACTGAGCTTCTCGAACTCTTGAAATAACAACATATAACAAATGTACTGTGAGACAATACATTACATTTCTAACTACATTAGGCATAGCCCCTCACTGACACAATTCAAGGGAAACCTTGTTGTGTGAATGGATAACAGACTATACACCCCTGGGATCATGTGTTCCAGAACCATACAGCCAGGGTGTGGGGGAGCCTGTCCAGTTTGATAGCTGCAAGTCCTGTTGGGGGAATTGAATGGTGTTGAATTTCCACATTAACATGCCCTCTTTAGATCACTAAGTACCCCTATCACCCTCCACAACCCCAGTCTTCTTCAGCTTCCAGCAACTCTGCCTAGAATTGCTTCATTGGCTATGCTTGACAGAGGCTCATTTACTTCATCAATGGTGCAGGGAAGGCCAACACACTGCTGCTATGCTTCTAATTGCCCTGGGGTAGATAGATAGTAGGCTATCTGTGAACCTCTAACATGCAGGCCATTCAAGCCATAATATGTCAATAAACAGACCTTCAGATCACAATATACAGTGTGAACTCGCCATGTAGTCAGGAATCAGTTACAGCAAGAACATACAGAATACTGATACTTAGCCACTCCAAAAGCCTATCTTGGAAGCTAGAAGACTTATATAAGTTTAAGGCTTTCTATTGCTTACCAGTAGGTTACCTACAGGGGAGATGAAAAACAAGCACAGATGGGGAACATGCCTGCATTGATACCATACCGACCTATGTGTCAGACTCATGCTTTGGAATACTGGCCAAGGCTATTGGCACCCCCATGCTTCCTTATTTAGGAGAGTCTCAAAGGTGAATATCAGTCCCATAAACAGCAAAATAGCAGATTCAATGAGGTTTATGCTACTCAACACCAGGAGTTGTGATCACAACATGCATGCACTCACAGCACTCCTCAGGATGGACAACATCAACATCTGTGCATTAACTGAAATCTGTCTTAAGGCTCCTGAAAGAACACCAGCACTACCAGGCTACAACCCATACCACACATTTCAGCCACAGAACATGGACTGACAGACATGGAGGGGCTGTATCCATATTCATCAGGGATACCTACACTTCCAGGTTAGTGGAGCAGCATGATACCTCTGTGATCATCCATGTGCAGCTAACATCAGCCACAACAGCAATGTGGAATGTGGCCTGCTATGGATCACCCTCCATGACCCAGGACCTCCACTCTACCTGCCTGGAGACAGTGGAGAACACGGCAGTCCTAACGCACACCCTGGCATTGGTCAATGTCAACTACCATACAATTAACTGGGAAACGTACTCCGGTACTCACTTCCAGGACCAGCGCTTCCTGGAATGTATCACCTCATATGCCCTGTATCAGGTGGTAACCTCCCTAACGTGGGGTGGAAACTACTAGATGTGGTCATCACCAACATGAGCAACAGATGCACTACAGTGGAGGTTAACCAGTCACTGGTTAGATCTGACCATGAACTATTCACTGTTTCCACACCCTAGCATATCCCCCACCCATGGATACCACAGTATATACCTTTCCTACAGCTAAATTTACACTACTAGTGACAGGGGTGGGGGGTTTCACAGCCCCCATGCTAAGGGGAAACACTGCTCAAGATACAGACAGATTTACGAATGCAGTCTATAAGCACCTACATGGATGTATGGGATCGTGCCAATGCTGGTAAACCAAGACTCACTCCTCCTAGACAAGGACACCGGTCTGGTGTACATCTGCAATAAACAGGATATACTACAGATGTAGGACAGTGTTCCAGACACACAGCAAATCCCAAGAAGGGCAGATATCTGTGACCACTGTTAGTATGATATGTAGGTCCCTCATGTCATCACCCAAGGCTAACATCAGCAGGAGAATACACAAGGATTCGAAAGATAACCACAAAGCCTTCTTTGGCTATGTCAAGGATCTATGTGGTGACACACAGATGTGCACTATGCCAGTGAAATATAGCACAAAATATGCTGACCCTACTGATATCACCAACATCCTTGCAGATACATTCGGTGCATACATTACCTCCTAAAGAGCCCACAACACTACCAGAAAGGTACAGTATCCCAACTATCAGAGACACACAGGTGGAAATGGCCCCTCTCTAACAGTAGAACACAGCATCAATGGAGGCAGATGTTGACCCAGACTGCATCTTGCAAACTGTACAAGACAACCTGCCCCCCACCTAATTAAGCATTCCTACCTCAGCCTCTCCACAGGCTACATGCCCATACGATGGTGTGTGGCAATGGTTATTCCACTCCATCATGGTGAAATCACAACTGACCATGGTAACTACCACCCCATAAGCCTGACTAGCTTGGTCTGCAGTGGTATGGTTCGCATCCTCATGGCACTCATTGACAATGACATTAGTAACCTTCGAACAAGTGACCCAACCCAGGTCAGCTTGGTTGAGTGCAGTTCATGCCTACCTAACCTGTTTGATGTCTTACATACAGTCACCAAGATGTTAGATGGCAGGTGAGGTGGTTCACACATACTACCTGGACCTCACCAAGGCTTTTGACGCCATGCCTCACTCAGGTATTATTGATAAACACCAGCCTGTACATTCACCCATACATCACAGGTTGGGTTGCCAACGGGCTTACACACAGAACCCACATGGTACGACTAGTAGTCTCCAGGTCCAACTCTTGAACAGTCACAACTGGTGTCCCACAGGACTCAGTCCTGGGAGCCCTACTGTTTGGCATATACATCTCAGATGTACAGGCAAACACAGGTGGACTACGGCAGACCATGTTTGGCAATGACTGCAAACTGGGAGCCATGATTGATAGTCCAGCTGACATGGACATCCCTCAAGGGGCCTCATAGAGAACATCACAGGGTGCCAATGACATGGCCTCCAGCCAAGTGCCACTAACAGCATGGTCATTCCATTGTGGAATTGGCACCCACATATTAACACATGAGTGGCAGCCACTTTAATACAGATGAGGTAATGGGGTGTCTAAGGACTAAGGTAGATAGTGATCTCCCCTGTGATAATCATATATCCACAGTAGTTAGGATGTCCTTCGATGTAGGCCATCTGACTACTAAAGGATTCCCATCTAAACATACTGGGGTTATAGTGCCCCTTTACTCATCACTCATTAGTCCCATCATAGGGTATAATAACCCATGTGGGATGTACCTCAGAGGACACGTCCAACAGCTGGGGGATCCACAAGTGTACCTCACCAAGGGGAATGCTGGCCTCCAACATATGGCCTATGCAGCCGGACTGAATAATCTCCTGCTTTACTCAATGGCATCTCATTTACCCAGAGATGATCTCCACTGACCAACACAGCCATGTCAAACTCAGGCTTGATGGTTATGCTCCACCTATGGGAATCCATGTCACAGTGGGTCACACACTGTAGTGAGCTGACCTTGCCACAACAATAACCGGAAGATGTTGGACGGACAGCTTCCTGTCACAGACACTCCCCATACTTTGGAACAACATCCCTAACTACATTATACAGAGCCCCTCACTAACACTCTGCAAGAGAAACCTTGAAGGGTGGATGGGGAACAGTAGATGTACCCCAGGGATCCCACCATTGGCTCTGCTCCACAAAGGGACTGTTAATGAATCAATGAGGTTTCAAAAGCTGACACATTTTGGCTGGCCTTATGAATGGCCTCTGGCAGTTGGCCAAGTACCTACTTATGAATCTATACATACAGTATCTGCATATGCTGATAGCTTAATTTACTGTTCAGGTGTTGACTTACCTTGTGCCAATGGCTGTTGTGTGTGCAATAGTTGAGGGCTGCCTATGTTGGATGCACACAGTAGACTGCCTATACATGACAATTTACAGGTAGTCTTGTGTGTGTGTGCCATCCATTTTTACTGTGTACAGGTGGAGAAAGGTGTCAGTCCCTAGGTGCCTACAGTCAGTGTGTGTGTGCTATACATTCCCTCTTTCTCAAGGCATGGGCATACTGGGCACACCTCCATCTGCCTACTGGGGTTGGCTCAGGGTGTTCGTGGTCTGAGTACCTCTGTGCCTGTGGGGCCCTTGGCAATGGTGGTGGGCTGTGAGGGCTTTCACCATTCTGTCCCTGCTGCAGCTGTTTCCGCAGGACCATATTGTGCAGCATGGCACACACTATGAAGATGTGGGCACATGTACCTGGAGAGTACTGCAGGGCTCCACCAGATATGTCCAAGCAATGGAACCATGATTTCAGCATCCCAAACACATGCTCTATGATGATTCTGGTTTGTGCGTGTGCCTCATTATGGGGTTCCTGCATGGGTGTGTGTGCATTTCTGATGGGAGTCATCATCCACGGTTCCAGTGCATAGCCAGCATACCCCACCAGGTGGCCATTTGGGATGTTCCCCCGGCAAATAACCAATACAGCTGTGAGGCATGCCAGATGTGGGAGTCATGATAGCTTCCAGGGCTGCCAGCATACACATCCATGATAATGCCCTGGGCATTGCACACAACTTGGCAGGTGATGGAGGGGAATCCCTTGCAGTTTATGTAGCACCTACCCTGCTCACCGGGTGGTGACTTGATGCATATGAGCGTGCAGTCTATTGCACCCAGTACCACTGGGTTTTCTGCCACATGGTGGAAGAGACGCATATTGTTGGCCAACTCTACCTGCGTTTGGGGGAAGCATATGTGTTCATTGGCATGTGGTAACATGGCATCCAGAAATTGGTGTAGTACCCTGGATGCTGATGCCTGTGAGATACCCATGATACCCCCAGTTGGTCTTTGAAAGGTACCTGTAGCTAGTATTCTCAGGCTTACACATACCTTCGTATCCACTGGGATGGGTTCTCCTCTGTTTGTTCTGGCTCTGAGACGTGGCCGGCACAGCTCCACAAGTTGCTGTAGGGTGTCCCTGTCCACCCTGTAACACTCTACTATTTCCAGATCATGTAGCCCCTGGTAGGTTATCCTGGGTCTGAACACTCTCCTCCTCCTCTGGTGCCTGCGGTGGTTATGTGCATCATCCTCCACACCACCTTCAGTCTCCAACATATTCTGGTGGATCAAAGCTATGGCAGCCCCCTAACATGTACATAATAAAAGTTGCCCATCTGTATACACTACTGGTGCAGAGTGTATGGGAATACACAAATGTGTGTGAGGTGCTTTCACACTTTATAATCTTGTGCTATGGATGCTGTTGATGTAAGTGGGTGTGTATGAACTATTCCAGCTGCTGCATGTCTTAATTATGAGTTTTGCAATGAGTACTGCAAGTGTGGGGCCTTTACTGTGGAGATCTACTTGCTTGCCTGCCTTGATTAATCTGTTGCCCTTTAATTAACTTTTAGACCTGGATCCCCTCCCATTATCAGGCATGCATCCACCTGCTGTCTTTCTTGTTTTGTACTTTCCCTACCCAGTCATGGCGAAATGTGCCTTGTAGCTGATATATTGCATATCACCTTTGTTCTGCTTTGACACTTTGCTGTTTTCTTTGCAGTACAGCCCCTCCCCTTCCCTGTTCTGCAGGTAGCTGCTTGTAGCCTTGTTAGCTGTTGTCAATGGTCCACTGTAGGTACTAGGTGTCAATTAGTCATTTGTACTCCAATTTCACTGCTGCAGCATTTCCTTATTTCTTTCCTATAGCCTTCTTGTTTCAGCTGCAGTGCGTGACGTGCATACCCATTTATCGGGTTTATGCGCATTTTCATCTCTGTTCACATGCATACTCAGTTACCTTGTGTACTCTCAGCTAAGCTAGCTATGGGCAATTCGACACACCCCTATCCTGTAGCTTTGCCTAGCTAGGGGCAGACTGGTTTAGCAATGCTCCAATGTGCTTACAGCAATGGCGACACACCCCTCTCTTGATGTCATCTGTATCTCAAGGGCTCACCTCGGTGTTATAATACTATGCTGTGAGGTGCATCCTTACACCAGCGGGGAATCTGCGATTCACTATTACTCCTCTCATTTGCATAGCATTGCCTACTAATACCTAGCTACTGCACATAATGCTGTCACTGCCCCTTAGCAACCCTTGCGCCATGAGTATGGTGTAGCATGCCTGCTGTTGACTATTATGGGAAAATCGTGATATGTGTTTCATTGTGGTTTTATTCTATATTTTTATATATTCCTTGCGATCCCCTTTGAGCACCGCTGCCCAGCGCTTCCACATAGCGATAGTGCGACTATATATATTAAATGTTAATTTTATATTTTGTACATTTTTTTTATGCCAATGGCTATATATTTAGCCATTGGCATATATTAACATTATAATACATGTGTTTGGTCAGCTGTCATGGTTCCGATTTTGTTTGCAAAAATGTAAACCGTTTTCTACGGTTTACATTTCTACATGCTTACACTATGCCTGCATCACTTCCTGAATCGCTACATACCTTCATTTGCATGCTACACTGCTGTACATGGGGTAATTAGCATACAAGGCTCAGGAGTTGTGCAGGTGTAGTGTACGCAGGTAGTACATGTGGAAACAGCTCGTACCTGAATCGCTCGGTGGCCATATCTGGTGTTAGAACACCGACGCTACGCCTGCACCTGGTGTAAGCTTCATGAATCCCGGGTATTATGTGTGACACAATGGCAACATGACAGGCACTCATGTTTTCTCATATACTGACAAATACCTTTCCCCAACCCGAGCCCCACAAAATGGCAAGAGAAACTACACAGGCAAAAAAAAAACAAACTTGGAACAAGCATAACCCAATGCATGACATCTGTGAATATGAATAGAACATTAGCACTTACCTGGAACAATTAAAAAAATAGAAAAAAAATTGTTTTCAATAATTGCGTGGAAGACATGGAAATAATATGTCATACAAGAAATAAATCTTCATAAAATAGATATTTGGAACTACGTTCTCTTCAGAATAACAGCCGATAACTTCATTAGGACACCATCCCATCACTACTTCTTAAGCCTGCATCTGCAGAAAATGCTGTCATGTGCCTGTATTGTCTTTCACAACCCTGTCAGCCTTTCTTAAAAACCCTCCCTCCTGCTGGTATGCCTAGCATTTATGCCCCTGTCCACTGACCACTGTGCAACTGATGAAGGTTGTGGCCATATTAACTATAAACTTTTGTATGAAATTTGGAGGAATGCCTGATACACAGTGTGATTTAAATGTATGATACACAGTGCGATTTGACCATGCATTGAGCAGCATAGCCTCTACTGCATGCATCAAATTTTACCCTTCACATATGAATGTCGTGGGCCATAGTTGTGGACTATGTGGCACTGCTTCACCTGTGCTGCTGTGTACCATGCAGAAGCCTGTCTGAGAGAGTGCTGTGCTGTTGCTATTGTCTGTTTCCCTTCACTATAATGGGTAAGGTGTTTGACTTACAGACATAAGATACAGTGTTTGATTCTCACTTCCGGGTGGGAAATTGGCTACTCTTAGAATGGCCCTTTAAGGCACCTAGCCTAGTAATTAGCTATGAACTTAGCTATGAATTCTGAACTATAAGCTATCATCACTTGTGCAATAAATGATTAAGGGAACTGTACTTCCACAGGGTGTATCATTGGTTAGTGGTTGTAACAATGGCACATCAGTCTGATGCAGAATAATTTTACATTCTGCACTTAGTAAGAGGGTCATACTGAAGCCTACCCTTACCCCAGGGCTCATCCAGCCATTGGAAATGAGCTTAAAGAAGGCCAAACACTCACTCAATGGCTATCTGTGTCTGAGAAAGGGAGGCATTATACTGTTCTTCTAAAGTTCCCTGTGAGTTACAGCCTGGTGTCATTAACCACAGCTCAAGGTGGTAGCCAACATCTCCTGAAAAGCATAATGGGGAGGGGACACATGAAGAAGGCATGGTTACTCATTAAACCTTAGTCACTACATATAAGAATAGCTATGAGGCCTCAAAAATATTTACTGTATACTTTCCTACAAGGTCTCCATGCAGTATCCTACCACAGATGAAATAGAAATACAGTGAACTTCTGTGCCAATTGTGGGAATCGTGGCCTCTGTCAGGAAGCTTGTCTGATGCTTTGTAATACAGCCATTAGTCACACACTACCTGGTAGGTGTTGGAATGGTAACTCTTCCTATTACAGTACTTCTCCTCACCAGTATTCCAGGTTCGACCTTGACAGCCACATAGGATCACACCAAGCACATTATGGAAGCATGACAGTCCACAGAAAGCATACGGGAGTAGTGGCTCAGCTTGTGGTTACACTGGGGATATAGATATGCTCATCCTCAGGGGTTAGAAGTATATCAATGAACTGCTTCTCTATTCTCAAAGAAGAAGCCTTTAAGATACCCAGCGTGATCCCAGCATGTCTCTGAAAGGTCCCCATGGCAGTATAATGATGGCTATAAATACCTTGGTATCCACAGAAACAAGAAAACCACATATTTCCCCCATTTCAAGTTTGTAAGCCATACAAGTTCACCAAAACCCTTATAATATCCCTGTCCACTTTAATTCTAATGAGTTATCCCTTACTTATAGGGCTTCCTCCAAGGCCTTTGAATGACTCTCTGGACACCAGATTGTGGTACAGTGGAAGCACCTCAAAAGTGAGAAACAACAAGGCTCACAGCCAGACCAAGCATCTTCACTAAATGCAAAGTGATTAGGAATGTTGGTGGTTGCCTTTGTAAAACCTATGTGTACAATACTCACTTGCATAGAAAAATGTGACTCTAGATCACAAAAGGTGGAAAAGGTACCCTATTTTCATATTACTGGTGTAGCATTTACATACGTGTCCTCATTTAAATGCACATATGCACTAATTTGCATATGTCTGTCTGTGTCTTTTGGAAGGTTGCACATATATGCATATCTCTGTGAAATGAATGTTGTCTGCACTTGTGTGTAAGTAGTGCACATACCTGTTGTGCTTGTAGGTAATGACTATGAAAACTGCCCTTAGTTCCTAGCTGGCAAAGACTTTGCCTGGTGTATTGACTGGGGTTTCCACCCTCCAAGGGGAATTTTTTTCATGATTGATAGTCAGAAATTCAGGGTACTTGTCAGGAAATCAGGATTTGCTAAGTGCTCATCTCCTTTGTTACACATTCCTGAAGCACATTATTGCCAGACTGTAAACTACTTCACTTAGATTTCTAGTTTTTGTGCTAGCTTTATCTGGAAATTGTTGATGTCTGAAATGTTATTTATTTAGTTGTGTTTGTTTAACAAGAAAGTCTGACTGGGCCTAGTACACCTCTTTGCAGTAGAGGCCTATGGAGAAAAGTTCCACACATTTTATAGCACACTATTTCAAAGGTTAGCTCCAACAATTTATTGTAAAATATGCCATTTGCATAGCAAGTACTAGACAAAGGCAGTTCACACAATATATAAAACAAGAAGAAATGCACATGAAAAACTATCATAAGGAATAAATACAAATTGAGAAAGGCAATGTCAGTGGAGCATCTATTAACAGTTTATGAGATTCAGATAATATTAAGTTTCATAAAGGATAAATGCAACAATTGTAAAAAAGGTAATGTCAAATTATCATTCAGTAATGACTAGTTTGTAGGATTACGATAACATAGAAATTACATAATCATACCTTTCAACTGTCCAGATTTTTGCAGAATGTCCAGATTTTTGCATCATATTTTTGGTCAGTTCCTCATAAAATTTGTGGTTTTCTGATAAATCACTGAGGACTGATGTCACTAAATAATGGCTTTCAGACATTTTATCCTTCAGAAAATATATGATAACACAAAAATTGTTATTCTAGTAACTTTCTAAATTTATAAGAGCAATACTTAAAAACTTTCCCAATTTGTGGGCCTTTGTCCACCCCATTATTTTAGGCTTTGTTCAGATTTCTTGAGCAAAGAGGTTGAGAGGCATGTACATAATAGCAGTAGAAAGAGAGGTTTTGAGTGCAGAAGTTGAGGAAAGCCTTCATAAATTATATAGTAGGTCAGAATGAAATATTAAGTGAGTATCTGAAGAGAGATTAAGTTGATGTGATAAGTTAACGTAAGGAGTAAAGAAGCAGCATCAGAAGTAATTATTAAGTAGTAGTGAGGAAGGAATGAGCTGGTAGTTAATATGGAGTAAGGCATGCAAAATAAAGAAAGTTAGAGGTGTGAAGATATTAAAGCTTAAAGAGATCACGTAAGTAGACAAGTAAAAAGGGAGTGAGGAGTCGTGAAAGAAGCTAATGACAGAAATAATGGGGAGAAATTTATAAAGGCAGCGTTATCAACTTACTTATTTTCATGTTACTTCTTATACACAGACTTTACCTTTACTCTGATATATATTATATGTGCATGAAAAATGTATTTTATTTATTTATTTTATTTTACATTTGTTGACCTGGATAGTCCGACTGGATGCATGTCCATTTTCAGCGGAGGCCCGGGGAGAAAAGCTCCAAGGGTAAGCAGATACAGCATTACATAATACCAGCATTACAAATTACAAACAGACTATTTACAGAGATTACATAAGTAAGCAAGTTAAACAAGTTCCACAGGTTACAGTTAATCCTGAGCACAAGTCAGGATTAAGTTAAATTACACAGTAATCGAAGGTACATTTACAGAAAATAATATACAAATTATGTGGACTAAAGTAGTTGCTACTGCTATCCAGATTTCTGTCCCATTTCTAAGGCTGATCACTGAAATAAAAGATTGCAGTGGGGAGCCAGGAAAGAGATCTGAGTTTGTGAGTGCCTAGTGCTGCATGTTGTGGCTGTTTTTGCATGTTGCTGTTGCCACATAACTCTATACTGATACATGGCTGTGCCTGTATGTGCCGGCTAATGTGACACAGCTCACAGCTGTTTCAGGCAAGAATTACAGCTGGGAAGGGATTGGATTTCGATTTGTATCTATTGTTGTAAGAAAGTCCTTCTACATTGCACAACTTATAAACAAGGGCATTGTGTTTAGATCTAAGGATATCATTGTCCCCCTTTAGTCAGCCCTCAATAGGCCAATCATTGAATATAGTACCCCCTTTGGAATGTACCTGTCCAGACACATGCAACAACGCCCACAGAGATACCTTACTAAAAGGATACAAGGCCTAAACAACATGTCCTACATGGACCAATTCAAAGCCCTATCACATTACTCAATATTTTACAGACTGTTAAGAGGTGACCTGTGTCTGGCATAGAAAGCATCCTCCAACCCATTACTAATGGATTTACTGCACATCATCAAGTCAATTGGCATCAGAAATACTCTGTATAGGGATCTAAACCTCTTCTGCAACATCAGCAAAACACTTTGGATAGACAGGTATCTCTCACAGAGGATACAGCTGCTATGGAGCAGGCTCTCCATCCACATAAAACAAAGTTAATCTCTGTCCATATTCAAGTGCAACTTTGATCTATGAATGGGAAACAGAAAATGTACCCCAGGTCTACCCCCTGTACTACTAGTAGACAGAGGCATCTCCTAAATGTTTTAACTTGTGCATAGGTTCCCTCAAATTATCCATGATATGATCCCAGTTAGTCTAATTGGGTGTAATGTATAACTATTGACCATGGTATGGGTAAGGCCAATCTATAAGTAAATGGGATAGGTTACCTTGAGCACAAAATGGTAAACTGGCTAGGCTTAACATGGTCTGCAAGGGCAGATAGTCTAGTACTTACCTATGAACTTATGAACCTATGAGAGAGACACAGAGCAGAATAAAGGTGGTCACAGGGGTGTGATAACTGCACATGCAGCAAAGAGAAATGTATGTTCAAGTTTTAAATGAAATACTTTAAAAACTCATGGCTCTCAACTGTCCCTGATTTTATCTCATATTTTGCCTTGCCTCTCATATTTGTTTTAAGGCAAAGTATTAAGGATTACAATTAGTCAGTAATGCCAGATATTTGAGTTTCATATCTTCATAGGTAAGTACTAGGCAGGCAGTCCACATACCGTTATAAGCCTATCTAGTGACACATATTGAAAAGTTTTCTCCAACTTCAAAGAGGACAGCACAAGATACCAGGGAAGAATTTGTGACTCTCCATAAAAATTATCTAGGTTTAGCTTGAGGGTGATAAGGGTACCACTTTGCTTGACATGTAGTGAAAGTTTTTCCAAAGGTGGGAGATACATTGGAATATGAACATATCATGCTAACATCTCCAATCTATTGTTAGTGAAGGTTTAATTCCCTTAAAAGGGTATTTGGCAAACCATTTGCTCTGTGAAGGAACAGTACGTCAAAAACAGTCACATCTTTCATGGTTCAAGTAACTAAACATGGATCCTAGAAGGGGGGGTCTATAAGAAACAGAGTACAGATTGATGGTTGTCAGCAGTCTACCCTAATAACTAAGATTTTTGAACTTGTGATCTTTTTACTTATGAAATTCTGAAGTCTCTCAAGTTGAGTAATTTGTTTAGACAAATAGATGCCAAAAGGGGCACTGTATTCAATAATGGGTCCAATAACATACCAGTAAATAGGAATTAAGGCTTCTTTGGATCTAGAGAAGATACCTTTGCAAATTAGATGAGCCAGATAGAAGGCTTTATGAACTACCATGGAGACATGACAGTCAAAAGGTAAGGAATTACCAATAAGTGATCTTTTATAAGCACTAAGTGATTTTGTTCCTTGTTATATAAATTATTTGTAAGGGTATTCCAAATAAAAGGGGTTTGTTTTTAAATTTCTCATTGCATTTGGTGTGGACAGGGACTACTTTATCAATATAAATATTTAAGTGGGAGTAGAAGTCAGAGGCATAGGTCACAGCTTTAACAATGGGACCCATCACAGGAGGATAACAGCAGGATTTAGGCCATCAGGTAACTGAGGAAGGCTTGCTTTTGAGAAGTCTCTAAACACAGATGTGTTTGCAGGATACATATCATCAGCTTTTAAAGAAAATGTCACTAATTTGTGGTCTGATGTAACAAGGGAAGATGATACATATGGGGGTGTGCAAGAAGTGACCATATTTGTAAGAATAAAATTAAGGGTATAGGGGCCCTTTGTTGGATGGTTAACTAATTTTACAATGGAGTTAGCATTTATATATAATCACATAAAATTGTAAAATGCACATCTCTTATAATTGTTACCACATCTATTCATTTCTACTGTAAAGTTTTTGTACTACTATGGCTACTTTCTGTTTTGTTTCTAATATGGACATCTTACTTCTTCCCTGGTCCACTGTTTTCTTTGTTGTTTGTTTTGCAAATTATTTCACCATGCCAGTATCTGCAAATGGTTATTTGTGATCAGTGTACTACACTGGTAAACAGCTGTAAAATGATTAAAATAAAATAATGTCAAGGAAGTGTTAGGCATGCCAGCCACTGGCAATGTAGGTCAGATGGATTAATGATGAATAGATAAAGTCTCCAGTAGAAAGGCATTGGGTTTAATGGGGATTTCAGCTAATGTGTTCAAGATAGGTATTATGCTCAGTAGAGGACATGGAGGGTGTTCTACAGATAGCTATGAAACAGTAGTTAATCTTGTTTAGGATGACTTAGACATCTAGAAGTTCAAATTTGCTGGCCAACAGAGTCTCTCATGAGGTAGTATTATCCTTGAGAACTATTCATACTCACCCAACAATTGCCAGTAGGTTCATACTTTACATTCTTAAAAAAATGCAAGTAATGTAAAACCTTTTTGTTCTGTTAACTTTCTAAGAGAATTAGAACAATATTTAAAACTTAGATCCTGGCAGATCGATTCAGTGCAAACCTCACCACCCTCTCACCCCCTAAAGGGCCCATCTCAATACTGAAAGATTGCCAAATTCCAGTAATAACGGCCACACAGGTAAAAAATGCACTCTCCAAATCTAAGAATACAGCATCCATGGGACCAGATGACATCTCAAGCTGTGCACTACATGAACTACAAAATGAACTGGCACTTCAACTAAGTGTCATGTTTAATCATAGCCTCACCTCAGGCTTTGTGCCCACTGAGTGGCACACAGCTACAGTTATTTCACTCCACAAGGGGGGATCCGCCTTGGATCCTGGGAACTACCGTCCCGTCAGTCTGATGATACTGATCTGCAAGGCCATGGAATGTATTATCATGGAACTTATAAACAAAGACATTGGCAACCTTCAAACACTGGAACCCACGCAGTTTGGGTTCATGAAGGGTCGATCTTGTCTCCTGAACCTGACTGACTTCTTCAAATCAGTCTCCAGAGCCATGGACAAGGGTAAGGTGGTCTACACAGCCTATCAGGACCTTGCCAAGGCCTTCGACACCATCCCCCACTCTGGAATCATAGATAAACTTACTAAGCTGGGGCGTTAATCACTACATCACTCGATGGGTTGCCAACTGGCTTACTGACAGAACCCACACTGTAAAAGTAGCCGACTCCAAATCCAGCTCCAGACAAGTGACAAGTGGAGTATCTCAGGGTTCAGTCCTGGGACCGCTCTTATTTGGCATCTACTTCTCTGAAGTACAGGCCAACACTAAGGGACTCTGGCTAACAAAGTTCGCAGATGACTGCAAACTGGGAGCCATTATTGAATCCCCAAATGATGTGGATATTTTACAAAAGGGCCTTACAGAAACAGATGCTTGGTGCCAGAGCAATGGGCTCAAGCTCAATGCCAAGAAATGCATAGTTATCCCCTTTGGGAAAAAAACATGTACTCGTGAATTACCACATAGGTGGCAGTACACTAAACACCGAAAGTGTCATAAGGGACTTAGGGACACAGGTGGACAGTGGTCTCACCTTCAATAACCATATCACCACAACAGTCAGGAAATCTTTCTATATAGCACACCTCATCACTAAGGGCTTTTCATCCAGAAAAAAGGAGGTCATTGCCCCACTGTACTCATCCCTCTCATTAGACCCATTATAGAATACATCACCCCGTTTGGTATGTACCTCTCAAGACATCTGCAACAACTGGAATGGCCGCAGAAATACCTCACTAAAAGAATCACAAGCCTAAAGCATATGCCCTATGCTGACTGTCTAAAAAAACTCCACCTATACTCTGTCACATATCATCTACTCAGAGGCGATCTCTGCTTAACATACAATGCCATGTCAAACCCAGAGCTGTTGGACATGCTACACTTAAAGAAATCCCAATCCCTCAGAGACACACGCTCCAGGGATCTAAACCTTGTCATCACAATGAACAAAACATGCTGGAAGGATAGGATCCTGACCCAGAGACTCCCCAGACTCTGGAATACATGTCAAGCAGAGCGTCTCTTTGGCCCTCTTCAAAAGGAACCTTGATGACTGGATGGAAGATAGGAAATTCACCCCGAGGATCATGTCAGTCACCCTGCTAAACAGGGGTCCAGGGAAGTAAATACTGTGGGAAGAAATAGCCAGGGAATTGTTATGGCTAGGCTTGTATAGGCCCTAGGGCCGATGACCTAGTACCAACCTATGAACCTATGAACAATATTTAAAAACTGTCCCTGATTTTGGACATTTGTCCTACATCAATTTTGGCTGTGTCCCTGATTTTTGAGCAAAAAAAGTTGGAAGCTATGAAAAGAGAGCACATCAAAAAGTAAAATGTTTGTCATGTAAGCAGCCATTTATAAAGCAACATATGTTCTTTTCACATTGTAATGTAGCTTCGCTTTTCATTGCTCTGTGTCTCGAAAAAAGAATATTCTTAAACCTGATTTTGTTTTACAGTACTGATATTAAAGGAGGGGCAGCATCTTAATAGTTCTTTTATTTATCAGTGTTATGTTGCTACCGTATCATGGGTTCCATAGGTGTATCAGGGGCAGCTCGTGCTATTGGGCTTCAGGACTGCATCCCCCCCAGCTATAAAACAAAAAATGAAAAGAAGAAAAAAAGAAAAGAAAAGAAAAAAATAACAAACACGAGTCATGGACCATCGCGCATGCACACTCGCGGCATTTCTGGACTGCTGGTGAACCAGTCTGGAGCATGCACACAGAATCCAGACTGTCTCACCAGCAGTGCAGATTAGGAAGACAGCATTCAGCAGTAAATATCCCAGAAGGCTATGCAATTACAACTGCATAGACTGGAAGGGGATCGGACTGCAATGTCCACAAGCTGGGTAGCACCCAGCTTGCCCTGCTCTCGTGGGAAGAACTAGGACAAGCCTCACTGGCTTTTGTACTGAATGGATGTTACAGACTTTAAGGGAAGGACTTGCTCTTGATCTGAATGGATGTTACAGGTATGGAACTACAGGAAGAAATACA
Source organism: Protopterus annectens (assembly GCF_019279795.1). Taxonomy (NCBI): domain Eukaryota; kingdom Metazoa; phylum Chordata; order Ceratodontiformes; family Protopteridae; genus Protopterus; species Protopterus annectens. Next base: position 1,606,725,101 of record NC_056726.1, on the reverse strand, counting down.
ACAGTGTGTGTGTGTGTGTGTGTGTGTGTGTGTGTGTGTGTGTGTGTGTGTGTGTGTGTGTGTGTGTGTGTGTGTGTGTGTGTGTGTGTCTGTGTGTGTGTAATGCCCTATTTGCTATATGGTGGTGGGTAAAATCCCCCAGTTGCTATATGGTGGTGGGTAGAGAATACCACAGGTTTGAAACCTGTACCTTGGGCCCAGGTGGCAAGAGCCTGAATTCCCTACTCACCACCATTTGTAAAAAATTTGCAGATTTTTGCCTCATATTATTCTGTTCTGTTCCTCATAAAATCTGTGGTTTCTGTATTTTTGTGTCTTTACACAGTCAGTAGTGCAACCGTAGCATTGTTGTCTGACAGCTACAGGTTATCTGGTTTGATTCTTGGCTGGGGTGCAGTCTGCACGTCCGCCCTCTGTTTGTGTGGGTTTTCTCTGGGAGCTCTGGTGGCCTCCCATCTTACAAAGACATGTGTCTGGAGTTTTTTTCCCTGGGCCTCTGCTGAAAATTGGCTTTTGTTCCATGTCAGACTTTCCTGGTTACAAATGTTAAATAAATAAAAATGACATCATCCCCCATTCTGGAATTATAGCTAAACTCACTAAACTAGGTATAAATCCCTATGTCACAAGATGGGTTGCCAACTGGCTCACTGACAGAACCCACACTGTAAAAGTTGCAGACTCCAAATCTGACCTCAAACCAGTGACAAGTGGAGTACCACAGGGTTCAGTCCTGGGACCTCTCCTGTTTGGTATCTACTTCTCTGAAGTACAGGCTAACACAGAAGGCCTCTGGCTAACGAAGTTTGCAGATGACTTCAAACTAGGAGCCATAGTCAAGTCCCAAAATGATGTGGACATCCTACAGAAGGGCTTCGCTGAGAGAGATGCCTGGTGTCAGAGCCATGGCCTCAAGCTCAATGCCAAAAAGTGCAGCGTCATCCCCTTTGGTAAAAACTCTGTATCTATGAACTACCACATAGGCAGCAATCTACTTAACACCGAATGTGTGATAAGAGACCTTGGGGCCCAGGTGGACAGTAGTCTCTCCTTTGATAGTCACATCGCCACAGTAGTCAGGAAGTCCTTCTACATGGCACACCTCATCACAAAAGGGTTCTCATCCAGGAAAAAAGAGGTCATTGTTCCCCTCTACTCGACACTCATTTGACCCATTATAGACTACAATGCCCCTTTTGGAATGTACCTCACAAGACATCTGCATCAGCTCGGAAGGCCAGAGAAGTACCTCACAAAGAGGATTACTGGCCTCAAACAAATGCCCTACACTGATCATCTGAAAAAACTCCAGCTTTACTCTGTAGCATATCACCTACTCTGAAGGGATCTCTGCCTAACATATAAAGCTATGTCAAACCCAGAGCTGTTGGACATGCTACACCTAAAGCAATCCCAATCCCTCTGAGCTACACACTCTAGGGACCTAAACCTTGTCACTGCAATAAACAGGACATGCTGGAGGAATAGATTCCTGTCCCACAGACTTCCCATACTCTGGAACAGGCTACCCATCTATGTCAAGCAAAGTTCTTCATTAGCACTCTTCAAGAAAAATCTTGATGAGTGCATGGGAATAGGAAACACACCCTGGGAATCACTTCTGTGTCTCTGCTCAACAGTGGCACAGGTAAATAACTTTCTTGGGTGGTGTAAGCCAGGGAATCTTGTTGGCTAGGCTTACATAGGCCCTTGGGCCGATAGCCTAGCACCTACCTATGAACCTATGAACCTATGACAAGCATTTGAATTTCAGACTTCATATTCTTCATAGAGTACATGATGACACAAAACCTTTTATTCTAGCAATGTTCTAAGTTTATAAGATGGATATTTGAAATTTATCCCTAGTTTTTGGACTGTATTCCCCCATTTTGGCTTCGTCCAGGTTGTTTGTGCTAAGGTTGAGAGCTATGGTAAGAACTGAATTCACTGAATATGTTTGGGGGCTGTATTCTCCCATTACTGGCTTTGTCCATGTGTTTTTTGCTAAGAGTTTGAGAGCTATGGTGAGAACTGAATTCACTGAATATGTTTGGGGGCTGTATTCCCCCATTATTGGCTTTGTTCAGGTGTTTTGTGCTATGAGGTTGACAGCTATGGTGAAAACTGAATTCACTAAATGGTAGCCATTTAAGTTTCAGTCTTCCGCTCTTTCCCAAAACAGCTGATTTGGTGTAGTGGTATGTTGCTCTAACTGTTTTGCACAGGGTCATGGGTTCAAGCCTTGGCAGTGGTGGTAACACAGCATTTTATTCTAGTTACTTTCCAACATTATACAAGCAATGTTTAAATTGTGTCCCTGGTTTTTGGGCTTTTGTCCCTGCCCCCAATAAATTTTGCCTTTTTCCAGATTTCTTGTGCTGCAAAGTTCAGAGATACAGCTGAGTGTTGAGTAGATTTTACAAGGAGCTGAGAGATGCAGGGGAGCAAACATTTAGGGTTGCTTATGCTGACTTGGCTTGCATTGTTAATAGCACAACAGTTAGTGTACTTGATTTTAATGCAGAAGGCTCTAGGTTCCACTCCCACAGTAGGTAGATGCATTGCTGATACTGTACTGTGTTGCAAAGGGAGTGGGTGCTGCAATCCTTTTTGGTGAAGATACCTAGCAACTATGAACCTGTTATACTTATTGCAATATTACTAGCTTAACAGTGGGCGGTGCAGTGGTGCAGTGGTTAACATTGTCACCTCACAGCAAGAGGTTCTCTGGTTCGATTCTCGGCTGGGGTGACTTCTGTGTGGAGTTTGCATGTTCTCCCTGTGTTCGCGTGGGTTTCCTCCGGGTACTCCGGTTTCCTCCCACATTCCAAAGACATGCATCTGGAGCATTTCTCCCCAGCCCTCCACTGAAAATAGGCTCTGTGGAACCTAGTTGGACTTTCCCGGTCAACAAATGATAAATAAAAAATAAAATAAATAAAAAACATTTGTTTAGTGTAACATAGGCAATTTATCCCTCAAGGGTAACAGGTACTTTATTTGTAGATGAAATAATGAAATATAAAGTTGTTTGTAGCAGCAACCTCTTCATTAGTTACAGATATATTTAATGTAGAATTATTTAGATGACTTTTACTTCTTCAGAGATTGTGCATATTTACTGATACTGGTGGACTGTAGAAGTTTGAGTAGACTTTTATGATGGAAATGTTCTGAATTGGGCAGTTTTGTCATTATTGGTGCATGCATTTTGTTTCATTGTTTACTGGAAAAATGTTCAAAACAATAAATTTAAAATGCACTCTAAAGCTGTACTGTGTTGTACAAGAAATATAATTTAATACAATCAGGAAAGTGTATCAAAGATCATGTGTATGTTTCATGTCCAAGGGCCTTGTGATTTGAAAACAGCCAAAAGTTAAGCTTTATCTGCCACTGGCAAAATGTATTTTCTTTGAATGTGGGTTTCAATGCTGTTTCAATGAATGTGAGTTTCAAGGGCAGAGAATTTTTAATGCTAAGTCTGTTTCCATTGTGAGACTGCATTGCTTTGGTTAGCAGATATCTATTAGTGTTTGTGCTGTAAAATGCTAAGTAAAACTTTCAAATGAAGTCCAAATCATCGCAGAAGTAAAGCAGTATTCACATTAGTGTTTAAGGTAAATGGGGTGAAATAGCCAAGTAATGGTTCATTAGAATGGCTGCAGGGGGGAGGCTCCATTTGAGCATGATTTTGTGAGGGGGAAGGGCGGCAAACTCAAAGACAGCCCCGGCTGAACTATACCTCTCAATTGTCCAGATTTTTGCAGAATGAATAGATTTTTGCTTCTTATTTTTGGTTTGTTCCTCATAAAACTTGTGTTTTTCTGGCAAATCATTTAGGAATTAAGTTACTAAATAATGACAGACACTGAGTTTCAGATTTCAAAACCTTCAGAAAAATGCATGCTAAAGCAAGACCTGTTATTCTATCAACTGTCTCAGTTTATACAAGAGCAATTTTTTGTACTGTTTATATGTTCCCCCAATATATTTGGCCTTGTCCAGATTTCCTGTCAGGTTGAGAGGTATGTGCAAATAAATTGCTTTATAGAATTAGGCATATCCAAACCTCTCAACTGTCCCAAATTTTGGCTCAAAATGGTGATCTTCCCCTAATAATCCCTCCGCAAAAAGGCAATTTTGAAAGAAAATGTGGAGGGTTTACAATTAATAAATAACTGTAATAATCAGAGTTATAGATTACTTTTATTTCAGAAATGCATGTAGATTCTTTTATTTTGTCAGCTGCTCAAGTCAGCAGTACTAATATTAAAAAAGTGTCCTTCTTTGCCAGGTTTCTAGCTGTACTGTGTGGCTATTTTATATTTTTGCATCACATTTTTGGGCCATTTTTCATAAAATTGTGTTTTTTTGGCAAATTAGTGGCAAATCATTAAAGACTGAATTTAGAAAATAATGACAGACATTTGAGTTTCAGATTTCATACCCTTCAGAAAATTCATACTAATACAAAACCTACTTCTATTATCTTTCTAAGTTTATAAGAGCAATATTTAAAAATTGTCCTTATTTTTGGGCCTTCGTCCCACTTCTATGTATGGCTTTGTCCAGATTTCTTGCTCTGAGGTTGGGAGGTATGACAAATGTGTCAGGGCCATCACAGTCAGCCAGAGACATTTCAAATTGTGACATACTTGTTGCACCCCATGTAGTGACTCTGGATGTGTCCAAGCAAGGCAAGGAGCAGTTACGCAGTGTAAATGTGCAGAGTATCCCCTATCCAAGGTAGACACAAGTACTACAGTGGCTTTTCATCTGTCCTTGATTTTGCAGAATGTTCTGGTTTCTGTCATATTTTTCATGTAATATATTATAATATATTCATATAATATGTCATATTATACAGTTGATTTATGTTTATTATTATCATATTATACAGTTGATTTATGTTTATTATTATTCAGAAAGTGCCTGTTGCTCTGTGTTTAAGCAGCAATGCTTTAATGACCATCAGGTAAGCTTGTCTGAGATTGTAAAATGCACGTAAGCTTTAATAAGCATACTGTTAAAGAATTGCCAACATTGAAAGCCTTTCTGTTGTTGCCATGCAGAGAATATTTACATAACTAGACAGCATATACGCCTTGGGTATTGAAATGCATATGACAGTATTCGTAATAAAGGAAATTATTACATTATTTTAAGAAGCTCATTACATTTGTTGGAGACTTGCAGTCATTGTTGCAGGCTTTACCTGTAAACTAAACAGAATGTCAGTGTATCATGTGTGGTCCATAACCTGTGCAGTAATTCTTTAAACAATGTATCTTGTGCTTGTTTCTTGTTTGCTTTTCATTTTTTACTTTGATCATGTTTTTCCCATGAAACAAGTAGATAGTTGTCAGGCAGCAGGCCTTTTTTGGATAAGAAACATTTTTACATGGGGGTATCACAGAGGTTGCTACTTTCAGCATGTTACTTGGCACTTTAATAAAGCTGAATATAAATTATAATTAGAACTGCAGTGCAAGGAGAAGTAATAAAAATAATTCTGGACATTCTGTGAAACTCTGTACAGTTGAAAATCCGTACAGTTAAGACGTATGCACATCGCCAAGAACAATGTTTTTAATATATACATTTTTGTTTAATTTTTTTGGGGGGGTAATTGTGACAGCCTCCACAGGAATATATGAGATCTATAAGGTATACAAGGAATTTTATTATTGTTTATTTACTGCTCTGTAAATATAAAGCACAATTGCAATGGCATATAAGCAATGTTGGCATAATACAATTGAACACTGGTGTTTATATTAACTAAAATATACTGTGGCTGTCTTACAATGTATGACAAAGGTTTTTATTAATTTTTTTGCTGTATGTTAATTTCTTGCCAGATAGTTATTGTTGGATGTAAGTTACTGACTGCCGTTGATTTCCTTGCCATGTAGTAGGTTTAGTACGCTGCTGATATACTGCTAGCATGTGGCACCTCCTTGCCACATAGCAGGTTTAGTACGCTGCTGATATACTGCTTGCATGTGGCACCTTATTTGCATATTACATTGCTTCCCAGAAGTTTTGCACTAAACTCGGTGCATTCTGCCAAATTCCAAAAAAAAAAATGTTTTTTCTTTTTGTTGTTGCTTGAAGAACTTCGGATATTGTTACAGAATTAGATAGATATGTGTTAGGCTCAGATTCAAGTTGTCTTAGTAATAACGTATTTAATTTAGTTTTGGGAAAATATGTAGGCGATGATGCAGAAATACATATTTGAATAATCTTAATTCTTTGTGTCTGAAGTTTTCAAAAACATAGGTGGATGTTGGAAGATATTTGACAAAAATTTAAGAGTATTATTTTAATAACTTATTTTATAATTTAAGAGTATTATTTTCTTTCACTGAACAAATGTAATGTACAAGAAATGAGTGTGGAAGATGAAGAAAGCAGGATCATCACTCTTTTGATGTAGGAAATGGGTTGTAGGTGTGGATAGTGGTGATATAAAGTACAATAAAAATATGCAGGATTAAATATGTAGTAATGTGAGGACTACTTGTGAATATTTTCATTTTTTTTTATTTGGCAAGTTACTTATTTCTGCTTTGGATTTTTTAACCAGCAAGTGAAGTGTTAAGATTATTGCATCTTAAGGTTCTTAACTTATTGATTGGTCTCTGGTTAATCCTGGTTGTTAGTAAAAACATAAGGAAATTTGGCATCCAGGATAAAATGGGTGTGCAGTTTGAAAATGTTTATAGTACTTTATTGACTGGGTGACATGTTTATAGTAGTGATGTACTGAAAATGATTGTTTAAAGAATGGATGAATATCCTTGGTCCCCAGTAGTGCTGCTGGTGGATGATGGCAGTTATTATATGGTTGAAGCAGAGATATGAGTGCTGATAGAAAATAGAACTATCACTAACAATGTGTGTGTGAATATACACACATTGATGGGATAAATGTGATGGATGTCTATCTCCTTTTGGTTTAATCAAAAGCTCACTGCAATATGGTACTGAAAAAAATAAATGAACATTGGCCAAAATCTGCAACAAGGTTCTTTGTTTGAAGTTTAAACTGGATGGAGATTAGGTAGTAAAGAGGAAGACTGGAGAGGATTAGGAAAGGTATGCTGCCTGTGTTATCTGGTGGCAATGTTATGATTATGATTGCCTATTTACTGGGGGAGGGCTTTTATTAGTAATGTATAGATAGGACTACATTTACATAGATTATATAACAAATAGTATTGTTTCAGTGATGAGAAGGTGAGCTGTAAAAGAAGTATTTGTAGGATGGGCATATTAAAGAGGTGTAATTGGAATGATGAATATGTAATTAATGGGAAACTGGATATGTTCCACTTATACTGCAGAAATAATGACGACATGAAGCGCATTATAAAGCAGTAAATGTGAGCTAGTTAGTTGTTGTCAGGCAGCAGGTCATTTTTGGATAAGAAACATTTTTACAAGTGGGGATATCACAGAGATTGCTACTTTCAGGATGTTACTTGGTACTTTAATAAAGCTGAATGTTGTTGTTGTGTCTTTCGGCTTTTCCCGGTTAGGGGTCACCACAGCGGAACTCCAGTCCGCTAATGATTGGCAGTAGATTTTTTACGTGCGGAGTTGCCGGCCCTGATGCACAACCTTCAATGAAGGTACGCCCATTCACGCATGTCTCCACACAGAAGACGCTCTAGCTGAGAATCGAACAGGACAACATCTTACTGTGAGGCAAGAATGCTACCACAGCACCACCACCGCAGTTACTTTAATAAAGCTAAATATAAATTATAATTAGAACTGCAGTGCAAGGAGAAGTGATTTGAGTAAAGTGCTGCTTGTTTTTTCTTGTACTTGATTTTGACTGGCATTCCAGTAATTTATTTAAAAAGTAATTTATTTTTTCATGCCTCACAACCTTTTTGTTTCCATCTAGATATTAAGTAAGCTGTCATGCAGCCAATGCATTGAAATATTTTTTCTTCTACACTTCATTTTGTCTTGATTGGACTCTCATAAAGACGGTTTGGCACCCAGGGCAGTATATTTAATTAAAGTTACAGTTTTTGTGGTTTTGAGCATAGCTCCTCCCCTTTCTAGTTGGCCACACCCCTTCCCATTGATCCTACCCATTCAGCTGTCTCCTGCAGCCCCCCCTTTGATTTGAAGTCACCAGCCACCATTGAGGTGTATACTAGGCTAATGACTGCAAGGGCCTTCATAAGCCTAGCCATGCAATCCAGTTGTATCCCACAAATTACTGTGGTCTAGAGGATATTATAAAGGGTGTATGTGTTGTTTTCGCCATCATTTAATGGTTGCTTCTGGCCATCAGAGACATACCAGGGGTGATTTTTTGACTTGAATAGGGTTAGAGAAGGGCTTTTGCTTCAAATGAATGGGAAATCTATTCCAAAGAATATTTTTATTAATATTCATTTACAATAATGAGGTATTAAGCAGTTTTATTGCTTTTCAAACTATAAAAGAGTAGACGATGAAATGTACATTTCCATTTAGCTAAAGAGCTGTAAATGTAGTGCAGTATATAATCCCAAGAGTGCATATCCTGGTGTTTTGGTGTGGCATTGTACTGCTTTGTCACTTGAATAAAATGCATAAGTTGTTCATTCTGGATGAAGAAATACATAAAAGACTAAATAACTACAACTGAACTCATACGAAAAGAAATAATGTCAACCAATAGTTCTAAGTAATGTCACTTTAAACTATCTGAAGGTGCAGTGATTTATTTAAAAAATATGAAAGAGCCAGCTTAATATGCAAATACAAATGCACTTTACACGATAGCAGTATGATAATTTAAAAGGGTGAATTGCAAAAATGGTAAAATACAGAAAATCTTTTAATAGTATAAAAATAAATAGCAGTAAGAAAATTTAATTTATATCAGATCATCAGGTGAGAGGCAGAGTGCCCAGCTGTTGAAGCAGACATTGGGTATTGTATGAGACTTGGGTCAGTCAGAGGGAAGACAGAGTTTGTGGTTTGGACTGACTAAAGAAGGTAACTTTCTGTCATGGTGAAGTGATATATGAGGAAAGTCTGTTGAAGAGGATAGAATTCTCACTGGGGACAACAGACTTTTCCCATTTCAGAAATAAAAGCATCGGGAAAGAGAGAGCTTGACAGAAAATATGTGCATGCAGCCATTTGTGTGTCCCCTGTATGGTGTTCACTTTGGGATAGTCTGCATTGTGCTGGGTGCTGGTGATCTGTGTCACATGTCCCCTTGTAGGTTCCTGCCTACTCAAATGAAAAAGCTACGCAGTGGTAGGTTAATTCCTTTCAGAGATGGATTAACCAGCCTTGCCAGGTAAACTGTGCAGCATGTAAAAACAGAGAGGGACCCAGAGAAGCAGTGATTATTTGCTAGAGATCAACAGGTCAAGAGACAAAATAAAATAAAACATACAAACATTTTTTATTACTGTGTATTTTGAATAAGTTGAAAGGAAAAGCAAACATTTCAAGAAAATCAAAGTAGCCCTAGTTATATTCAGTTGTATCTATAGATTGTATCATATAAACAGTGGAATCAGTAGGAATTTCATAAAAAGCATAGCTGTCTGTGACTGTTTTGTTTGCAATAAATGCCATTAAGTGACACAGAAGTACACTAGTTAACACTGCTCCAGAACACAAACAACCATGACATAGAACACTAATAAACTTGAAACCAAAAAACAGTAAAGTTTTACTCAAACAGCCAGCACGAAGGAGACTCGGAGACGAACAATATTTGAGCACTTTCATTCTCTTAATTGTACTAAGAACTTCTTCAGAATGAAATAAGCAACTTCATGTTCACATTTAAAACTCAGCTGCCTAAATCACGACTACCTATGCCAATAGAAACAATGAAGCAATTAATTGATACGAATTTTTAAAAGTGACAGTGTATCAAAAATACAAAACATGCTTCCATAAAAAGTAGTGATAAAACACACTTGGCACTATTAAAGTCTCTGTGCTAATAAAAAGCTTTCAATATTAATAAATTCACTCAAGCCTCTTTTTATCAGTTTGCAATCTAATTTGCCATTATGTTTCTCGACACTCAAGTAGCATGTTAAAATCACCTAAACAATTGTCTAAACTTACTGCATCCAAAACAAAAAGAACAATAATTTCCAAAAGACTGTGCAATCTAAAGAGTGTTTAGCTAAAGAATTGTATGAATCCCTGTTTTTAATGGCCATAATATGTTCATATATCCTTTTAGATAACTTTATGATAGCTTTGCTGACATGTGTCACAGATGGCTTAATAAACAACACCTTTATAACTGTAGTCAAGTCTGCCTATTGCCCAAATAGTCTTCTTTAAAACTCGTAGATAAATGTTGGAACCATTGCTAACAAACCTACAGTATTTGCAATTGCTACATTTATAAGTTCCAGTGTTGCTCCATTTAAAAAAAACGTGTGATACTGGATTTTTCTAAAATGGTTTTAACATTATTTTCCTTTGTCACATAAATAGTGGGCTATTCCCCACCACTTTCACTAAATCTCTGTTCCTAAAAATAATCTTCCGATTAAATAGTGGGCTATTCCCCACCACTTTCACTAAATCTCTGTTCCTAAAAATAATCTTCCGATTAAATAGTGGGCTATTCCCCACCACTTTCATTAAATCTCTGTTCCTAAAAATAATCTTCCGATTAAACAGTGGGCTATTCCCCACCACTTTCACTAAATCTCTGTTCCTAAAAATAATCTTCCGATTAAACAGTGGGCTATTCCCCACCACTTTCACTAAATCTCTGTTCCTAAAAATAATCTTCCGATTAAATAGTGGGCTATTCCCCACCACTTTCACCTAATCTCTGTTCCTAAATATAATCTTCCAATTAAATAGTGGGCTATTCCCCACCACTTTCACTAAATCTCTGTTCCTAAAAATAATCTTCCGATTAAATAGTGAGCTATTCCCCACCACTTTCACTAAATCTCTGTTCCTAAAAATAATCTTCCAATTAAATAATGGGCTATTCCCCACCACTTTCACTAAATCTCTGTACCTAAAAATAATCTTCCGATTCTCTTTTAAAATGTTTTTAATCAATGCCATGTCTAAAGTAATAGGGAGAGGGAACTCTCCACCAAAAAATTAAGGTGACTATTTGTGAGAAATGACATCTAACTGATTATTTTTCAAAGAATTCTGTGGTGTAATTATGTAAAATGGGTTTTGCTTTATTCTATCTCAATATACTGACCTCACAAATGAATTTAGTTAACATTACTGCCTAACAGTTCTTGGCTCTCCAGTTAATTTCCTATTCAGGGTGCCTTCTGCTCAAAGCCTGCTTGCTCTATCTCTATCTCTTGGGTTTGGGGGTTTGTTGGGCATGCCATTTTTCATAGGTTCATAGATGTGTACTAGGTAATTGCCCTGGAGCCTTTACAAGCCTAGCCCGTAGGATTACCCTGGCATCATGCCACCCAACCTTAGCTCCCAGTGCCTTTGTCAAGTAGAGCCAATGGAGTGATCCCTGGGGTGAATTTTCTATTTCCCATCCACTCATCAATATTTCACTTGAAGATGGCCAGTGAGGTGCTCCACTTGACATGTATTGGAAGTCTATTCCATAGCATGGGCAGTCTCTAGGTTATTAACCTGTCCCTCCAGCGTGTTCTGTTGATTGTGGTAATCTTCAAATTGCCATACATGTGCCTTTGTGTGTGCGTGTGCGTGTGTGCATGTGCGCGTGTGTGTGTGTGTGTGTGTGTGTGTGTGTGTGTGTGTGTGTGTGTGTGTGTGCGTGTGTGTGTGTGTGTGCGTGTACCTACATGTACTCCAATAAAATACTGTGTTATCCAGAATCAAGTTCTCTGTTTAGTGACCACTGAGTGCTAGAATAAGCTATGCCCATAAGGTGAAGGAGGGGGTAAGAGCCCCCCCCCCCGCACTTTTAGCAGCTGACCAATGTGCCTGGAAACTGGCTTCAAAATAGTGACTAGACAGAAACATTTGCATTGTCATTTCTGAGATAACCACAAGTTCAGGCAGCTGAAAAAAGGAGAATTTGAGTAACAAATTATCTTTTTTCTGGCTACCTGAACCCGAGGTGCCATGAAAAAGCCTGTGTGAGTGTTTCTGAGGCATACCATTCAACTTCTTTCCTCAAGAATTTTGGACAAAGTCAAAAATAATAGGGGAATTAAGGCTCCAATTCATTCAATTTTTTTTAAACATTACTAACTCATTTAAAAACTGTATAGAATGTGTTTTGCATTAACGTGTTTTCTAAACCATAGAAGTATGGAACTTCAGTGTCTGGCACTAGTAACAGATTGTAATCCTCAGCAGACCTCTAAACGTTTGCTTAAAAATTCTAGGCAAAGCCACAAATAATAGGCGGATAAAGGTTCAAAATCAAGGACATATTTTGCTCTTATAAACTTACAAAGCTGTTAGAGCATTTTCTGAAAGATATGAAGTCTTGAACTCAAATATCTCATTTTATTGATCACAATTGCAAGAAAATCACAGATTTTATGAGAAACATATCAAATATATGAAACATTAATCTGGACATTTTGTAATATTCTGGAGAGTTGAGAAGTATGATTCCGAGTGCTTTACTGGAAAATCAAACATTTTATGAGGGACAGGGCAAAATTAGAGATTTTCTGCAAAATTCTATACAGTTTATTTGTTACAATTTTTTACTAGGTAAGTGGACTTGTCTATTGAATAATTTCAGACACAACCCAGGATCAAAAGCAGTAAAGACAACAATTTATACAAGAACAATAAGACATTATCTTTATGTACATCAAGAACATACCTCTCGACTGTACAATGCATGCACGATTCCCACAAGTTGGCGCAGGCCTGTGTGTTCATTGCCTTTAACTCACTGAGCACTAGGATGGGTTTTGACTCTCCTGTCTCATAGCCTGTTTTGGCAGAATTTTCCACAGAGGTACATTTCACTGGAGCTAGACTAACTTCCAAGGTAATAATCATATTGATGTATTTATCCATTCATTCTCTTGGACCCACTTAATGGTATTCAGATCATTATTGTGTATGCAGAGATATCCTGACAAGTTATGGGAGTAACCAATAAAAACATTTTTGATTCATGGATATTACAAGGCCAGCTAGTCTTATGACCATCCACACCTTGTCAGTACCCTTCCTCAGGCAGCACTTCCCTCATCCAGGAGGACCATACCAATCAAGCCCAAAGTAAATTTGTGGATACCCATCCAGTTGTTTAATTTAGGTTAAATGTAAGATTCTGAATTGTACTGCTTAACATGCAGACAAAGTTTATTCCAGAGGTTTGTGAGGTGCTGCTTTATAAGCCTGACTTTCCACTGTGCTATATTTACCTTTTCCACTGTGCTATATTTATCTATTAATGAAGTTTATGTTTTCTGGTCCTTGTACTGTTTGAAGATATTGGACTTGCAGGGAAACATGATTCCAGAACAACTGGGTCTCTAACAGTGCAGTAAACAAGATAAAGATCTCTCATCAAGAGTGTGTAAGACACCGAATAAAGGGAGAGAATTTCCAGCCTATCTTAATAGCTCAGGGACTTTAGGCCTGTTGTATTTTTAGTTAGGAACCTCTGGGATTTTGCTAATTATTTGATAGGGGACATTGTACTTGATAACTGTCCTGATCAATGTTGAGTAAAAGGGAGTGATAATCTCTTTAGGCCATGACAATATTCCATTGGAAATTAGGTAGGCTAAATAAACAGACTTCCTGACAACCTTTGTCACATGATTTTTCAAAATAGATGGAGCTATCAGCCCATGTACCTAGGTCTGTGACTAATTTTTTTCTGTAGTGGTGTGTTGTCTGCTCAGTATGATGAGGGGAGGGACTGACTACCAAAATTGATGATACTGAACTTTTTAGCATTCAGTTTGAGACTATTTTAAGTACACAAATGGTTTACTAGGGGAGGCCATTCAAGAGACTTTGGCTGTCATAGGGTGACTTAACAACAACCTCCAGTTTGCAGCCATCTGCAAACTTTGTTAGTTAGAAATCTTAGCTCCCCTTAGAGATCAGAGAAGTAAATACTAAAAAGGAGATGTCTCAGCACTGAGCCCTGAGGAACACCATTGGTCACTTTCATATTTAATAATTAGTCATCTGCATCTTACACTGTGTCAGCTGTCTCTCTTTCTTCCAGTTTACTATCCATCTTACCACATATTTCTCAATCTATGAATGTAATTAGCTTTTTTATGATCTCAGCATGGGGAATAGTGTCAAAGGCCTTTGCCAGGTGAAAATTTACCACATGTACAGCATGACCATCATCTACACCCTCTGCAACCCTTTTGAAGAAGTTTTCAAGGTTAAATAGACAGAATTTAAACTTCACAAAGCCAAATTGTTGATGGTCACATCTAACAAGAGACTTGATATCAGAGTTTATGAGGTTAGTTATAATATACCCCATAGTTTTTCCACTGAGGTTTGTAAGGTTGATAGGATTGTAATTACCCAGATCCATTGCAAGATCATTCTTATGGAGGGGCATCACCACTGCTGTGTGCCACACATCAGGAAAAAATTCAGGAGCTAAACTTAAGTTAAACAGCTTGAGGAGTGTGTTTAACACTGTTTATTAAGCAACCAGGTATATGATATGTAGTAGTAAATAAAGATACAATCAAAAACTGGATTGTTGTATACCAGAAATCTGACAAAAGTAAGCATCTTGCATGTTTTTTCTTACCCAGATATTACAGTGTTATAAAATGTTTATTGGAGTGCAACAAACATTGCTGACAAACTGTGTGATGTACTTAATGTTTTGATTCATGGCTTACCTGTTACCCCATCATATGTGGTGCATATACTGCTGATCTGCATCTTTACTGTATCTGCAACTGCTTTCAGATTTTAAAGAAAAAAAAAATCTTTGTGAAATTTGTTTTCTCTGTGCTGACACCGAGGTCAAATGTTGATCTTTAACCTCACTGACATCAACTGAGAAGAAACGTGAGAGGTGCCAGACTATAATGGAAGCACGTTGTGCATGTGCAGAGAGGCGCCCATTAAAGTCTATGAACATCTACCATACATGATGTCACACAGGGAAAAGCTAAATTTATTTAGGCCATGGTTTTAATAAAAAGTTTACAAAACTTTTTTATTAAAAAAATGGCCGATGTAAATACAGATACAGCAGTTAATTCACCGGATGCCACAATGCAGTACTATACTGTGGCAAACACATCAAAGGGGGCAGTCCCTGGCAGTACTGAATATTTTCCACCCCCCCTGCATACTCCAATGTGCCCCCTACTCCCCCCACCTTGGCCTTGACATACCATTCAGATTACACTTTTTCTTGCTTTATCATACTTTATTGTACTCTCACTCAAATTATTTTTGCAATTCTTTAAATATATCCTAACTGGCTAAGACTGCACCATAATAAGTGAACAGAAAATAATCAAATCAAGCCAGAGGTCTCAGTCCTCCAGAAGCCATTGGGTTCCAGAAGTTCTGAGTTGTATTTTAGAGCTTTTTTTAAACCCTTTGAACCAAGCACAGCCTGAAAGAAAACTGCAGCTAAAGAAAGAAATTAATTCATTCACGTCATTTTTTTCCTGCATCCTTTCACTACTCCCTAAATGGCCAAGACTGCACTGTAATAACTGTGGAGGAAATAAGCTGCTTGGGCCTTAAAAGCCATAGGGTACTACATGCCATTAGGTTTCATGGGGTCTGAATAGAGAGATAATCAGTCAGCAAGCAAAGGAGAAAAGTATTGTTGAAACTGAATTCTTCCTCAGGTCTTGGTGAGTACCTTCATGAGTTGGATCCTGTTTTTCACAAAATCTCACCAAGACGACACTGATATATAGATTGTATTTTATATAGCATATATCATGGACAAAAGTAGGTCAAACATTAAAAAAGATAGCTGGGTGCACAAGACCCAGGATAAAAAAGTGCCTAATCCTGGTAGGCGCACTGGTGCCAGGACTGGAAAAAATTACCGTGTAGAATCCTCAAAATACAGAAACATTCCTACAATGGGGCCAGGCCCAGGGGGAATATGGCCCCCCCTGTTGTAGAAGGAAGTAGCAGTCCACAAAAAAACAAAAACTGATAGGCCAAAGAAATGTCATAAAAACTATTGAGGATAAGAACGAAATTATGTATTGTTACTATTATGCAAAAAGCTGAGAATTTCCAGACACAAGATATACAAAATGATTATGAGAGAAATTATCGGAAAGAAAAATACTTCCACAAGAGAAACTGTTGGAAGCATCAAATAAAACTTTGTTTTCATTAATACAACATATTTGTGAAAAATATTATACAGACCAAGAAACTTTGATCTGTTTGGAAAAAGAAGCATCTGAGGAAGTGCAAAAATATAAACAATAAAACCTAGAGATTTTTGAAAAGTATAAAAAAGAAATATGGACACGGGGAAAAAAGAGAGATTGGATATGGTGCAATATCTATGCAAAGTCAAAGGCCAAATTAATCAATACAAAAAAGGCAGTCCCAAAGATATTTGAAGAGAAATACAGGTGAGGGCATCCAGGTATGGAAAATTTCACAATAAAAAATAATATCACAAAGACATAATGTAGAAAAGAACATTAGTAAATTAGAAGTTAAAAAAATAGAAGTTGTTATGGAATGCCTGCGAAGTGAAGGATTTGGTGTAGATGGTTTAACATAGGTTATATCACAGCATGATGGAGCAAGTCCCCAAAGTAAGGAGAAACAGGAAGATCAGGAGACATCTGAAGAAGAAATATGAACATGGGAAAGAAAAAGAGATTTAATATGGTGTAATATCTATGCAATGGAGAAAGCAAAACTAATCACTACAAAAAGAGCAGCACCAAAGATATTTGAAGAGAAATACAGGCAAAGGAATGCAGACATGGAAACCTTTACAATTCAAATAATAAGAAGACAAAGTGGAAAAGTAGACAACAGGATCAGTAATGGAGAAGTTAAAGAAATAAAAACTGAGGTTATGGAGTACCTGCGAAGTGACGGATTCAGTATAGAAAATCTAACTCAGAAGACACCACAGGAGGATACAGGAATGGGCATCCAAATTAAGGAGAAAGCAGTGGACTGGGAAGCAACAGATCAGTTGCCATATGAAAATATTTTGGAGCCTTTCACAGGAAACCTTGATAAACATTCACATGAAGCTCAACAACAAGGGAAGGGACAGGAAACTGTGGCAACTCTGACGCAGTCAATGTTGAGGATGACAGGTCAGTGAGTTCCCGTATGACAGAGCAATGGATGACACAGGATGAAAGTGAAGAGAATGTGCCACAGGAAGATGCTACAGAATTTTTTTATAGCTTTTCAACAGGAAATGAAAAATAAAAAAATGTGAATTCAGTTTAGAAGAAAATGAGCTAACAGAAGAGTTGTTTGACTTAATAGAGATAGACATATTAAGATTAATGAAAGAAATAGACTGCAGAAGGTCAATAAAACACAAAAAGTTAGAAGTTTCATAAAATGAATAAACACAATAATTAGGACTGTCCATAGAGATCCATGCAATATAACAGAAGTAAACAGGCTATATTACTGTGCAGCTAAATTAATACAGATAAAATTCTATGAAAAAACACAGGGTAGTAATAGAAAGGAAGGGGAGAAATCGAATACCATCATGGAAGTATCAAATAGAGAAAATTATAAAGCAATTAAGAGAAGAAGTGCCACTGTTAGAAGACTATAGAAGAGGGAACAAATCAACAAAATTACTCAGAAAGATAAACGTGATAAAAGCAACATGCAGTATTATAATGGATCAGGATTTATCATGCATTATCGCAAATAATAAACTAAAAATAGCTGAGGCAGAAAAACTTAGAAGGTACACAGATAAATATAAATGAAAAGTACAAAATAAGCAATTTATTGATGACCCAAAAAAGTTTTATAGAGACTTGGGAAACAAGGTCAAAGGAATTGAAAGACCACCAAAAAAAGAAGAAATAGATACATTTTGGAGAAGTATTTATGAAGATCTTGTGGAACATAACAAAGATGCTAAATGGATAGAAGAAGTAAAAGAAAAAATAAGAAGTTTAAAGATACTCAGTATGAAATGGGGTGAAGTAACAGCCAGAAAGATTGAAACAAAGTTAAGAAAACCTTCTAATTGGAAAACCCCTGGCCCAGATGCAGTACCTGACTTCTGGTTAAAAGTATTAACATCTTTGCACGAAGATTTAGACATGAGTAAGAACTATTTATATGTGCACCCCAAACAAACACCAGCCTGGTTAACAACAGGAAAAACAATGCTCCTACTTAAGAGTGAACCTGCAAGTTACCCTAAAAATTATAGACCAATAAGTTGCCTTCCAACGAGATATAAACTATACACCGGAACTGATGCTGACAGAGTTTATTGTCATTTAGAAGAAAACTCAATTATGGCAATAGAACAAAAGGGCAATAAAAGAAAGACATATGGAGCAAAGAAAGGTCATAGTGGAGAACTGTAAAAAGGGAAAGGATCTAAGTATGACATTGATTGACTACAAAAAAAGCATTTGACAGTATCCCACATTCATGGATAAAAGAGTGCTTAAAAATGTATAAGATACACCCTACACTGACCAATTGCATTACAGTGATGATGAAACAGTGAGAAACCACTTTGCAATTAACCCATAATAAAGGACAAATTACTATTCCAGGGATAAAAATTCAAAGGGGAATATTTCAGGGTGACTCCCTGTCACCGCTTCTATTCTGTCTTGCTCTTAATCCATTAAGTTGTCTACTTAACAGATTAGCCAATGGCTATAATATTACTCCTAGAGAACAACAAAGTGCAAAGACTTCTCATCTTCTCTTTGTTGATGATTTAAAATTGTATAGCACATCAGATGAGGAACAGAAAGCACAACTGCAAGTAGTCAAATTTTTTTTCAGATGATATAAGAATGTCATTTGGTCTTGATAAATGTGCAAAAGCAACCTTTAAAGCAGGAAAGCTGCAGCACCAAGAAAACATAAGTTTGGGACAAGAATGTGATATAAAAGAACTGAAGCAAGAGGGAGTGTATAAATATTTGGAAAGTGATGAAGGATCAACAATAAAACATGAACAAATGCAAATAAAACTTAGTAAGGAATATTTCAGAAGTCTTAAATTAATTCTGAAAACAGTGTTGACATCTAGGAACAAAATTCAAGCTATAAACCAATTTGCTCTTCCTGTTCTAACTTACAGTTTTAGAGTGATTAACTGAACCCAAAAGGTGTTGGATAGATTAGATAGGAAAACAAGAAGGATGCTTCATGCTCATCAAATGATTTATAAAAATCATCTGACTGCGGTGGTGGTGCTGCGGTAGCATTGCCGCCTTACAGCAAGAAGATGTCCTGTTCGATTCTCAGCTAAAGTGTCTTCTGTTCAGAGACATGCGTGAATGGGCGTACCTTCGTTGAAGGTTGTGCGTCAGAGCTGTCAACTCAGTATGTAAAAATCTACTGCCAATCATTAGTGGACCGGAGTTCCGCTGTGGCAACCCCTAACCGGGAAAAGCCGAAAGACACAAGTGCATACCAAGATTATATAGTTCCCCGTTCAGAAGAAGGTATGGGCCTCCTTGAAATTAATTACATGTATAGCTCTGCAGTCGTGGGACTGCACACATATCTGCTGACCTCACAAGACCCAAATGTTGTGAAAGTTTTGAAACATGAGAAGAATAAATCTAACATGACTTCCCTGCTTAGTCTAGCAGAAGCATATCAGCATCAAGCGGGGGAAATCAAACTAGAAGTAAATAAAAATCAGACAGCAACTGAATGGGGCAAAAAACAAAAGAAAGAATATAAGGTGAAGGATCAGATGAGAAGGCAAGAAATGTGGAAAATGCATAAATATAGTTGCAAGTATAGAAAACTTCAGAAAGAACCTCATGTTGATCAGGATCAAATGCAGGAATGGTTAAGGAGAGGTGAATTCAAACCAAAAGATGAAAAGTTAATATTGGCAGGTCAAGATAAATGGCTGCATAAACGTTGGTTTAAAAAGCCCATTGAACATGTGGGAGAAACAGATAAATGTAGACTTTGTAAAACCGAATTGGAAACAGTCCCACACCTTGTGGTTGGTTGTGACATACTAATGGCAGGAGGACTGTATACTGATATATAACGTGGCAAGACTATCGCATTGACGATTGTGCAAACATTATGGTATTGAAGTGAATGAAAAACACTGGAAACATGAGACACAAAGCATAAAAAAATGATGGTCTGCATCACATGGGATCACCCATTACCAACAGTCCAAAAAATAGAGGCAAGAAAACCAGATATAGTGGTCCATGAACAGAAGACAACATTAGCATTGATCATTGAAATTGTTAGACCCAGTGACTACAGTATCTTGCAAACAGAGACACACAAAGTCATAAAATATCAGGATCTGTAGGCAGAAATGGGAGCAATGTGGAAGAAAGATACCCAGACAGTTCCAAAAGTAGTAGGAGCAACAGGTCTTATAAAAAGAAAACTACAATCGTATTTAGATATGTTACCAGTCCATGTAACCCCATACAAATTGCAGAAGGAGTCATTACAAGGCACATTGCGGGTGCTGTGAAGAGCACTTTTGGTTGACATCAAAGATTGAAACAATACTGATTTCATGAACTTTAATCATATTTTGACTTAGGACTGGGTTCCATTGCCATCAGAGTGTTAGAAACTCAAAAGACATGAAGAAATTAAAAAAAATAGGTACATTTTAGAGCTTTTTCTCTAGCCTTTTGTTACAATTATGACCTGGAAAAAATTGTGACTAAGTGAAGAAATTCAGTCTTAGATTTTTCTTTCAATGAAGAAATAAGTTGCATCCAAGGCTTAAAGATGACAAAAACGAAGTTCCCAATAAACTGAGAAGATAAATGCTTGCAAAGATGCATGCATTATATCTTTGAATGCTGTCTGTTTCCCTGTTGAAAGAAAAAAAGATAGTCGCCTACCGTGTGTCTCTATGATGTTAGATTGGGATGAAAGTGAATAAGTAAATGGCCACAGTTATATATTTCATGTTGCTGCTGTCACACATCATAAAGCTTGCCCCTTCAATTCTACCTCCAAAAGACAAGTACTTTCTGGATACCCATCTGGCAACCAGAGTGTAGTAAAATCATTTTAACTTGTTAAGATCATACGTATATTCACAATATGCCTCCTTAGCCCTACGCTCACCCCAAAGTCAGCCAACTGTATACACTTCTGATGTGTGACTGTGAGAAAAGTTAAAAATACATGATCACAGGCATATACTCTAGCCTGTTGCTAATATACAGTACACTGCCTCTACACAAGCTATAACAATCTTCTGTGCATACTTCTGAGGTTTGTGTGAAAAGTTAAAGAAAATAATGACCACACTGTCACAGTCCCACCCAAGGTGTAGTGACCTTATTTTGCATACCTCTGAGGTTTTACTATGAGGAAAATTGGAGAAATTATGATATAATAACCACACACTTTTCCCAGTGCCAAGCAAATTATAGTGACCGTCTGTGCACATCTCTTTAGTTTGTTTGGAGAACTTAAGAAATAATAATCTCACTGCTCCCAACTCCACCCCAAAATATAAGCTATAGCAACCTTTCTGCACACCTCTGAGCAGAACCAGTTGTAGAATAGGTGAGCCCAGGGCAGAAGCCTGTATCAAATTCCACTTCTACAACTTGATGTGTGGAGGCTGTTAGAAGCTAGATGTGCTATAATGGGTCCCCTTCAGAATACTGAAAGCTCACTTACCCAACCTTCAAAAGACTGAGATGACAAAATCGAAACTCCAGAAATCTGACCGCTCAGAACACCGGCATTTCACTCCAGGTAAGTAACTGCTTGGCCAGCATGCTGACCTCTGCCCCTTACCTCCATGTTAGTGTGATTTCAGAGTTGATATAGTTTGGTGGAAGAGTGGGGGACAAAGCCCCCCACATGGGTGGGCTTTCTTTGTTTTGGTTTTAGTTTGTTTGCCAGGTTGGCCAAGTGGTTTCTTACCTGCAGTGAAATGTCAGTGTTCTGACAGGTCTTATGGAGTTTTAGTTTTGTTGTCTTGGTCTTTTGAAAGTCGGATAAGTGAGCTTTCAGGTTTCTGAAGTGGACCCTGTATAATACACTTTATGTCTTATTTTTGAAAGATGATGACTTTCAGTGTATGGATCACTATGATTATGCTCTGAATTTGGGAAACACTAATCTAACTTCTGAAATGTTCTTAACAAGTTTTCATTAAGTACATTTTACTATTGCTAAGCTCTAAGTTACACATTAGAGCATTAACAACAATCAACAGTCAATTCAAAAGATCAGTGGGACACTGTTAAAAACTTCATTTGAACATGTTTAAAGTCTGAACAAGTGTTTAACAGTCTGAATGAAGTATTTAAGTCTGAGCAAAGTGTTTAACAGTCTGAATGAAGTGTTTAACAGCGTCCCACCACTGTTCTGTAAGGATCACTCTGTGTTGCAATAGTAAGTGTGCTACAGCAGTAATGTACTTTTTTCTTTAACTTTTGGGTATATGCAGACTGAATCCTACACAATGCATGTACAGCATCAGCATCATTTGTAATTTTGTATGAAATGTCTTTGCAGTCATTCCAAATGTAACTCATATTTACTCTACATACATATTTTGTTGCTGATATCTCTCTGTTATCGCCGTAGACAGGTAAAAATGCCCTTTTTTAGAGAGTGTGGCAAAGATGGCTAACTTAGAGCAGCAAATGGTGAAAGCTCTGTGACTAAAAACTTTTCTCTAACAGAAAATATAATCTTCTTCTTCTTCTTTTGGCTTTTCCCGGTTAGGGGTCACCACAGTGGATCACCTGTCCGCTCATGATTGGCAGTGAAGTTTTACAGTGTCGAGTTGCCAGCCCAGTGCCCAACCTTCCACAGAAAGCACACACACACAAGCACTCACGTCTAGGGCCAATTTAGAGTGTCCACTCCACCTACAGCATGTCTTTGGGATGTTGGAGGAAACCGGAGCACCTGGAGGAAACCCACGCGACCACAGGGAGGACATGCAGACTCTGCACAGAAGGCACCCCAGCCGAGGATTGAACCAGAGGACCTCTTGCTGTGAGGTGACAATGCTAACTGCTGCACCACTGTGGCCACCCTAAACAGAAAATATAATCAATAATTAAAATTTGGAGATACGTGTTAGCTAATTTTATTCATTAACAGAAAAAAGACGTATAGCTTCAAGTTCTTCAAAAGCTCTCATTTTCCTGACAGAATTTCAGCTACTTTGTTAATAGAGAAAAGACTTCAACATGAGCCACTCAAGAAATCAGGATTTTTATGCTAAAAAGGCATCCAGTCACTAATATCTAGTATGCAAGATGTATTACTTAAAATGGACAAACTGGACACCAGAATAGAGCATTTCAAAGAAGAGACCAGAAAGAATATGGAACATTTAGAAATTCTTATGAAACAACAAAGTGCACAAATCAGCAGTATGGAAGATGCTTTAAGTGATCAGGAAGATGAGTCTCAGGCTGAATTTCTTTTAAAACAAAGTAACTTGGCTCATAGATAAATTTGATAGTTTAGAAAACAGA
Organism: Protopterus annectens; assembly: GCF_019279795.1. Classification (NCBI taxonomy): domain Eukaryota; kingdom Metazoa; phylum Chordata; order Ceratodontiformes; family Protopteridae; genus Protopterus; species Protopterus annectens. The sequence goes on along the minus strand of NC_056726.1, from coordinate 1,606,701,468 downwards.
CTGAGATGAAGTAACATTCGAATTTATGGTATACCTGAAACACATGAGGGAGACAATATAATAAACTTTTTAACAACCTGGATGCGTAAAACATTAAATCTACACAAAATGTTATCTTTTGGAATTGAAAGGGCATGTAGATCCTTAAGAAACCCCACTACCACATTCAGTCAGAGTTAAGTTTATGTCTAGCTTAGAAAATGATCAAATATTAAAAACAGCATAGTCCAGCACACCTATTAAAATAGGTGAACGTGTACTCAGATTTAACAATGATTATTCCAGTAAAGTAATGAGAAAGGAAAATCCTGCTTACCACTGATCAAGGAACTTAAAAAGAATAACATTAAAGCCACTTTGGTGTTTCCTGCAAAGATCAAATTATTTCTTTCTGAAGGAACTAAAATGTTTGACAAACTGGAAGAGGCATATACTTTTGTTAACAACAGTAACATACTTAATAATACTGAAAAAATGGAATGAAACAGTGTATCCCTCAAGAGACAGTATAAGACGAATTCCTAGAAAATTGCTGCTAAAATAAAATCTTAAAAACAAGTGACTTTTACTCTCTAATTTCATGACTTTTATTTTCTGGAACAACAGATTTGCACTTTAAGTACAAAGTTTGCACTGGACTTTAGGCTTCAAAACATATGTAAATATGAATTTATATTTTAAGCTAAAACATTTTTCATGATGAGGAATATAAATGGTTAGTTTTACTGTTTCACTATATTTACATTGAATAACTTCATATATTTCATTTAACTAAACTTACAAGTTAATTTCTAAATGTTAACCAAATACTTCCTGTAAGGGAGTGACATTAAATTATAAGCAATAGAACTGATCATTTTAAAGACTATATACATTAAAACTTTGATTTTATTTGTTTAGCTTTGCTTAGTATGTGCATTGCAGGATTAACTGAATATCATATCTAAGTGATATTCTAATTAGAAGTGTTAAAGTGCTGGTGATTTTGTTTTCTTTTTTTTCCTGTGTAACACACTCCTTTCACAAGTTGTTTAGGAAGCAATTAATATTTATTAAAAGCTCGAGAACAACAGAATGTTCCAGTTGTGTGAAATGATTGATTCTTGCTTTCCTCACTTTTCACCTGCTCCATAGCTCTCAACCTTCCATCTCCAAAATGAGGAATACTAGCCCGCATAATGTGGAACAAATGGCATAAATTTGGAACACGTACTAATAGCTTACTAACAACTTCAGTTAGGAAGATCATAGGATGGTTAAAATATGCTAATTTTACTTATAAAGAAGATCTTTTAGTGAATTAATATGATTTATTTCTATTTACCATGGATTTCACTTAATAAAATTCCTAATACTGAATGTTACAGACCGTTTCAATGTGGAACTTCGAGAAACATAAACTTTTTAAGACCCCAAATGAGGTATGTTCCTCGTAATGAGGTACACTTGAGAGGTATGACCGGCTCCATGAGCAGTTTTGAAGAAAATTTAAGTCAAAGTTCATCATTGATGTCTGATAAAATAGAAAGGATTTTCCCAAGTGTATGTATGGGTCCACTTCTAAATCCTGAAAGCTCATAATCTTGAAATTCAAAATACTGACTCCAAAATCTTGAAAGTTCAAAATACTGAAAATTCAAAATTTTGAATTTTATAATATCAAAAAAACTACAGGATACTAACACTTACTATACTCCACCAAAATTACATAGAGAAACAAATAAAAGACAAAGCATATTAGTTTACTCCAACTATTAGCAGGGGGAAAGCCCCTCGCACCCTCCCACACCCCTGCTACTTAAATATATAAACTCCAAGATCGCAGTTTACTTCACTAAGATGAGTTATGTTTTTGTATAGCAAATTAAAAGGGAACATAATAAAGTTACAACAGGTAGTCATGAAGCACGTAATGGTATGTTTGCCATTTTCTTCTGTGGAGTGTGATCTTGGAGTTGATATATGTAAGTAGCAGGGGGTGAGGGGGCACAGCCCCCCACATGTGGGGTGCAGGGGGGCTTGCCCCCTGATTATAGTTGGAGAAGAGTAATATATTTTGTTATGTAGTTGTGCTGGAATATTGTAAGTGTTGGTGTACTCTGTTTTTTTTCACTATTATAAAATTCAGTATTTTGAGTTTTCAGTATTTTGAGCATTCAAGATTCTGGACTCAGTATTTTCAATTTTGAGATTATGTGTGTGTGTGTGTGTGTGTGTGTGTGTGTGTGTGTGTGTGTGTGTGTGTGTGTGTGTGTGTGTGTGTGTGTGAAATCTACTCAAAATAACATATTTTTTCTTTTCTTTTCTTACAAGTGAAGAATTGATAAAAACAAAAGCTATAGTATTGATTTATACTGAGCTATTGATGACATAATTTGTTTACATTTTGCAAGATGTTAATAGCCTATGTTGTAGTGTTATTAACTCTAGCTGTACATGTTAATGGAAATAAGTAATGTTAGATGTTTGTTACTAATTAGAACAGCTTAAAAAAGTAAGAAGAATAAGAAAATTATAGAGGAAATTAGCAGCTGCTGTGTGCTGTGAATTGTCCTTTTCACATGATGTAATCAAATTCTAATATCAGGATATGAAGCTTAGACCAGAACAGCAGCTCACAATGGCTAAACACACACACTCAAATTAAACAAACAGAAATTATTTCATATATAGTCAGGATTCCTTGTAACACTAGAATTAATAAGAGTAAACCCCTTATAAATAATATGCAAATGCACAAGGAAATGAAATATCTAATATGTATATTAATACAAGAGCAGTATCAGTAAGTTAAGAAATATATACATGTTCTACAATCTCTAATAGAGAGTTGATTAAATAGCTCTTTGACTTGAGACTTTTAGAAATACAAGTTATATAGAATGAGAAAGAATATTTGTGGGCAAATAGGACAGTAAATATATTTAAATAAACTGCTTATAAGAAAGATATTTATTACAAATACCTGTATATGGCAGAAATGAAAATGTACAAGATCTCATATAATTTACATATAAAATTATATGAAAATACTTAAAAATAATCAGAAAGCTAAAACTTGAAACTTTGTCATGTGATCTTTGATGTTTTTAGCATATTGTATGTTATTACATTCACTGAGACTACCTGGAATAACCCGTTTCATAAGTCAGAACTGTAATTTGAGAGTTATATTACTTAATCAGTGCAGTCATTTTGCTAGAAAGTAAAATAGATTTTTCATTATATTTGAACATGGGAAGTGAGAATGGCATTTCAGTTAAGTGCATTGTAACTTCTGAATACAATATAGACTGCAATTTTTTTTGACTCCATAGAAATAGCAGGACATTCTCTTTGACCTCATTAATATATGTATTTTATGAATTAGTGTAATAGGCTAAAGGATTTTTTAATATTTTAATATTTATCATATTAAGAGTATTACACAACTGTGAAATATTGGCACTTGTACTTTAAAATTTTAATTCAGACCTTTTGTTAGAGCTATAAAATATGTGTATATTTTTAGCATGATAAATACATATGTGTTTCTACTTTCCTTTTGTATAATAGTTTGCATCTATATCATATGTCCGAACACACACAAGTCTGAACGCTGAAACTTTGAACTGGGAAGTTCGAAGTCTAAAATTAATGAAGCTGCAGAACATCAAATTATTTCCCAGGGAAAGAATTTGGTGGACCAGTTCCGTGGCTTTGCTATTTCCTCCACTGTGGTGTGATCTCGGAGTTGGTATATTTAAGTAGGGGGGTGTGGGGGGCATAGCCTCCTATGTTGGGGAGTGTGGGGAGTGAAGCCCCCCACATTAGAAACAGTATTTAGTGTCCATGTGTTTCCGCCTTTTATACCGGAACAGCTATTTTTTTCACTGGGAAAAAAATCACTGTTCTGAGTGTTCAGAGTATTTAGTTTTCGAACTTTTGGGTTTGATATTTACATAGTCAAAGTTTTGACACTTTGACTATCTGATATAGACTCTAATAGTTTAGTATGATAAGATGACCTTTCACCTGTAAGTTTAAAATTATCTTTATCTCTTGAGGTTCCATTCTGTTCTACTTATTTATTTAGAGATTTAGTTACAAATAATGTTGAATGATCAAATAATTTAGGAATATTTAATGGGTAATTTACACTACTGTTATACGAATAGGTATACAGTACACTATTTGTTGGATTATATAATTAATAGAAAAGGATTATTAAACTTTTATGTAGTAATGAGGAAATAGTTTTAAATGGCAAAATATATAACTAAATTAATAGTCTCATTATTTTTAACTTATGTATAATTTTATATTAATTGCTTCTTACTCACAGTAGCTTTTCACAATTTTTTATGAATTTTTAGGTATTGGCAGGTAGAGAGATAGTATAGTAGTTTGTCTAGTTAATAGGCAAACTAGGAACTTTGGTATCCATGGTAGGTTGTGTTTTATTTACAACATATACAGTTACATATGTAGACATGTTTTTGTTATTTATGAGTTTTAGTAATTTAGTTTGTAGAAAGGAAGAATTCAAAAAATTGTGAAATATTAAGATAATGTTGGAGGAATGCATTAGAGTCTTATATACAATTAAATTAATATGGTTTATAAATGTGTCATATTATCTTTTAAAATAAATTTTAAATACACAGCATGGATAGTTTTATTCTATTATCTATTAATATAAATTGATTAAATACTGGCAACAAAAGGAAGTCAATCATGAGATAACTAAAATTAAAGAAAGGAGACAATATAATCTTGCAAGAGACTCTCTTTATACACAAAATGCACAATATTTAAATAATTTACATTACAAAAGTTTATTATCTGCTTTTTTTAACACAAATAGGAGAGGAACTACTATACATTGGAGAAAATCTACTGTAATGCCTAAGGTCAAGGAATCCATTAATTATCCCAAAGGAATGTATACATTTATAATAATTAAATATGATGGCAAACTCTATACACTAGCCAATTTTTACTGGATCCCTGGAATAGGTGCAAGAGTGGCTTACTACAAAGTTATTTGAATGGTAGTTTAATCTTAGCAGGAGATTTTATCTACATATCTAGTATAGAAGATACAACTGAACAGAAGTAAGCTAAAATTCTGGCATTAGCTAAAGCATTAAATAGATAGATTAATAATAATAATTTAGTTGATTTAATAGTAAAAGCAGAAGATAAGTTATTGTTCTTTACTCATTATTCTTATACATATGGGATGCAAACTAGAATTGATAGCATTTATGCCTCTATAGGTTTACCTAATAATGTGATTTTTTTAAAAACTATTCCTTGTCCTTTACCTGATCATAATGGACTAAGTATCAATATAGTAATGGATATATGGGCATTTTAGATTATTTATAGAATCCCAGTATATGTGATGAAATTAAAAGAATTTAAGAGTTAAGTTAAGGAACAAATTGAGCATTTTTTATCTTTGAATGATAATAGACAGGTTAGTAAAGTCATAATAAGGGACTCCTCAAAATGCATATCAGACATAGAATGGGAAGACGGGCCAGTAATAAAATGAAAGAGTTGGATAAAGAGTTGTTATAAATACAAGATGAAGTACACAAAGTAAGGTTTGAACAATGAAATTATATAATACTGAAGCAGTTTTGATGCATAAAGTAGAGGTAGCTTTAGAAAAAATACAAATGCACAGCTATATGATGACTTCAAAAAATCTACACAGATTAGCTAATAGAAGTAAGATGTTAAGCAAAAAGGCATAAATCAATAATACTCATACTCACACTAATAAGCTTATTTCAGACATAGGCAAAATGCTAAATATTTTTTTAAAATTCCATGAGGATTTTAATAAAGATAAAAATAATAATTCTGATGATTACAAAACTGACAAGTATTAAAAGAAAAATGTTACTAATAAACTTAATGTCCAATAAATATCTCTGTTGAATAAGCCTATTACCCTATCAGAAATTAAAGAAGCATAAAAACGGGAAAATTGTAACACTCCAGGATTAGATGGGTTAAGTATGGAATTATATAGTCTGCTTCTGTTAAATATTTAAGATTTACTGAGTTAACTTTTCAGCATAATTCAGTGGCAAAATAATTCCCCCCTCATGGAATTTTTTTGTAATTTCATCTATACATAAAAAAGGAAAGGACAGTAAGTTAATTTCCTCATACAGACATATTTCATTATTAAATGTAGACTATAACATATTTACTTCCATCTTCACTACAAGACTAAGAGATGTAGCTTAATTAATAAAGACCAAATAGGATTTCTAGTCAATAGATTAGCATATGATGATATAAAAAGGGTAGTAACTATCTTAGATTTAGCAAATGGAATGAACAAGAAATTGGTCATGATTAGTTTGGATATCAAGACAGCTTTTGATTCTGTAGATTAGAATTACTTGTTTAAAACTTTAGAAGCATTTGGGTGGCACAGTGGTGCAGCGGTTAACACTGTCACCTCACAGCAAGAGGTTCTCCAGTGGAATTCTTGGTTGGGGTGCCTTCCGTGTGGGGTCTGCATGTCCTCTCTGCATTCATGCAGATTCCTCCGGGTACTGTAGCTTCCTCCCACATTCCAAAGACATGCATCTGGAGTGTTTCTCCCCAGCCTCCACTGAAAATAGGCTCTGTCCTATTTGGACTTTCCTGGTCAACAAATGTTAAATAAAAAAAATAAATAAAATAAATTTGCAATTCCAGAACAATTTATTGGAATATTTAAAAAAGCTGTACATAGACTCCAAAGCATATGTTAAAATTAGATCTTACATTTGACAAGGATTCATTTTAAACAAAGGTAAAAAGTAAGGGTGTCTTGTGTCCCCTCTATTTGCATTAGTTATTCAGCCCTTAGCAATTGGTATAATAAGCAATGAAAAAATGACGGATTCTCGATTAACAAGGATTGTTAAGCTAAAATGCAGCTTGTGGCAGATGATATTTTACTAACTATAGGAGATTAAAATTATGCAATCAAAGAACTAGATAAAGAAATTGAGAAGTTTCAAGAAGTATTGCTTCTGAAATTTAATAATAAAAATTGAAACTTTAATGTTAAGTCAATTACTAGATAGTACATTTAAAGACAAATATAAAAATAATTGGGAAGGGAAAGAACTAAAATGTTTAGGAATAAAAATCTATAAAGATGTGAGTAGGCTTATTATTAATAATTTGGAAAAAAATCGAAGAAGTGTCACTTCTTATTAAAAAAATGGAATGATTTTTTTTACTTTTGAGGCTATGTTAGTACTTATTAAAATGATTTGATTACCTGAAATTATATATATATGTGTGTGTGTGTGTGTGTGTGTGTGTGTGTGTGTGTGTGTGTGTGTGTGTGTGTGTGTGTGTGTGTGTGTGTGTGCATGTGTGTGCGTGTGTGTGCGTGTGTGTGTGTGTGTGTGTGTGTGTGTGTGTGTGTGTGTGTGTGTGTGTGTATTTTTATATATCGGTCTCCTTCACATGGTCAGCATTTCACAATGTCGACATTCATATGACTGAGACCATATGATCGTCATTTGAAATGTCGACCATGGGAAACCGGCATCTCCATACAGTGTGGAATGGAAAGATTTCCATTTCCGCACTGTAGTACGATCTTGGAGTTGGTATATTAAATTTATGGGGGGGTAGAGCCCCCCACAGGGGGTACAGGGGGCATAGCCCCCTGCTAGCATCTTTAAATTTACTTTCTTTTTTTTGTCTGCTTGTATGCTCAACATATCAAATGTCAATCATATGGTGTCGGCCATATGGGTTTCAACATTGTGAAATGTCTATCATATCTATATATATATAGCATTCAACAGCTTTAATATCTGACAAAAAAATTTAAAGAAAATTGATAAAATGTTAACTTCATTCTTATAAAAGCCAAAAATTGCTTATAGAATGCATATAAGATTATGCGAGTATGGTGATATTAGCTTTCCCGATGTAGAATCTTATTCTGTTGCTACAAATTTTAACTCTATTATACCCTGGATAGACTCAACTTATACTAAATGGAAAACCATTCAGGAGCCCATTATACTAAATTATCAAACATGATAAATAAGAAATACGTAACATTCCTTTCATCTGGATAATAAAATTTACCTTAGAAGGAAATTAATTTCAGTCTTTAGATGCTGCATATATTAAATCAATTCTTAAAACAGTTAAGAAATATTTTTTTAAACTCCATTAATTTAAAAATGGAAATGTTTGTGCTTTCCCATTGCACATATCTCTAGGTTTAAGGAAACTCAGAACAATGTTAAAATAAATTTACTCTAAATGAATGAATTGGTATTATGGTCTGATTGCTATGAAAAAGGAAAAGCTAAGTTGACAGAATATTTAATGAAATATTGTAAGTTGGCTGAATCTGTTAACCAGTTAATATTATCCATCAGTAAGAAATTAAATGCACTTGTAGATAATATGAGTGAAGACGAACAGAATACCATTACCCAATTATATGAATATATGAATGCTATCATTGAAGGTAAATTGACCTACAAAGGAAGCCTGTTCAACTTTAACAGGTTTATTATAAATAATACTAATGCTGATGCAAAATTCTGGAACTTTTTAGATAGTAGTGGACTGAGTGAGTCAACAGATTGTAAGAATAAAACTTTGTTACTTAAATCAATTAATCAAACTTCTTCAAGTTTATACTGGAAAGTTTTTATGTGAAAGTATATACATAGAATATTATTACTCCCTATAAAATCTCTAAGTTTAGTAAAATGACTTCTTCAGTTTGTTGGAGATGTAGTAAAGATGTGAAAACTGATTGGACACACTTTTAAGGATTGTGAAAACTTAAATGTATATTGGGATGGGATAAGTATGCTTTTTAAGGGGTTATGATCTGATAATTGGTCTTTAACTAGATCAAAATACTAATGAATGTTCCACTTCCTTTATCTGTTAAAGGCAAACAACAAAAAATGGTCTGGAGTCTACAGTAGCTAGAAAAGTTATTACAAAAAACTGGAAAACAAACTCAGTTCCTACATCCAAAGAATTTTTAAATTTAACAGCAATATTATGTAAAACTGAAAAAGAAGTGAGCAGAATAACATCTATAAATCATACTAAACCTTTTAGTGGTTGGGATAGCCTTGAAATGTTGCTATTGAAAAACCAAGAATCTTAATGTCTTGATTATATAAGATTACTTTTATGATTCAATGTATTCCTAAGATTGTATAACAGTATGCGATGTTGGATTTCTTCCTTTCTGTGTATATATTGTAAATATGTTAAATTAGTAAACATTTTCTTAAACATGCCTTTTAGATCACTAATTGCCAGTTTTGCCTTCCACCCCACCCCAGCCTTCAGCAGCTTCGTGTATCCCTGGCTATGGCTCACCATGGCCATGAAATGAATAAAGTCATTATTGGAGAACAACTAAATGAATGAGTGAATGAAAATGGAAACCGTATTATCTTTGAACTAATGAATGATTTACAGCTGTAATTGATTGGGGAATGAGACTCTCAGTTGCCACAGTTGAAGAAAGTAGTGGTGGGAGATTTTTTATTTTTTTTTAATTTCTTTAATGAGATATCTGCAGCTACTTCCAAAAATGAGTGCGTATTATTATTATTATAAATAACATTAATTGTAAAACTATAAAAACAATAAACTACTTAGCAATTTCATTCCTATGTACATAAAAACTGAACTTCATTGGGCATGTTAAAAACCCATGCACACATCTAAAATCTAAAATTTTCGATTGTCATGACTACTGCTGGCAGATGTTATTGGAAGCAGTACACATCCAGGACTAAATGATGCTACTTAGTTTTAATGTAATTTTGAAAATCATGGCTATAAAACATTAATTATGTTTTAAGTCTTGGTGTAAATAATTTCAGCTATAGTACTCCACCACATTTATGTTAGTCTTTGCAGCAATGTGATAATTTTCCCATGCATTTTCACTGTTATTACATGATAATGCCTGTTCAGAAAAAAATGTCATCAGATATAAATTATAGGCCTTGTGAGACAGTGTTGCTTATACTATGTTAAATATTTAAATAAGCTTTATTTTTCATATCTCAGAAAACAAGTACTGGAAGGAATTTCTTACCATCAAGTCAAAGCTCAAGTCTTGCTGAACAGAAGTATTACTAATGCTATTGACCAAATTCAGAAATGTTATAATGAGGTGTGCACCTGGTGTACACTTCATGGTAACCATTTCTGATTCAGAAACAGCCCTACAATGGTGTCTCACCATGAACAGGTGCAGAACCATGGTGGGCTATCTCTGTGGCCTACCTCACATGCTAATGAGGCATCCTGGGTAAGCAGCCTATGATAATAAGCCATGTGCTCTCCCCAGAAATGCCTGTGGTAAGTCATTTACACAGCCAAGCAATGCTGCATAAGTTACTTCAGCCACCCATGTTAACAAGCATGGCCAAAGACTCGTGTTCACCTGATCATGTTAGAGGTGAATGCAGGGGAGTTTAGCAGACAGGTAGTGATGTATAGTGTGCGCATGTGGGTATGTATGTGGATGCATATTTGAGTATATGTAAAGATATGAGTCGTGTGAGGTGAGTGCATGTCTGTGTCTGTGTGGGAAGTGATTGTGGGGGAGTTAGGGTATTGATAAGTAGGTAGGTGTGTGTGTGTGTGAGTGTGTGTGTGTGTGTGTGTGTGTGTGTGTGTGTGTGTGTGTGTGTGTGTGTGTGTGTGTGTGTGTGTGTGAATGTGTGGTGGGACTGTTACACTTTCGTATTTGCATAGACAAATGAGCAAGTTCTGCAATATTGGGGATTGAGGAACACTAGACACCAGTGATGCTATTCATATTGTGCCTTAAAGATGCTCAAAATAAAATATAAATACGTTTTGCAGCACAAAAGGCATAGGTTGGGGAACATTATACATGAGGGATAACTATGTTGTGTCATCAAGGCACTTTAAAAGATTGAAACCCTATATGCTCCAAATAGAGCAGCATATAACTAGCTCTCTGCACCACCGTTAGCTGCAAGTGCTACTTCTATATATTAACTTAATGTCTTTAAAAAAATAATGTAAAAAGTGGGGAAAAGTTTTAAACCCTGCACCCTTTACAAAGCAAGCAGTTTACGAAGTAGGATCCTTAACCCTCTATGCCAACTGAGAAGTTAGTGTGGCAGGCCTTAACCCTCTCTGCTAACTGAGAAGTTAATGTAGCAGCGCATTTTTACAAAGTAAAATTAGGATTACTTCATGTTGAAGTAGAATTTATAACTTCACTAGGATTTTAGCCTGCATCTTGTAACATCTTACTGTTTAAGATTTCTTCTAGACCTGTAATGACACTTGAAAAATTAACCAGTGCATACCGGGGATGTTTGATTATGTTTATTATACCAGCTGGAGCATCATTGGCTAAACTGTTATTTTGATATGAAAGAATTTAAGGAGCCACCTGTGTCCTAAAATACTGTTTCACATTCCATTTTTTTTTCAAATATAGTTCTGTTTAAGTACTCCATTTGCTTAGATAAACAGAATTGTAATTCTGTTATGGCTGTAGAGACTGAAGACATTAATTGTACTTTTATCCAAGGTCAGTTGAGTGCTTTCATGTTTCTAACACTGCACTATCTTAACATGTAGTTTAGGGGGAAGATGTCTGATTTTCAACTGACAACTTTACATTTGTAGATGGGGGTTACTAAACTTGACAGTCTGGTTCATTTCAATATAGGTGATGGTCTACCAAAAAATGTGCCAAAATAAAAAGCCTGAAATTCTGATACTTTTAAGTTATGTTCTGTAGGTGACTATTGCATGTTGAATAATATTACAGCACTATGTAAGGAAGAGGTTACAATTCTACTAACATTCACTATCCTATATAAGCATACAAAAGAGTGGTGCTCCTAGAGCATATACCCATTCCCTAAGGCCAACAGTCATTTGCATGTAAGTTGTGTCTAAGTTTGTGCACCAAGTTACATGTATATACAGTAAAAAGACTTTGTATGTCTGAGGGTGGATTGGAATATTTGGAATACTTTTTGACTGATTATTAATATATATTTGAGTATTTGAGAATGAATGTTAATTTTTATGCAGGTATTTTACATTCACACTTTTTCAGTAGTAGGTAGAAGAAACAGTCCTACATCAGAGCAGCTTGAGTCTAAGGTCCCAGTGTAAACAGATAACTAATAAACATGCTTACCTAAGTTAAATCTAGTTGACTGTGCTGTTGTTACAAGATTTAATAACTCATTTTCTTTCTTTCTCCAGGTATTCCAGAAAGTGTTAGATCATCATTAGTACCACATAGGTTCATAGGTAGGTACTAGGCTATTAGCCCTAGGGCCTATATAAGCCTAGCCAAAAAGGTACCCTGGCTTTCGCCACCCAAGAAAATTATTTTCCTGTACCCCTGTCGAGCAAAGCCACAGAAGTGATCCCTGGGGTGAATTTCCTATTTCCCATCCAATCATCAAGATTCTTCTTGAAGATTGCTAATGAGGAGCTCTGTTTAACATAGATAGGTAGTCTGTTCCAGAGTATGGGAAGTCTCTGGGACAGGAATCTATCCTTCCAGCATGTTCTGTCACATATCTCATTAGTATCTAAATACAGTTTCAGTGCTGGCTGCAGAATGACATCACATCTGGTGACCTGACAACAGTGCGACTTTGTTGAATCATCACATTTCCCAACTCACATACGCATACCTCTCATCTTTACAGATTTTAGCAGAATGTCCAGAGTTTTGCCTCGTATTTTTAGTCTGCATCTCATAAGATGTGTGTGTTTTTCTAGCAAATTGTCGAGGATTGAAGTCACTTAATGACAGCACATATTTGAGTTGCAAACTTCATATCCTTCAGAAATTCCATTGTAGTGTAAAATCTATTATTGTAGCAGCTTTCTAAGTTTATCTGAGCAATATCTTTAATTTGTCCCTGAATATGGGCCTCTGTTTCCGCCACCTGTTAATTTTAGCCTTGTCCATATTTCTTGCACTTAGAGGTTGAGAAGTATGTACATATGTACTGACTCATCAAGCACAAATAAGTAAGCGTGCCTACCACAGCAGTACCTTGCGCTTTTGTGTTTCACAGATGTATACTAACTCACTTCCTTTGTATAGGCATTCCAGAAAGTGTTAAAATAGTGGAAGAGAATTGTAACTCTGCAAAATCACCCTTGCTTCAAAGCAAGTAGTTTTGTGCACTGCATGTTTTTTGGTTTTAGGAAAAGGCTGTGGATTCTATTCCCAGTCCAGGTGATTGGATAGCTGCGGGGGGGGGGGGGGGGGGTTGCTGCCATCTCGAATGTGTCATCCTTTGAATGAGGTGTTAAACTGTGGTCTCATCTGTGGTAGCTTAGGTAGAGGTTAAAGCCCCCATGGCAACTATCAAAAAGAATAGGTAAGCTCTCCCATGCCCTGGCCAAATTTTCCCCAGCAGCATAAATACCACCTCATGTCTACCCTGAGAAGAGACCACTAGCCTAGTAGGACTAACCCAGTCAACAAAAGGATAATATATATTATATTAATTAAAAATTGTGGCCTTGCCATCAAATACATTTCTTTTTTTCTTTTCTTTTTTTTTTTATTTTAGAGACTCTGTTGCTTCAAAACTGTTTGACACTGAAGGGGAAAGCAGCTCTTGTCATGCACCGAAGCAGAACTGAAGATACAGGTCTTACCAGCATTGCTGGAAGATAGCTACAACTGAGCTGGAGAGAGTAACTTGGGGCGAATATATGTGATGCATAAAATCAGCATCACTGACTTTGCTTTTCATCATGAGGGTTGTCCAAAGCTACAGAAAAGTACATTTGTGTACTCTTACCATAAATGTAGATGTTCGAGTGTGTTCACTGTTGGAGTCATCACTGAAGGGTTCTTCCTGCCAGCAGCAGTCCCCGATCGGCCAGAATCCCAAAATCTGGATCGGGCACTAGCTGAGGTCGCATTTATCCTGACGTCAATGCGCCGGAAGGTATAAAGACCTCAGCTGATGCCATTTTCCCAGTTTTTCTTGCCCCAGAAGTCAGGTGCCCAGAAAGAAAAGGCTAAAAAGGAAATCATGCCCAAAGCCTCAGCAGCCAAAATACCTCATAACAGACAATACTCAAGGAAAAAACAAAAGAGGGGATAGGCGGGAGGGTAACCCAGACTGCAACAGTGAACACACTCGAACATCTACATTTATGGTAAGAGTATACAACAGTACTATGTCCTTCATGGTTCACTGTTGCAGTCATCACTGTAGGGCTGAGTCCCAAAGCTAAGAAAGGGTGGCTGGAGGAGAAACAGAGGGAGCGGTCACAAAACCTTGCAAAACCACCGAAGCACAACCTGCCCTGGATTTAGAATAGAGAGGGAGGTTGTAATGCTTAGAAAAAGTATGTACAGAACTCCAAGAAGATGCTTCCAAAATATCCTTGGTAGGAACCCCACAAAGAAAAGCTGCTGAAGTAGCAGTAGCCCAGGTAGAATGAGTCCTAACATTAACAGGAACCGGATTGCCATGATAAGAGTAACAGAACTTGATGAAATGGGCAATCCACTTGGAAATAGTTTGCTTAGTGATTGCTTTCCCCTGAACAGTAGGAGCATAAGCGACAAACAACTGATCAGATTTCCGGAATATCTTGGTCCTGTCCAGGTATAGACAAAGCTGTCTGTGCACGTCTAGAGAGTGCAAAAGACTTTCTTCCTCACTTTGAGGATTAGGATAAAAGGTAGGCAAATTAATAGACTGATTCAAGGCCACTGCTGAAACCACCTTGGGCATAAAAGTGGGATTAGTCCATAGAGATACCCTGTCCTGATGAAAAATAAGGAAGGGTTCCATAGCCATGAGTGCTTGCAATTCTGAAATTCTTCTAGCAGTGGTAATAGCTAAAAGAAAAGCAGTTTTCCAAGACAAAAAATTTAAATCCATGGAAGCTGCAGGTTCAAAAGGAGACAAAGTTAATTTCTCCAAAACATAGTTAAGATCCCAAGTGGGAACAGGAGCCCTTATAGGGGGCTGAATATTCTTAGCCCCTCTAAAAAATTGTTTAAGTAATGGATGAGAAAAAATCAGAGGATCCGTATCGTAATGTGCAGAAATAGCAGAAGCATGAAGCTTAATAGACGAAAAAGATAGGCCCGTATGTAATAACTCTGTCAGATACTGTAAAATCAACTAATGTAATACGTAACTGTGCTATCTTCTCTGGCAACAATTGAGGAAACACAGTACATCAAAGATGTATTAAGTTATAGAGAAATATGGTGGCAATTATATACAGATGCTGCTACCTCACCAGGTTTAAATGACACCATTGCTATTAAACCCTTATTGACCAGATGAACTCACATGCAACACCACATTTTTTATACATTTTTCATACATTTTTTATACATTTTTTACAGATCCAGGTCAAGTGTCATAATATTTCTACCTCAATATTCATTATTAATAAAACATATATAGTGTATATAATTATTTATGAGTATTATCAATACATAGATACAATATTTAATTTTAATATTTATAATATTTATTGCTATTAACATTTTTAACAAATATTTTTCATAATAGGTTATAATGTTCATTTTTATTGATATCAAATTCTACACTTACACAAACATCAATTATGCAATTTAATTTATTATAGAGTGACATTTATGCTTAAGCATTTATATGTAACATATAGTTATTTGTTGACACTATTTTTTATTAACATCCAAAGGCTTAACATGTTATATCCAATATGCACACGCAAGCCCCCAATTGACCTATTAATTTCACATAACTCACTATCACTAGTTTCATTTTTTACATTTTTTACTATTTTTATTTTTTGTATATTATTTTTGCAATTATTTATTATTATTTTTTATTTACCAAACACTTTTCAATACATAACTAAGGTTATATTAAACCAATTTTATACAATGTGCAATATAAGATTATTGTGGTTTAGATAATGAATATATTAATTTGTAGGGAAATGTATGGTTAATGCATTTTTTAACATGTAGTCAAAAACATATTTGTTTCGGACATTTCAATGTTGTCTTATTTAAATAGCACAGTAGCACTTTAAATATCAGTTGTTATGTTGGCCCAGTTTCGCGCCTAAAAGTTTATTTAAAATGGCACTTATTTTAATTGTATGAGTTCTGAAGAAGCCTACTATGGATAGGTGAAAGCGCTAAACTCTTGTATCAAGTTTGCATTTCGCTATTACTTTTTGTTGTATTTAATAAATGTTTTGTGGTCGCAACGTACTGTGTTTCCTCAATTGTTGCCAGAGAAGATAGCACAGTTACGTATTACATTAGTTGATTTTCCTCGCAACAATCTGTTCCGTAGATACTGTAAAATCAGAGGAATGTTCGGAACAGAAGAATCACCATCCTGGACTTGACTCCAGGAGCAAAATCTTTTCCATTTTCCTGCATAAGATTTTCTAGTGCTGGGCTGTCTAGCTTCAAGGATTACATCCAATACCTGTTTGGAAAGGGCAGAGGTGTTTACAGACCCTGGATCCGCCAGGCAGCTAGATGCAGAGTCTTGACATGACTGTGCAGTATCCGGCCGTCCCATGGAGACAGTAGATGAGGGATTTGAGGCAGAATCCATGGAGGCTCCTGAACCAAGGTCATCAGAGTGGAAGACCAGAATTGCCAAGGCCAATTGGGAGCCAGTAGAATCATGTGTGGTCTGTCCTGTTTTATCTTCAGAAGTACCCGAGGTAGAAGAGGAAAGGGAGGAAAAGCATATACTGAGAGGTGTTTCCAACTGAATGAGAGGGCATCCACTTTCCATGCTAGTTTGTGGTAGGTCCTTGTGCAGAATGTTGGAAGTTGATGATTCTGAGGGGATGCAGAGATCTATGTCCGGACATCCCCAAGCCTTTATAATCATCCTGAATATCCAAACATCCAACATCCATTTGTGTGGATCTGAAATGTGTCTGCTCAAGGTGTCTGCCAGAGTGTTGTCTTTCCCTGGCAGGAATTGTGCCTGTAAGTCGTCACTGCAGGTCAGAGCGGTGTACCAGAGATTCATGGCTGAACTGCACAGGGGGTAAGAGTGAGAGCCCTCCTGCTTGTTGATGTACCACATCACTGTAGTGCTGTCTGTCCATATCAACAATTGTCCGGGTAGAAGAAGGTCCCTGAAGGCTATCAGGGCATTCTGTACAGCTAGCATCTCCTTCAAATATATGTGCAGGTGCGTTTGTTCCTTTGTCCAAACACCCAACCTCTGCTATCTCTGAAAAAAACAAAAAAACAAAAAAAATCTTGCTTTTTTCCCACTTTTCTGAGATTTAAAAAAGTTCAGTTACAGGCTTGCTGTTCTTGAACTGTTTGTAAGTTTCTGTGAGGCCATTTTTTGCTTGGGCTAAAGGGAAGTCTCTCTGTTGATCAGTGGCAGTGAAAAACATTGAGCAGCCTGCCTGCCCCTGTGGGAGTGGTTACTGACTTGAAACTGTAGTTTTATTGGCCATTTTGGGTCAATTCCAAAACTACTTCATCTTCCTCTCTTAAAACCTGGTTGCCTCGTGGTTTTGGCATCTTTTCAGGCTTGTTGGCTGTTGGTGAACCACCCACCAAGAGGAGAAAATGCTGAGAGAAGAAAGGAGCCACTTTTGAGATTTTAAGTATTTTTCCTCTGTTTATTTGCTAAGTTTTTCTGCATAGCCGCCTATTTTGAGTATTTTCTGGCTTGTTAAACTTGATTTCTGCATTAGTAACTGTATTTAAAGCACAACCTAGAGCTGTTTACTGAATTTCCTGTTTGCACTTATTTTTAAAATCTTTTTTTCTCAAAACTTGCATTTTATCTGTCTTTGGCCTAGCACTCTTGTGTGCGGTCATTTACTGCACTGTTATAACTTGTTGATACTTGTGAACCTCTGCTATCTCTGAAAAAAAAAAAATCTTGCTTTTTTCCCACTTTTCTGAGATTTAAAAAAGTTCAGTTACAGGCTTGCTGTTCTTGAACTGTTTGTAAGTTTCTGTGAGGCCATTTTTTACTTGGGTTAAAGGGAAGTCTCTCTGTTGATCAGTGGCAGTGAAAAACATTGAGCAGCCTGCCTGCCCCTGTGGGAGTGGTTACTGACTTGAAACTGTAGTTTTATTGGCCATTTTGGGTCAATTCCAAAACTCCTTCATCTTCTTCTCTTAAAACCCTCTTTTGCACATTTTTGTGCATAGCGCAACAGCGGGCAGTGCCACCTAATTGGGTTTAAACTATTCCTGGCTCCACAAAGTCTGCTCTTCACTTTTGCCCTTAGAACTGCTCTATCTCTCAATTTAAACACCATATTCTCATTCTAAGGCCCTTCACTGGTCCAATTAAGTAATCCTACAAGTTAGCACTATTAAACCATAAGCACTACTTACTCTTATACTCTCTACGATTACCCTGTCCTCTATTGGTCCATCTTAAATTCAGTTTCCCTATATCACTCTAGCATGTCCAAATGTCAGTCAGTGGTTTCCTCTCCAGTCCAGCTGGTGAATCTGGGAATTTTGAGGCAATGTTACAACTGTCTCATGTACACGGACAACCCTCTCCTCCTCCAAACAGGTTCAAATATATGTGAGAGATGCAACTATTTAGCCAAACTGGAGGCTGAGCTCTCTCATCTCAAAACTGGTGTAACCAGTCAGGAGGAGAAGGTAACCTCACACAACACAATTCCAGTATCACATAGTCCCACCACATCAGCGAACCAAACACATAAATACACAAAAACATACTCGGAGGCTCTAAATAAAAATCTACCTAAGCAACAGAGACCTCCAAAGCAGACATCCAAGCAAACGCTACCTCAAAACAAAACACGCACAACACATAGCCCACAAAGTCAGTGTGCCAAGCAGCCACAGCCCTTAAGGCTGAATAACACACCTGATACTCTTGTAATAGGTGACTCTATTGTCAGACACACTGACGTCCCGCTCACCAGGCTGAATAAAGAGAAGGTCATGGTGAGCTGCCTGTCGGGTGCTAGGATCCGCCACATAATGCAAGCACTCAGGTCACTCCTAAGCAAATACAAATATGACTCAGTCATTGTACAAGCTGGTGTAAATGACCTTAGACGTACCTCCCTGGACTACATGAAAAGAGACATAGAGGAGCTCTCTGATCATGTAGCCCAGGCTGGTATGACCCTGACCTTGAGCAGCATCTTACCCTCACCTAGAATGATGCCACAGTACAAAGACAAAATGATCGATTTTAACAATTGGCTAAAATTTTGGTGTCATTCAAAGGGGATCCAGTGTCTGTCAGCCTGGGATGACATGCTCAACAAGCCACGTTGCTTCGCTAGGGATGGCTTGCACCTGTCACCACTGGGCTTTCGGATATTGGCAAAGGCTCTTGCCACCCCATAGTGCCTTTTTTAGGCAAGGCTCAAAAGTCAAACCCACCCCCATAGACAGCACAAGGAACAAGAAACTAAGGGTAATGCTGCTAAACGCCAGAAGTCTTAACCTCAAGATGCACGCACTCGAAGCTCTCCTCAGTATGGAGAACATCGATATATGTGCAGTGACAGAAACATGGTTCAAGGCTCCAGAGAGCACCCCAGCACTACCAGGCTATACCTCATATCATGCTTCTCGGCCCTAAAACCCAGACCGAACCACAAAAGGAGGGGGAGTTTCCATATTTATCAAAGATATCCACACCTCCAGGTTAGTGGCATTGCACGAAGTATCGGAGACCATCCATGTGCAACTAACAGTGGGCAAGACTGCTTTTCAGTTTATAGCATCCTACAGACCACCCTCTCAAAGTCAGGAATCCCACTCGGCTTTCCTGAAAACATTGGAGAACATGAAGATCTCTCTGAACACCATTATATTGGGTGACTTCAGCTACCCAAACTTTGACTGGGAGCACTACTCAAGCCCCAGCACCTTAGCCCAAAGGTTCCTGGAAATTATAAACTCAAATGCTATGGAACAACTAGTCACCACTCCCACAAGAGGGGACAACATACTAGACCTGATCATTACCAACATGGGGACTCTATGCTCCACACCAGAAGTATATCCCTCATTGGTAAGATCAGACCATAAATTAATTTCACTGGATGTCCACATCCCGACTCCACCCCCAGCCCAGAAAACCACAGTGAAAAACTTCTCAAAAGCGAACTTCTCACTTCTCAAAACCGAAGTGGAATCCTTCAAGGCCCCAGGGCCAGTGGAAACTACGGCCCAAACTGCAGAATCCTATATAAACACATTCTACGGACATCTCCTAGAATGCATGGATCATGCTATCCCAAACAAAACCAAGACCCAATCATCCAAAGGCAGGCGTCCAGTCTGATGGACCCCTGCCATAAATAAACTGTACAACAGAAGGAGGAAGCTACTACATGATAGAGCAAAATCCCTAAAAGGGAAGGCATCTCTGATCAGTACTAGCAAAAAATTACGATCCCTCATAAAATCCTCCAAGGCCAGCTTTGAGAGAAAAATTGCACAGGACACCAAAGACAATCATAAGGCTTTTTTCAGTTATGTTAGAAACCTGGGATGCAACTCCCAGACTTGTTCTGAGTTGATTCTAAACGACAAAAAATACACTGAACCCGCAGACATCGCCAATATCCTGGCAGACAGGTTCAGTGCAAACTTTTCCACCTCCTCCCCCCCAAAAGAGCAAGTATCTATCCCGGCAGAGGGCTGCCTCCCAAACATCTCTGATGCTCAGGTGAAGGCTGCCCTCTCCAAAGCAAAAAACACTGCTTCCAAGGGGCCAGATGGCATCCCAGGTTGCGTCCTACATGAGCTCCAAGAGGAACTAATCCCTCAAATAAAACAGCTTTACAATCTCAGCCTCACTACAGGATATGTGCCCACAGAATGGCGTACAGCAACAGTGGTCCCACTCTACAAAGGTGGAGCCTCTACGGACCCTGGAAACTATCGCCCCATAAGCCTGTCTAGCCTAGTCTGCAAGGCTATGGAGAGGATCATCATGGAGCTCATAAACAAAGACATTGGGGACCTACAGACACTAGATCCTACCCAGTTCGGCTTTGTCAAGGGCAGATCCTGCCTTTTGCACCTGGTTGACTTCTTCGAAACAGTCACCAAAGCCATAGATGAAGGGAAGGTAGTCCACACAGCCTATCTGGACCTTGCAAAGGCATTTGACACAATACCCCACTCGGGCATCATAGATAAGCTATCCAGCTTAAATATAAACCCCTATGTCACAAGATGGGGTCGCAAACTGGCTCAAAGACAGAACCCACAGAGTGAGAGTTGCTGGAGCCATGTCAGACTCGAAACCAGTCACAAGTGGCATCCCACAGAGTTCTGTCCTGGGACCACTCTTGTTCGGTATATACTTTTCTGAGTTACAGGCAAACGTGGGAGGACTATGGCTCACCAAGTTCGCAGATGACTGCAAACTGGGCGCCATAATCAACTCTCCAGCTGACACAAACATCCTTCAAAAAGGTCTCACAGAGACAGGTAACTGGTGCCAGCACCATGGTTTAAAGCTAAATGCCAAAAAAATGTATATTCATACCCTTTGGCAAAAACAATGTGCCCACAAATTACCACATAGGCGGAAACCCATTAAGTACAGAGAAAGTTATTAGGGACCTGGGGACCCAAGTTGATAGCAATCTCTCCTTTGAAAACCACATTGCCAAAGTGGTTAGAAAGACCTTCTAACATAGCCCACCTCATCATGAAGGGTTTCACATCTAGATCAAGAGAGGTAATTGTGCCCCTTTATTCATCCCTCATCAGGCCCATCATAGAATACAATGCCCCTTTTGGGATGTACCTTACCCGACACCTGCAGCAATTAGAAAGACCCCAAAAGTATCTCACCAAGAGGATCAAGGGTCTCAAACAGATGCCATATGCTGCTCGGTTAAAAAAACTCCAGCTCTACTCAGTTGCATACCGCCTACTTCGAGGCGATCTATGCCTGACATACAAAGCTATGTCAAATTCAGAATTAATGGACATGCTCCACCTCAGTAAATCTAAATCCCTTAGAGCCACACGCTTGAGGGACTTGAACCTCAGCACAGAAATAAATAGAACTTGCTGGAGGGACAGGTTCATAACCCAGAGGCTCCCTTCGCTCTGGAATAGAATTCCAGTTCATGTGAGGCAGAGTACCTCACTGAATCTCTTCAAGAAGAATCTTGATAGGTGGATGGGGGATCATAGGTTTGTCCCAGGGATTACTCCTGTGTCACTATTAGACAGAGGCACAGTAAACTAAACCTTAAATAGGGCACAGTATACTCAAATCAAGGGGTGGCATAAGTCATACAGAATCGGGCTAGGCTTATAATTGCCCCAGGGCAGATAGCCTAGTATGAACCTATGAACCTATGAACCTATGAACCCTGAAGGCATCTCCCGTGCATGTGGGCTCCCCAGGCATAATCTGATGCATCCGTTGTCAGAACTTGGTCGGTCGGCGGAGGACAAAAAGGCTTCCCCTTGTTCTGTAGACTGGCTTCGGCCCACCAAAGAAACTCTCGCTGGAGACAAGGCAAAATCGTGACCACTGTTTCCAAACTGTGGTAATGCTGAGACCAGACACTCTTGAGGTACCACTGCAGTTTCCTCATATACAGCCTTGCATAAGGTATTAGCAGAATGCAGGAGGCCATGTAACCCAAAGCCTGCAGAATTTTTCTTGCAGTCAGCTGTTTCATTGAAGCAAGGCGTCGGAAAAAAGAAGCCAGTTGCACTTTTTTGTCTGTTGTCAAGGAAGCCATCTGGGTTGAAGTACTCAGAAGAGCACCCAGGAAAGTAATCTGTTGTGTGGGTACCAGATTTGATTTCTTTAGATTCACTGTGAAACTGAGGCACAGAAGAAGACGCTGCACAAAAGCTAGATGCCGAAGTAGACTGTCTTTGTCGTCCGCTTCAAGAAGACAGTCGTCCAGATAAGGGTAAATTTGAATCCCTGTCTGTCTGCAAAACGCCATTACTGGTGCCAGGCACTTCGTAAAGACCCTGGGCACAGTAGATAAGCCAAAGGGCAGCACAGAGAACTGGTAATGTTTCGAGTCCACTTTGAAACGCAGATACCTTCTGCACTCTTGCCTTATAGGAATATGCAGGTAAGCGTCTTTTAAGTCCACAGTCACCATCCAAGTATTCTTGCCCAACATAGGCAGCAGCTGCTGCAGAGTGAGCATCTTGAATTTTGGTATATCTAGGAAGGTGTTTAGCACAGAGAGGTCCAGGATTGGTCTCCACGAATTTTCCTTCCTGGGAACCAGGAAAAGTCTAGAATAAAAACCTTGCCCTATTTCTAAATTTGGTACCAATTCTATGGCCCTCATAGCCAGGAGGGACTGAACCTGCCATTGTGCCTCTGCCCACTGATGATATGGCAGGTCTGGCCAACCGTTCGCTTTTGGCATAGTGTGGAAATGAAATCTGTAACCTCTTGAGACTATGTCCAGAACCCATTTGTCCCGGGTTATGTGGCTCCAATTTTGATAAAAAAGAGAAACCCTTCCCCCCAAAGAGCTTCCAGGAGAGGAGCCCCGGGAACCAGAAAGGGAGAGTCATAAAGACTTTCGGTAGGGTTGAGACTTATCTTCACCTCCCTTCGGAGAGGGGGCACTCCACTGCCTATTCCTAAAATGGGACTGTGACTGTCCCCTACCTCTGGAATGCCTGAATCTGCCTTTCTGAGACCTGTCCGAGCCCAGAA
Source organism: Protopterus annectens (assembly GCF_019279795.1). NCBI lineage: Eukaryota > Metazoa > Chordata > Ceratodontiformes > Protopteridae > Protopterus > Protopterus annectens. The sequence continues at coordinate 1,606,677,733 of NC_056726.1, read as the reverse complement.
AGGACCAAGGTTTAGTTGGCCAGTGTCTGCTAAATCTAGGAGGTTGCACTTGTAGAAAATCCTTAACCGTCTGCATAGATTTGGCTTTGTCTTCCATTTTCTTCCATTTTCTTCAATACCTCTTCAGCTTTGGACCCAAACAGAACATCGTGCTGCAAAGGGGCATCCAAAAGTTTGGCTTTAATCTGATCCGGCAAGCTTTGATCTCTTAACCAAGCATGTCTTCTAATAACAGCACCAGTTGTTGCAGCCCTACAAGAAGCTTCCAAAGAATCAAAACCACAATGCAGGGTATGTTTACTCACTTTTTCAATAGCATGCAATAAATCCTGTAACTCCTGATTATCCACACCAATAGACACAGCTGACATCTTTTGTTGAAATACAGACAAAAGGTATTGCTGATAATTCAGCATATGAAATTGACAGTTCAAAGCCCTAATAGACAATGTAGCAGAAGTATAAACCTTTTTACCCCATCTCTCCAAAGCCCTGGACTCTCGGTTAAAGGGAATAGGATTTTTAGCAGAGGCCACTTTAACACCCTTAGGACCCTGAGAAATTATTTCCGGATCAAGTGAAAGATTTTTAAAAAGAAATTTATGAGAATCTGGAACCCTATAATACCTATCCAGTTTCGCCGGAGTAGGGGGAAAAGAATCAGAAGAGAGAGAAGCTTCTGAAAAAACATCATCAACAATGTCCAATACAGGGGGAATAGCCAGAGGCTTATGCTGTGGGAGAAGAAGAAAATCCCTAAGCCTTTTCTTGGATTCAGAGAATTCCTGCCCTTCCCAGTGAAAAATGCACCCTCATATCATGCAAAGTTTCACCAAAAGAATAATCCTCAGGAGGAGAGGCAGAAGGAAAGGAATCTTCAGCATCAGAATCCTCATAAAGAGGAAAAGCATAATCCTGCTCAAGGGAAGAAGCAGAAGAAACAGAAATTTGGTCTGAAGAATCATAATTGGACTGTAATCTAGGCTTCTTGTCAGGAGGGGGATGAGAACCCCTGATCATAGTTAAGAGATCTTCAGCCATCCTAAGCATCTGCCTAGGACCCTGATCAAAATGTGCCTGTGCTAGCCACTTCACTTTAGCGGGAGCCTTAGACTTTGACTTAGCATGTAAACCTGAATCCACATTTACAGGAAGCTGTGAAGGCCTGAGAACTCCCTCAGATGCCAGTACCTGCATACCGGCTCCAGATGCAACTGAGGGAGCAGTATCCGAAGGTCCAGTCCCTGGCAATTCTGAAGACCCCATCAGCTCCACACCAGAGTTGGTACAGGCAATTGGTTCAAAAGAGGCAGATGACAGGGGCTGCAAAGGTGCCTCACTGACGACTGTCGAACCAGCAACTGGCAATAACTGAGTAACATCCTTTGCTGTGGACCTCGGAGGCCTGTCTGCATTCCTGCACCTCTTACACACCCCAGAAGCCAGAAAAGAATCTGAAGACATGTTATAATTAAACTTTTTTCCAAAATACTAAAAGGCAAAGTTATATCTATGCCTAATAGTACGCTGATTAAATCTAGCACAAAACACACAATTAGCAACATCGTGGTCAGAACCCAGGCAGGGAATACAGTAAGAGTGAAAATCCCTACGAGGTATTTGCTTCCCACAAGGAATACAATTATTAACTTTTTCTGACATCTGACTGGAGCAAGAAAAAGAACTCCCCAATGGGGTACTTATCTGTAAAAAATGAAAAACCTGGGATTAGATCCAAAAACAAACAGGAACAGGCCGACCGGCATCAGTGAACTGCAAAGGGCACCGCACGGCAAGAAAGACTGGAGAAATGGCATCAGCTGAGGTCTTTATACCTTCCGGCGCATTGACATCAGGATAAATGTGACTTCAGCTGGTGCCCGATCCAGACTTTGGGATTCTGGCCGATCAGGGGCTGCTGCTGGCAGGAAGAACCCTACAGTGATGACTGCAACAGTGAACCACGAAGGACATCATCAGAATTCTGCAAAATATCTTCACAGCACAAAGCAAACCAGTAGAAGGAAGGTGTCTGATTTTTGCCAAACAGGGCAAAGCTAAAGTTATCCAAGAAGAAGAGGAAAGTAGTAGGGTCTTCTTGTTAATCACTGACAGAAAGAAAAGAAAAAAGAAAAACATTTAGCTTTAATGCTCTTTCCTTACTTCTCGGTGTACCTTCACAAGCAGCTGTGTTGGCAGTCAGAATTCCAAAGCAATTATCACTTACTCACTTTTTAAAAAGAATCAGGCAATCTAATTTTAAGCTTAGTACTTAAAGAAAACCCTACCTATTTTTCTGCATTGTTTTTGAAACAATTGTTGTAGTCTCTGGGAGAAATAAAGAAGAACAAAACACTTAGGTCTGAATGATGTTTCTCTTCAATTGTCAGTCTGCTTTTTTACTGATAATCAATATTGTTTGCCAGGTTTCTAGTAAAAAATTAACATCGTATTCGTTTTCTCATAGTGATTACATTAAATGTGCAATGGATTTATGATTCTGCCTATGGCTGAATGTCTACATAGGCAGAAGCAGTTTTGTGACTAATTTATAATAAAGTATGTAGAAAAAAATCAGAACAAAACCAGAAAAGAAGAAGGAAAATATCAGACTTTAGACTTAGCCTTGTAAAGATCATTACAAACAATGGAGAGAAGCATATATATCATGGTGTGTGACAGCTGTGATAGATGTCAAATGCAAATAAGATGGTCGAGGCAGTGGCACAGAGAAACATGCCGTGGGCTGGTACAGTGAAAACAATCAAGTGACTGATTATGAGAAAATAAAGAGGTAATTATTGCAAAGAAATCTCCGGAAGAAATAAAGGAATAGAATTGAAAATAAATTGTAATTTTACTAAACAAAAGACACAGTTAAACTAAACTAAAAAGTGGAGAACAAGCTTTAAAGGAAGGATGTAACAGGGGAGGGGGTTCAGTATATTTTGGCAGAACTACTAAGAAACTGCATAAGACATAATCAAATACCCCTGTACTTGAAGAAAAACAGCCTTCTAATCCCTATGGGTAGTGATGGCTGTCCACAGGGTCACTTTAGGAGTCAAATGTAACTCATAAAAGAGTGAGTGAGGAACAAGTGACTGTCACAATAGAGCAGACAGAGTAGCACATATGGTCAATAGATACTTTATTTTTTAATGAATTATTTTCAGGCCCCTAGTTCAATATGACTTTCAACAGCCCCAGTGACTGATTTGATCACCTCAAAGACAAGATTTGTGCAGTAAGCCTGGTACTGTGGGAGAAAGGGCATCAGGTTCTTTTTGTTATACTCCTGTGTTCTCCCCTGTCACAATTATGGCTTCCATGATATGTTTGCATGGGAGGGTACATGTGACCTTCAAAGCATGCTAGCTTCTAGTCTGTGATGATATGTACCAGACTGTGACTATGGGTGTCACCATCCTTCCAACCGGTCCACTGTGGCCCTCACCTGAAGTTGGGAGACCTGGCACCTGATGCTCATCTCCATCCTCCCCATGCCAGCATCTCCAAGTGCACAGGCTGCTATCTGAACCCAGGGAAACTGCAGCCAAAATCAGCAGTTTAACCTCTTTGCCATAGAGCTGACTAATCAAGGCACAACTTACACATGGTTATAGAATCCTGTGGAAGATTAAATTGTACCAGATATGAAAAATCTTACCTATCAGAGTTATAAAATAGGAGAAAGAGGTAAGCATAATTAACAGAGTACTAGTCAGAACACTTATGTAACAACACTAAACAGTGTTTTGGCAGGTAATAAAATACATAAAAAACACAAGAGATATACAATTGCAGGTAAAAGGATAAGTGTATTAAATCCAACCACTAAATGTATTGCTAATAGAAAGAACATGTACAAGACTTGCAATAAAATGAAGAATCTAAATAAAACTGTAGTGTATTTCAGAAAGGGAATATTTAAATGAACTCAAATGTGTAATTTCACAAAAATTCCATTTGGTCTACATGTGTTACAAAATTACTGTCTACTGGAATATCATGTTCAGCCACAGAACTGGCTCTTAAAACTATATTTAAAAAGTATATGTTTTTCTATGTTGTTGCAAGTGCAACAGTCCTTAATTAATTTGTACTGCAAATTATATTTAAACAAATCTGAGTTGATACCACCTTCCACATTAGACACAAGGGCATTAATCTTAGCAATAACATGCACTAAATCACATCAAGCTGATTTTTTTAAAGTTCAACAAGATAAATTAAAGTAATTTCTCTTATACCAAGCAATACCCTATAGTCAGGCATGTTGCCAGTGCTTGCTGAGTAATCCAGAAATTTTTTGTAGTGAAAATTAAACTGAGGTGGCAATACATACAGGGCTATCATTAACATTTCTTGGTTACTTCTTACAGTGCATGCTTCCCAAATATAACACCTCTAGATACATAGAAGCCTCAACAGTTCTGCAGTATTCATTCTTCTAAGTAGAGCTCATTCCCATTATGTCATACTAAACCTGTGTTCATCCATTAATGAGGCTGATGGACATTATCCTTGATGCTACAATTTCTTTTTTCAGTACCCTGCCCTCTTTTGTTCAAAGTTCATAGGTCAGTAGTAGGCTAACTGCCCTTGTAAGCCATTTTAAGCATAGTCAATTATTCCATTTGAGAATCAAACCCTGTACCTTGTATCTGTAAGGTAAGTACCTTAACCATTATGCCATCAGCCTCATTAGTTTGGCATACTGGCCTTGAAGCCTACTCACTTGAAGTGTATGATAAAACAATCTCCATTTTATGCATTTTAATGTATTTTTTCTTTTTTTTAACATCTTTGTTAAATCACAATTGAAGCAGTGATGTAGGTACATATCAGGTCTGCTACAGATACTTCACTGTTAGTAGCTCACAGCCCCACATCTCACTGACACTTGCCCAAAAAAGCAAGTGCTTCAAGTCCCACTAGCCTGATCTCCAGTTTCTATGTAACCTTCCCAAAACGCAACCCTATAAAACTATATAGCCCTACCAGAATCTAAACTTTAACCCTAAACCTCCCACCCATTTCACAGCCCAAGTCCTCATTTGCTTATTCTAAACCTCCACTTACACTCCCTAACCCTAAAGTCCCAAATTATTTCCTTAACCTAAAACTCTAACTCCCTCCCTAAACTTAAATTCCCTAATCACTCCATAACCATAAAACTCCCCTCCCACTCTCTAACCTGAAACTCCTCCCCCACTCCTTAAATCGAAAACTCCTTTCCTAATTCCTAACCCTGCAACTCCCTTCCTGATCTCTGACCATATAACCCTCATTTAATTCCCTAAACCTAAATTTCCCCTTTCCACTCCCTAAGCATGAAATCCCCCTCACTCCCTCTCCACGGTTGCTTGCTGGAACTCACATTCGAGTTCAAGCATGAGTAGCAGCCCTCACCAGCTATGGTGCTCGAGTTCCTGGCTTCTAGATAGTGGTTTTCGAGTGCTTGGGGCAATGTTACCTACAGTGTTCCCTACACATTCATTAATTACAAAAGAAAGCAAACTACAGTGCTATTTTTTATTCTTTTCATGCAGTATACATATAATTATCATTCACTCCAACATTACATTAATTGCTCAGTTCCTGCCAACCCTTAAACCTCACTCTTCCTGAACATTATTCTGGTATATTCCTATAAATTATATTTATTTCTATGTAATTTACTCCACCTCCATTTTTATCTCTTTTATAATATTCAGTACTTCAGTTACAGTTGGTTTAGATTTTGATTTCCACTTTCTAGTAATTGTTTTTTTTGGCAGCCTATAGCATTAAACTTAGTAAGGCCTTACTATGTCTAGGCAATTCAGATCCTCTGTCTGAGCTCAAGAGTAATTTCCTTAGATACAAACATTTGTCCTTCCAACATTTCTGACAAAGAACTCTGTAGTGAGTTTTTAAAATTTACCAAATTTTTATACTCCTAAAAAAATTATCTTAATTACCATACTCTTTCCCATCATCCCTCCTGCATTTGCTATCTACTTCAGGAATACTTTTCTGAAGACTGCTTGGAGTATAAAAATACATATGAAAACATTTTCAAACAAAAATCCTAAATTTTCTGGATTTTGTGCCTACTTGGGAGCCTTACAGATGGCCTCCCAATGTTCCTTTATTGCCTTCCCAGTCTCACTAACCAATCTTTTCTAACCTCCTCTGATTGATTCTTGTAGTTATCATGCAATGTTTTATATCTTCTACTAATTATCCTTTGTTAACAGCAGCTTCTGCTCTAGACTAAACTAAATCTCTACCAGAGCTGATCTTTCACTTAGCACACTCCTATTCCTTTCTCTTTGCCTTTACTCTAGTATTAATCCCTGGTAGGGAAAGCACTGTCTAATCTGCAGTGCAAACTTCTGCTTAACCTCATCCCATTCTATTATCTTTCCCTGTCTAGTTATTTGCTCCCAAAATCTCAGTTCCTTTCCTAATTTTCTCCAGTGAATTCCTATCCTCTCTTACCTGTTTTATATGCTTCTACTTGCCATCATGTATACTTGCAAAATCTAATTATTGCATTCCCATGTTGGCTTTGTTCTTAAAATGCTTTCTGCTATTTTATGATAATATTCTATATGGCTTTTATTATTAGCTTTGAGTACCTGTATCCAAAATCTGACTCTCCGTGTTTCTGAATTCCATACTATTTCTTGTTTGAACCTTATGGAGTTGAGAAGACACAAATAAATGAAAAAAATGTTATTTGTGTACAGTTTTTGAATAGGACAGAAATACATAGCTTGCCCTGTATTTCCTTCCCTGACATCTTTAGTTTCATCCCATGTGCCTTCAGATTTGCCTTCCATTCTCCTAGCCTTTCCTTAAGTTCTTGCTCAAAGTCTGCCTGTAATGCCACATCATCTGCATACAGCAACTTTGTTGATCTGTCCCCTCCAACGTGTTTGCTAATGTAGCCCATCACCAGTATGAACAGCAGTGGGCTCAGAGCTGAAACCTGGTGTATACCCACTCCCACTGGGACCCCCTCTGTTTGGTCGAACACTGTTCACACTTAAGTCAGTGGGTCCTTGTACACAGCCTGCACTAATTCTACCAATGTTTCTGGGACTTCAAACCACTGCAGTACTGCCAAGATCAGCTTTCTTGGGACCTTGTCATATGCTTTCTCCAAGTCTAGGAATGCCCAGTTGGACTCTCCGCATCTCAAGCTTCTTCTCAAGTGTTTGTCTCACTGCAAACATCAGCTCATTTGTGCTGCATCCTGATTTGAATCCAAACTGCTCATCTCCCATCTTACATTATACTATTCTGCATATCTGTTTATCAATCACCCTCTCCAGAACTTTCATATAATGCGATAAGAGTTTGATGCCTCTGTACTGCCCACAGTTGTAGATGTTCCCTTTGCTCTTGTACACTGGCACTAGTATGCTTGGACATCCCCACCACAGTATTATTCCCACTATCCATCCTCTTCTCCAAAACACCACTAGCTCAAACTGTCCCTCTTCCTTTATTTTTTTCAGAGTTGTATACCAATTGTGAAGTAATTTTAATTGCATATCAAATATCAGATCCACTATTCTTAATCCACTACTTTTCCAGCTTTTCCTCCCACCAAGTTTTTATCATACATTTTCTCCCTAATTTAGTGTTGCCACTGTAATGCTCCTACATTGGCCCAGTAATCAAGGAGCCTCAATCCTCACCACTAGCACCAGTGAGGGATGTGCACATTGGGAGGATGACAAGTATACACACTGTAAAGTAAAGTTTCCCTTAAGAGCACACAATGATCACAGTCAGTCTGGGGCTGTTTCTCCCTCTTACTCCAGATCCCCAATAAGACTCCCCACTGGCACAGCTAGAAGGTTATGATCTCAGCCCAGTGGTCAAGCCAAAACCTCCAGCACCCTCTCTGTCCAACCAGTGCTTCGTGTCCCTGCCCAAGTAGCTGACGCACACACTTTGAGATTTGATTTATATACAAACACACATACACACAAACACACACACAGACACACACACACACACACACACACACACACACACACACACACACACACACACACACACACACACACACAATCCTGGGAAAAGCTGGCACAGGTTTACTAGCTATGCCCCCTTCTGCCCAGACTAAAAGGTAGTTCTCACTGCCACCAACCAGCTCTTTATCATCTGCAATAAGGCACTTCCCAAAGGGTGACCAATCCTACCATGTAATGTTACTATGATCCAAATGGTAAGTGTGACCAAGGCCAAGGCTATTGGAGTGGCCCATACAGTGTCACCAAGTACATATGCAAGTACTCTAAGAGATAAAATATGTCTAAACAAACCAGTCACAATTAAAAGGTTTAAATATATTTAATAATAAATAATAAAAGAACAAGACAATATTCAATAACTCAACACAGTGACTACAGAGTCCAGTATCGCAGGAAATATTTTAAAACAACATTGCAGGACAGTCTCAAATAAATACAGAAAAATCTAAACATGTAAACTAATCTTTACTATATTCTTATCTATATCTAAAAGAAATCACTTTTCCCTAGCTGCTTACTATTAGCAAGGCAAGTGTTGATGAGAGAATGTTTCCAGGTCTAAAGACAAATACAAAATGCCAAGTCTTTCTCTGAGAGAGTTCCTAAATTAATAATCAACATTACTGCTAGTTATCTCAGATTACATCACTCTTTGCAACCTTTCTCTAAACAGATACTTAGAATTTGACACATATCTCTCAGATGTGCAGCTGCTAGGAAGTCACAGAGCAATAAAAATTATTTCTGTTTCAAGGGTCGATATTATATATTCAAAGTTTCAAAACTTCGAACCTCATATGTTCTACAACATATGAGTGAAGTTTGAAACATTGAAAATATAATAAAAAAAATAAAGAAAAAACTTACCTCAACACTCTGAGCAGGGAGGGCAAGCCCCCCCCCCATACCCCCACATGGGGGGGGGCTGTACCCCCACCCCATCCCCACTTAAATATACCAACTCCGAGATCACACTTCAGGGCAGAAAAGGGAAATTTTCTCATTCTGTGCCATACGGAGCCGTTGCTTTTCACCTTTGAATTTTTTAAGTTCGATCATATGGTGTCAACCATATGACATTCAAACTTTAAAATGTTAGAATAATTAATAGGGACCCTGTTTCAAGACAATAGAAAGAAACTTCTAGCTCCGGATATCCTGTATCCTTCAATGAAACAGAGATAAACACAATCGTAAAACATTCTGTTCTTTTCCAGTAGGGAAAATTGTGGTTACATTCTTGAGCTCAGTACATAACATACAGTTCAACACACACTTCTGCACCAGTAGTTTAATATCTACATAACGTATAGTTCTCTTTCATTTGTAGAACAAGCATATGAATCATATTACTATTCGCAAATGACATATGATTATTTACAAAATTCCAGATAGTTGGGCTGGCAGTGTCACATTTCTATATAAATCATAGTAATATTTTCAAGTGACATATAATTATTTACAAAATTCCAGATAGCTAGACTGGCAGTATTTCCCTGGTGTCACATTTCTCTCTTCCCTTAAAACTCAACCTAGTTTTTCAAGTGACCCCTGAGAAACGTTGCTTGAGAGGGTTGAGTCTATCTGGGGATACCTTACCCCATTCCCTGTCTTGAGATTCCAGCTGCCTTGGCATTGCTGACCCCAGTACCATGCTACACTGTCCCATCATATGCCTGCAACCGTATGCTCCACCATAGTAATTTGGGATTTTCCTGGCTGACTCCCAGTAGCCATAGATCCCCCTCAGATGCCTCCTACAATCCATTGCAAATACTCAGCACAAGGGCCTCCCTATCATGGTAAAGTTTCATCATGTTAACACAGTACAGTTTGTGCTGCTGACTCCTGCCAAGCAGTTCTACCATGTAGTTAACATCACTAGCCTTCCTTGCCACCTTGTAGGGTCCCTCCCAGGCTGCCTGCAGCTTGTTGTGTCTGACAGGAATGAGGACCATTACCTGCTGCCCTACAGCATACTCTCTAGCTCAAGCATTCCTGTCATACCAGACCTTTTGTCTGCTGCTGAGCTTCTGCCATGTTTTCCTGGGCCAAGCCCATGAGTTCTCTGATGAGCCTTGTCCTGAGGTTTAGGACATATGCCACAACAGACTCCTTGTGGGATTCACATTCTCCCTTTCACTCATCTCAAATCAAATCTAGAGGTCCCCTCATCCTATGCCCATACAACTCTAAGGGTGAAATACCTCTGGATTCCTGGGGTACCTCTCTGTAAGCAAATAACAGATGAGGCAAATATCTGTCCTGGTCCCTCTTAAACTGGTCTGCAAATGCCTGTAGCATCATCTTGAGTGTAGAGTTTAACCTTTCAACTAGACCATTAGTGTGGGGATAGTAGGGGTTGTCTTAGGTGCTTCACCCCACAGTACTTCCACAGACAAGCCAGCAGGTCAGACATGAAATTGGCACCTCTGTCAGTCAGTATTTCTTTGGGGAAACCTAGCCTGCTGAAAATCTCTAACAAAGCATTTGCCATCTTTTCTGCCTCATTGGAGGACAGAGCCACCACTTCAGGGTATCTGGTGGCATAATCTACTAACACTAGGATATATGTTTTCCCTGTGGAACTTGGGGTACTCAGAGGCCCCACAATAACTATAGCTACCTTCTGAAATGGCTCCCCAATCACAGGCAAAGGCATCAAGGGAGCTTTCACCTTGTCTCCTGTCTTGTCTACCTTTTGGCACTACTCACAGGTCCTGCCATACCCTGTTACATCTCTGGAAATCCCAAGCCAATAAAAGTTCTACTTAAGGAGTTAACTTGTGAGTGTTTCTGCCATTTCACAATGAGCTAATAAGAGGAAGTCAGAGGAAGGGTTCTGAGCCAACTAATCTGTGATATATAACACTAAGTATCCTGTTTTTGCTCATTTCAGAGTTATTTATAGCACTTTTATTGTCTGCATATACTTTGCTAGCTAGTTTCACTGTGTGTGAGGTAAATAACTTCAAGATATCCACAAGCCACAGGACCCGGAGCCAACTTAGAATCAAGGCAAAGTTTAATACGTTTTTTAAACAGAACAAATTCAACCAAGCGCTTTCACCCGGCCTCTGCCAGGCTTTTTCAAGGACTAAATGATATTACACTCCACAAATCACCACTTAAATAGTTCATATCCACATCAGCTGGTCAACAATTAATGAATTAAATCAATATTTTCAATTAACTTAACATTTAGTTAAAATACAATATCCTTGACATTAAAAATCAAGTTCATCATGTTAAAACCTTACACCTAAATTATTACCCCCCATACCAAAATATATTAAAGTCTGTGTGTGAGGTATTAACTAGAAATTTTCTACAATTGTTAAGCATCTGGTTGGGTTTGTTTGTTCTGATTTTTGTTTTCCACCCTCCCTCCCTCGCTACTGGTATCCTGTTTTTATACTTGGTGGCTTTGCAGTTGCCCGCCCCTACTGTAAATTTGATCTGGGACACTCCTCCCAGTCTAGTGTCATTACCTCATTCTACCTAATCCAGGGAGAACATTTGAGAAGGCCAACCCAGTTAGTTTCTGCTCTTCCTTTCCCCTTTCCACTTTACAAAAAAAAAGTCTAAGCTTGTTTTCTGCCTTTCCTGTAAGTCGTCTTGTCCAGATATAGATTTGCTGTGTCCAGGACTGTTTGTAAGCTTCTGAGCCCCCAAGCTTTTCTGTGTTGGAGGGAAGTCTTCTAACTTAATTTTGTTTCTCAGAACTAGGCAGTTTTCTAGTTTCAGCACTCAAATCTGCTTCTTTGAGCTCAGCACTTGTTCAGAACTTATTGTAAGCACTAAATAAGCTACAAATTACTACAGCATTCAACTTTCCTCATTTGACTAGAGGAAAACAGTTTTTAATACTTAATAAATAAGCACCTATCCAGGCATGTCTAAGGGTCTGCTGCCAGTGTTTTCTCCTGTCTACCTGATGAATCTTGGCATCTTGAGGCAATGCAGCAACTGCCTCATGTACACAGACAACCCTCTCCTCCTACCACCCAACACTGCAACATGTGAGACATGCACTTATATAGCCAAACTGGAAGCAAAGCTCTCTTCACCCAAGACTGGACTAGACAGTCAAGAGGAGAAGGTAAACACTTGCACCACACCACACTCATCACACAGTCCCTCAAAACCTACAACACCACACTCATCACATAGTCCCTCAAAACCTACACCAACAAAACACACACATAGAAACACAAAACACACACCTACATTCGTGGAGGCTCTAAAAAAATCTACCCAAGCAACAGGGACCTCCAAAGCAGAAATGCAAGCAACTTCCACCCCCCCCCCCACACAATCCAAATTATACATATCCCACAAACTCAATGTGCCACTCAACCACAGCCCATAAGGCATAACAACGTACCCAACACTCTAGTCATAGGTGACTCTATAGTCAGGCACACTGATGTTCCACTCACCAGGCTAAACAAGGAGAAAGTTACTGTCAGCTGCCTGTCAGGTGCCAGGATCCGCCACATATTGCATGCACTCAGGTCACTCCACAAGTACAAATATGACTCTGTTATTGTCCATGTTGGTGTGAATGACCTGAGATATACCTCCCTGGACAACATGAAAAGAGACATGGAGAAGCTGTCCGATCTTGTAGCCCAGGCAGGTATGACCCTAGCCCTGATTAGCATCCTGCCATCACCCAGAATGATACCACAGTACAAGGACAAAATGACTGACTTGAATAATTGGCTAACCTTCTGGTGTGAGTCTAAGGGGATCCAGTATCTGTCTGCCTGGGATGACATGATCAACAAACCACAATGCTTTGCCAGAGATGGCCTGCACCTGTCACCCTTGGGATTCCGGATACTGACTAAGGCTCTTGCCACCCCTATAGTGCCTTTTTTAGGCAAGATTCAAATGACAAATTCACCACCATAACAGGTACAAGCAAGCAATATCTGAGGGTAATGCTACTTAATGCTAGAAGTCTAAACCTCAAAATGCACTCACTCAAGGCACTCCTTAAAATGGAGAACATCGACATCTGTGCAGTGACAGAGACCTGGTTCAAGGCTCCAGAGAGCACCCCTGCATTACCAGGCTATAATTCATACCACACCTTTTGGCCACCTAACCTGGACCGAAGCACTAAAGGTGGAGGTGTATCCATATTCATTAAGGATATCCACACATCCAGGCTAGTTGCTCAGCATAATGCATTCTAGATTATCCAAGTGCAACTAACTCTGGGCAAGACCACAATCCAAATTGTAGCTTGCTACAGATCCCCCACCATGCCCTAGGATTCCCACTCCTTATTTCTTGATACACTGGAAATATTAGGGTACAACCTAACACCCTACTAGTGGGCGATTTCAACTACCTCACCATTAACTGGAAAAACTACTCATGTACCAACTGTTGTGCTCAACGTTTTCTGGAATTCATAAATTCCAACATCTTGGATCAACTTATCCACACCCCCACCAGGGGCAGCAATATCTTAGACCTGGTCATTACCAATATGGGCAACTGGTGTTCCACACCAGAGGTCATTTCCTCGTTGGTCAGATCTGACCACAAGCAAATGACCCTAGACATCCACATCCCACCCCCCATTAGGGAAACCACAGTAAAAAATTTCTCCAAGGCCAACTTCACGCTTCTTAAGACAGAAGTGGAAAACTTCACGACACCCATGCTGATGGACAATAGAGGTACCACTGCTGAATCCTATACAATTGCACTTTATAAGCACTTACACGAGTGCATGGATTGTGTAATCCCTAACAGAACCAAGATGCTATCCTCCAAAAAAAGGGAGCCAATCTGGTGGTCCCCTGCCATAAACAAACTCTATAAAAGAAGAAAAAAAATGCTGCAAAAAAAGAGTAAAATCCCATGATTGGAGAAACTCCGTGGTCGGCCTCAGTAAGAAGCTGAGATCCCTCATAAAATCCTCCAAAGCTAGTTATGAAAACAAAATCACCACTGATTCAAAAGACAACCACAAAGCATTCTATAGCTATGTCAAGAATCTCAATGGCAACACTCAGACCTGCTTTGAGTTACAGCACAATGGCATTAAATATACAGAACCAACTGATATTGCCAACATCCTGGCAGATAGGTTCAGTGTTAACTTTACCCCTCTCTCATACCCTAAAGGGCCCATCTCTATACAGGAAGAATGCAAAGTTCATGTAATCACAGCTGCACAGTTAAAAAACACACTCTCCAAAGCCAAGAACACAACATCCATGGGACCTGACAACATCCCAGGCTGCGTTCTACATGAACTACAGAATGAACTGGCACCCCACCTAAGTACCATGTTCAGTCATAGCCTTACCTTAGACTTTATGCCCACTGAATGGTGCACAGCAATGGTTATCCCACTCCACAAAGGGGGAGCCACCATGGACCCCGGGAACTACTGCCCCATTAGCCTGATGAGCCTGGCCTGCAAGGCTATAGAACGTATCATCATGGAACTTATAAACAATGATACTGGTAATCTCCAAACTCTGGACCCTACCCAGTTCAGGTTTGTAAAAGGCAGATAATTTCTCTTAAACCTGCTAGACGTCTTTGAAGCGGTCACCAAAGCTGTAGATGAGGGTAAGATGGTTCACACAGCCTATCTAGATCTCACCAAGGCATTTAACACCATCCCCCACTCTGGAATTATAGATAAACTCACTAAACTAGGTATAAATCCCTATGTCACAAGACGGGTTGCCAACTGGCTCAGTGACAGAATCCACACTGTGAAAGTAGCAGACTCTAAATCCAACTTCAGACCAGTGACAAGTGGAGTACCACAGGGTTCAGTCCTAGGTCCTCTCCTGTTTGGTATCTACTTCTCTGAAGTATAGGCTAACAAAGAAGGTCTTTGGCTAACAAAGTTTGCAGATGACTGCAAACTAGGAGCCATAATCAAAACTCCTAATGATGTGGATATCCTACAAAAGGGCCTCTCTGAGACAGATGCCTGGTGTCAAAGCCATGGCCTCAAGCTCAATGCCAAAAAGTGATTTGTCATCCCCTTTGGTAAAAACTCTTTACCCATGGACTACCACATAGGCAGTAGTCTACTTAGCACCAAAAGTGTGATAAGAGACCTTGAGACACAGGTGGACAGTAGTCTCTCCTTTGATAATCAAATCGCCACAGTAGTCAGGAAATCCTTCTATGTGGCACACCTCATCACAAAAGGCTTCTCATCCAGGAAAAAAAAGGTTATTGTTCCCCTCTACTCATCACTCATTAGACCCATTATAGAATATAATGCCCCTTTTGGTATGTACCTCACAAGACATCTACAACAACTGGAAAGGCCACAGAAATACCTCACAAAGAGGATTACCGGCCTCAAACAGATGCCCTACGCAGACCATCTCAAAAACTCCAGCTTTACTCTGTCACATATCGCCTACTCAGAGGTGATCTCTGCCTAACA
This sequence comes from Protopterus annectens, assembly GCF_019279795.1. NCBI lineage: Eukaryota > Metazoa > Chordata > Ceratodontiformes > Protopteridae > Protopterus > Protopterus annectens. Next base: position 1,606,662,250 of record NC_056726.1, on the reverse strand, counting down.
TGCAAAACTATGTCAAACCCAGAGCTGTTGGACATGCTCCACTTAAATAAATCCCAATCCCTCTGAGCTACATGCTCTAGGGACCTAAACCTTGTCACCACAATAAACAGAACATGCTGGAGGGATAGATTCATGTCCCAGAGACTTCCCATACACTGGAACAAACTACCTATCTATATCAAACAAAGCTCCTCATTAGCACTCTTCAAAAAAAACCTTGATGATTGGATGGGAGATAGGAAATTCACCCTGGGGATCACTTCTGTGGCTCTGTTGACAGGGGCACAGGAAAATAATTTTCTTGGGTGGCAAAAGCCAGGGTACTATTTGGTTAGGCTTATATAGGCCCTAGGGCCAATAGCCTAGTACCTACCTATGAACCTATAATACATCTCTTTGTATGTTTTATGCCCATATGACCTGCAAAGGGAATGTCATGGGCTATGGCTAAAAGTGCCAGACGGTAGGCTCTGGGCACTACCAACTGCTGTATTCTCTCACCCTCTAGCCCTCCATCAGGCCTCCCTCAGGGGTTCACTCTCTATACAGTAACCCTTGTCCCAGTACACAAATTATCCCTTTCCTTGAGAATCAGGTACCTCACTAGCTACCTCCCTCAGGCCTTATAATGCAGAGTCTGAGAGCTGAGCCTGTCTCAACTTTCTCTCTTTGTAACCCTTCTCCAGCTTCCCTTCCACAGGAAGTCTAGTATCCTCTGACAGTGGTGCCTCTCTGTCAGCCTGGGTACTACTGCTCACCTCTGCCCTTGCAGTCACTCTGTCCAAGGGAACATCAGTACCCACAAGCAGCTATGTCTCACCTTCAGTCTCACTGCTACAGTGTAGCTCCCTCCCTGAAGTAACCACCTCACCAGTCCTGGCTGCAAGTGTGCGATCTGTGTGGGTATCCCCCAGGCTACCAGACCCACATGCTTGTCTCCAAGCCTGACTGTCTGTAACTGCATGCACACATGGTACTGCATTATCAAAATCATTCCCTATCAGGTCATCTGCAGGATGGAAGTTTGGTACCTTTGTTGTCTCAAGACAAGCTACTGTTGTCCTTTTGTCATTCTCACTTACTGGCTCTCTCACCTTTTGTTCCCCACCTTGCCTCTGTGGACATCTATATACTCTATGGCCCCACTGGTTCAGTTAGAACATTTAACCCTTGGTCCTGGACATGTACCTGGACTAGTGGCTTCCATTGCTACTGGCAGACTTTGTTGGGGCAGTCGGAGCTGCCCACCATGGGTTCTCTTAGACCCATGAGCAGCACTGTGTGTCCCTTTCCTGTGCAGTGATGCCCTGCTTGCTAAGTATATGTCTCCCTTATTCCTCAACTCATCTACAGTAGTGCATTGTCTATAAGCTAACCAAATTCTCATGTCCTCAGGCAAAGTGCTAAGGGCTTGTTCCCACACCAATAGGTCTGCCAGCCCTTCAGACATGGTGACCTGACATCCACTGACCCACCTATGAAAATAAGTGCATAGTTTAGCAACATATTTACATACACTTTCATCTGCCTTGCGTCTATGCTCACAAAACTTTTTTCTATAAGTTTCAGGTGTTAACTTAGAACATTCTTGCAAGCAGTACTTTACAACATTATAATTTAAGCAAGCAGTATCAGACAATTTGGAGATAACAGTTACAGCTTTACCATGGAGTAAGGGGCTTAAGCACAATACCTAGAGGCCTTGGTCAACATTATACTGTTTACATACCCTCTCAAACATATGAGTGAAACTATCAAAATTATACCCTTCTGTAAATTGTGGAACAAATTTACTGACCTTTGTTGCTTCTGGGGTTTGGTTACTTCCTTCTCCATTACCTTCCTGCCTCTGGCACAGAGTCAGCATCTCCTTTTCATGTTGTCTCTACCACTCATTCTCCTCAGCCTCCAGCTGTCTCAGTCTCCCTGCTGCTTCTATTTCTAAATGCTTGGCCTCCAGCTCAAGTCTCTTTAACAGCTCCATACGGATTTTTAAGTCCTCTGTGGAAAGGTTGAGCTATCCATTTAGTTGTACATATCCACAGCCAGTCTAATTGTCCTCCTGGTTGCTATTATGTGATGCAGTTGTGACTAAAGCTGCAATCATGTCTGCTTTAGTCAGGCTGGCATGCACCAGTCCTTTAGCGTGGCACATCTCAGCCAACTGGCTCCTTGTTAGCTTGCCATACTCCTCTGCTGACATGCCTGACTGCTCTCCCTAACTAACTAAGCTAACAAAAAATAAAACAATTGTTATATGAACTCTGAATGTTCATTGTGTAGCTGAATGAGAGTACAAACACCTTCAGTGACCACTGTACACAGGCTACAGGAATTCAATATCCACACCACTAAAAGCCAATTAATATGTGATGTGGGTATCCCACCACTGCCAAACAATTAATATGTGACACCCTTGCACTGGCCCAGTAATAAAGGAGCCTCAGTCCTCACCACTGGCACCAGTGAGGGAAATACACATTGGGAGAATGACAAGTACACACACAGTAAAGTACAATTTCCCTTAAGAGCACACAGAGATCACAGTAAGTCTGGGGCTAGTTTCTCCCTCTTTCTCCAGATCCCCAATAAGACTCCCCACTGGCACAGCTATAGGGTTATGATCTCAGCCGAGCGATCAAGCCAAAACCTCCAGCACCCTCTCTGTCCAACCAGTGCTTCGTGTCCCTGTCCAAGTAGCTGACACACACACTTTGAGATCTGATTTATATACAGACACACACTCCTCTGAAAGGCTGATACAGGTTTACTAGCTATGTCCCCTTCTGCCTAGACTAAAAGGTAGTTCTCACTGCCATCAACCAGCTCTTTATCAGCTACTATAAGGCCCTTCCCAAAGGGTGACCAGTCCTACCATGTGATGTTACTATTATCCAAATGGTAAGTGTGACCAATGCCAAGGCTATTAGAGTGGCCCATACACTGTCACCAAATACATATGCAAGTACTCTCAGAGCTACAATATCCCTAAACAAACCAGCCACAATTAAAAGGTTTAAATATATTTAATAATAAATAATAAAAGAATGAGATAATACTCAATAACTCAACACAGTGACTACAGAGTTCAGAATTACAGGAAATATTTTAAAACAGCATTGCAGAACAGTCTCAAATAAATACAGAAAACATCTAAACTAATCTTTACTATATTCTTAACTATATCTAAAAGAAATCAAGTGCTGTTGAGAGGATGTTTCCAGGTTCAAAGACAAAGACAAATACAAAATGCTAAGTCTTTCTCTGAGAGAGTTCTCAAATTAGTAATCAACATTACTACTGGGTTATCTCAGATTACATCAATCTTTGTCACCTGCCTTCAGCTCCCGGGCTAAACAGATACATAGAATTTGGCACCTCTGTGTCAAACATACATATCTCTCAGATGTGCAGCTGCTAGGAAGTCACAGAGCAATAAAAAATTTTACATTTTAAACTTAGTAATTATTTCTGTTTCAAGACAATAGAAAGAAACGCCTAGCTCTAGACATGTCTCCTTCAGTGAAACTGAGAGATAAACATAATCATAAAACATTATGTTATCTTCCAGTAGGGTACACAATGGTTACATTCTTGAAGCTCAGTACATAACATACAGTTCTCTTACATTTGTAGGGCAAGCATATGAATCATATTACTATTCACAAATGACATATGATTATTTACAAAATTCCAGATAGCTGGGCTGTCACATTTCCATATAAATCATATTAATATTTTCAAGTGACATATAATTATTTACAAAATTCCAGATAGCTGGACTGGCAGTATTTTCCTGGTGTCTCATCCACAACTTCTCTAATTCCTCCCTAGACTCGCAATAAATTAAACCTATCCTCCCTTTTTCACATGTAATCACTATCCTCTAGATACCTTCACACCCCTAAGCTCTTGTTCTTTACTAATGTATTATCCATTTCATTTTGTTTAATCGGGATTGTAAAGTAACCAATCCTTTTCTACAAATTCATTAATATATCATTCACTTCTCAAAAAAATCCCTCCATTTACCGGTCTGTCCAGCCCTCCTCAGCTCTGTCACCCTCTTAAGGTCCTTTCTTTTCCACCTCTTAATTCTCAGTTCCCGTTCCTGGTCTGAAAGTGCAACTGGTATATTCCAATTTCTCATTGTCCATGCTTACTGTTAGCATCTTCTGCACACCACCCTTCACTTCACATCTATATCCATACCTGGCTCAGTCATTTTAATCCCTATTACCTCCATCTCCACCCTCTGCTTATCTTCTGTAACAGTCCACTGCAAAATGTCCTTGTCTATCTGTCTAGGTCTTTGAGCTAAGATATGTCCAGCCACATAATTCCTTAAATCTGGCATACCCATCCTTCTTTTCCTGTATCCATTCCCTACTGTCCTTCCCCCTATGCCCCCTCTCCTAACACTCCTTATAAACTTATCTAATGTCTTCTGGGGTCCCCCACCCTTTCATCTTATGGATGAAACTGAATGTGATGAACAGGAGGAACAGAAGATGACGCATTACCCTAGTAGCTTCTGTCCTACCATCTAATGATTCAGTGATTCAAAGATTCAAGCCCAGGAACTAAAAAGGACAGTTAAGGACTTGCTTTAATTTAGACCTGGCTGCATGTAACAAATTCTTAAACCATATATCTAATGAAGACTTAGCCATGAATAAACTGCATACTTAATATCTATAGGTAGGTGATTCCATAACCTACCATCCCTGAAATGAAAAAAGAAGGCATTAGTTTTGAATTGATACTTGATAAGTGAACTAATACATTATTATTCTTAGTATTTAAACCATGATTTATAAAACCAGCTATCAGCATTGCAGAAAAAACACATCTTTAGTGCACTTCTAGACCAACATTAAACCAGCCCTTAATAGTCTATAAGCTATTGAATAAAGTGATAAGTTTGCAAATCTCTTTACATATAAGAATTCACATCCAGCTATATATATTCGGTAAATGTTCTTTGAACGCTCTCAATCTTAGCGATCAGAGAAATCCCCAATGCAAAAAAGCAACCATTGTATTCTATTATGGGGTGAACAGTGACAGAAAATAACTTAACCATAATAACCTTATCCCTAGAAGTGAATGTCCTAAAAATATTTTTATTAGTCCATAACATTTCTTAACAACACAATTCACATGAGAATCAAACGCAAGAAATTAGTCAACAATTGTTCCTAAATCCTTTATTTGATTTTACTAAAAAAAGACAGAATTACCCAGGGTATATGGATAACAATTGCTGGTAACACCAAAGTGCCCAGCTGAACATTTGTTGTTAAATTTCATACCCTTTTGTTGTACCTATGTGGTTAACCTATCCAGATAATTTTGAAAACATAGATAATCTGCTGTATTAGTTATTATGGGTGTATATTACATTCTCGAACTGTCAAAAGTTTGAATGTCATGTGGTCGACACCATATGATCGAACTTTTAAAAGTTCGAACATTTCAATGGAGATCTCGGTACAGTGCAGAATGGAAGATTTCCCTTTCCTGCACTGTAGTGTGATCTCGGAGTTGGTATATTTAAAGAGCGGAGGGGGTGTGATGGGCTTATGTATAAGGAAATTTTCAAACTTTTAAAAGTCCGATCATATGGTTTCGACCATATGACATTCAAACTTTTAAAAATTCGATAATGTAATATACACCCATTATTATGACCCCAACCTTTAAATAGTCCTCAGAGTTACTCAAACAAATTTGTTTAGATGTCAGACAATCACTCATAAGCAACACAGGTGCAAAAACTGACCCCTGAGTAACTCCACATTTAATGGAAACATATTTTGAAAGTTTATTCTTAATCTTAAATCTTCTTTTCTGACCTATCAACCAATTTATAACCCATCTCTTTACATACATTTATATCTGTCTTTCTCAATATATCAGCGAAAACAGAATGTGGAACTGAATCAAAGGCTTTAGCCAGATCCAGGTAAGCCACATGTATAGCTAAACCTTTGTCCAATATGTCACTATATGTTCATAGTAATTCAACCAATTAGATAGACTCAGTCTTCCAGATATAAATCCATGTTGGTATATATCACTGGAGAAACTGAACATATGCTTAATGGTAAGTTTAATGACCTCTCAAAACACTTCCACAAAATGCACTCAGCTGGTACAGTGGTTTAGTGGTTAGCATTGTCACCTCACAACAAGAGGTTCTCTGGTTCAATTCCCAGCTGGGATGCCTTATGTGTAGGGTCTGCATGTCCTCCCTGCATTTGTGTGGGTTTACTTTGGGTGGTCTGGTTTCCTCCCCCATTACAAAGATGAGTCTCTGCTGAAAATTGTCTTTTTCCAGGTCAGGCTTTCCCTGTAAACAAATGTCAAATAAATGCATGCCAAACTAATTGGAGTGCAATCACCAATAGTATAATGAAGGTTATTTTGATGTACTGGAACAACAATGGCCTCCTTCCAAATTTTTGGAACAAAACCTTCAATTAAAGTTTTCTGAAACAAATCAAACAAGGGAATATGCAGCCTCTTATACTTCTAAAAATAGCCATTCAGTCCAGCTGGCCCAGCTGATGGGTTCTTTTTAATAAAATCTACTGAGAGTTTTACGCTCACCCCAGCCACTCATCTAAAAGTCTACTAACTTTATCTCTGAACTTTATCCAGTCCTTGCAAACGTGTGCTTCCACAGTAGGAAAACCTTTACCCTTAAGTGTGTTACCCCATTTTGTTATAGGGGCACCCCTCCATCTGGCCTACTACATTTGGTTATAATCACTATCAGTTCTGAAGGATGGTGACATGGCCCTCATTCTTCTCCAAACCATTTAAACATTTCCAGCACCCAAGGTCACATACTGTCCAAGGACTGTAACAAAAATCATACAAACATTCACAAATACATTTATGCTATTCTCTGTAATGGCTACTCTAATGCCTTTGCTGGTGTTGACCATAACAAATTGTGGCAAGTTCTTAGAGAAATGGGTGTACCAGGTCACATTGTCTTCTGTGGAATCTGTAAAAAGAACAAGAAGCAACATTAAGAACAGAATACAGTCAGGACTGAAAAGGAGTAACATAAGGTTGTATATTGCCATCCTATTTATTACATTTATACACAATATTCTTCTTCTTCTTTTGGCTTTTCCCCAGTTAGGGGTCGCCACAGCGGATTATCTGTCCGCTCATGATTGGCAGTGGAGTTTTACGGTGTCGAGTTGCCAGCCCAGTGCCCAACCTTCCACAGAAGGCACACACTCACACCTAGGGCCAATTTAGAGTGTCCAATCCACCTCCTGCATGTCTTTGGGATGTGGGAGGAAACCAGAGCACCCGGAGGAAACCCACGCGACCACAGGGAGGACATGCAGACTCTGCACAAAAGGCACCCCAGCCAAGAATCAAACCAGAGAACATTAAATTTATACACAATATACCATGCATAATACTAGGTTAGACAAATCACATACTGGAATCAAAACTGCTGGGAGCAATATTAACAACTTTAGGTAGGCAGATGTTACCACTCTGATGGCTGAAAGTGAAGAAGAGCTGAAGAAGCTGTTGATGAAGGTGAATGTAAAAAGTGCAAAAACTGGCTTGTTGCTCAACATTAAAATAAAACTAAATAAAATTATATAATTTAGTCCCATCAGATCTGTGAAAATAGAAGGGGAAGAAGTGTAGACAGTGACAGATTTTGTTATCCTGGGCTCAAAGATTCTACAAATGATAATCATAGCCATAAAATTAGAAGGTGTTTGCTTTTTAGAAGGAAAGTTATAGCAAATCTGGGTAAGCTTTTAATGAAAAAAGACTTCACATTGCCTGTAAAGCCCTGCATAGTCAAAGCTATGTTTTTGTTTCCAGCAATAACAAATGGTTGTGAGAACTGGACTATAAGTAAAGCTGTGTGCTGGAAAACTAATGCTTTTGAACTGCAGTGATGGAGAAAACTTTTGAGAATTAAGTGGAGTGAAAGAAGATCAAATCAGTCAATATTTAAGGAAATAAACCCAGACTGCTCCCTGGAAAGCTTGATAGTAAAAGTAAAACTCAAATTTTTGGCAAGGGTTCACGAGAGAAAACACTGACACTGGGAAAGATTGAAGGCAGAAGAAGAGCGGGAAAACAGAGTCTTGCCTGTGAGCCAGCCAGCTATCTATCTGGTGACATAAAAGTTTATACCTAACCTCTTGAGTTTGTCAACAATGCCTGAGCAGGGTACTGAAGCAATAAATATGAATTTGCAAGAACTAAAGGAGCCAGTTTTTGAGATAGGCCTGAAATCACGGAGGTCACAAAGAGCTGGGCTTAATTAATGAAAATGCTTTGCAAACATATTGAAGCAAGCAAATATTTATGTGACATGAAATTAATGAGTAATGAGATAAATATAAATTGCTGTATATGTGTTGTTTCTTATCTTTTTTTTTTTTTTTTTTTTTTTTGTTGATCCTGGCATGTAAGTGTACATAGAGCAGGCCTTTCTCAGGATGTATCCAGCTGTTGAAATGGGAATTCCCATGATACTGAGCAATACCAGTCAAATGGGAATTCCCATGATACTGAGCAGTACATGTCCTGACAGTTTTGGGATGGCTGCAGCAATGTGCCTTTTCTCTTCTTTCATCTCAGGGTTCAAAGTGCTCCTGTTTCTATCCGAACTCCTTGATGTAGTCCCCATTGATAGAGAATCTTCAAACTGGGAGACATGTCATGTTCTGTGCTTGGCTTATCTTGGAGTTTTCTATGGTTTCCCATAACCGGCCATTTTTGCATTGGTGGAAGTCAAGTAACAACTTTTCTGGCAGTAAAGGAATGTCTTAGGCACCATGTCTGTTTTGCTGTTTCAAATGGCTACCGGAAGCTCTTTTTTCCTGAATCCTGGACATAATCTTCTTGTTTATCAAAAGAATCTTTTCAGCTTTTTTTCTGTTTTAAACAGAAAGTCCATCTGTTCCTCATTTGTGCAAATAAACATGAGACCCCATGATTAAATTTGATATGTTAAGTATCATTTCTTTTTGTAAAGAAAACATAGCCAATGCATAGTTTTTTTCTTAACCCATACTACTGCATAATAATGTAGATTTTATTAACCCACATTACTGCATAAGATCATAGATTTTATTGACCCACATTACTGCATAAGATCATAGATTTTATTGACCCACATTACTGCATAAGATCATATATTTTATTGACCCACATTACTGCATAAGATCATAGATTTTATTGACCCACATTACTGCATAAGATCATAGATTTTATTGACCCACATTACTGCATAAGATCATAGATTTTATTGACCCGTTGTTTGATTCTCTTCATGCTTGGCCTATGTCATGCACAACCTGGCCACTTAGTACCTGATGACCTGTAATATGACTCAGAACTACAAGCACTTAGTCAGACTGAATAAAAGCTCAGGCATGGGTGATGATGTACCTGTCTGCTTGAGAACCAACTGGATGAGAACTGTGCTCAGTACCAGTCAGAAATCAACCTCCCCCAAGAAAACTGCCACTGTTGATTTAAGGAGATTTCTGCTGTGGCTAACAGACCAGATGGCACCAATGTCTGTAATGGACAGAGTCAAGCTGTAAGTGGTTCATTTCCCAGGCCCCTGCTTACACTTATCAGAACTTGTCAGAAGTTTGGGATGCATGGCTAGGCTTAAAAAGGCCCTTGTGGTCATTAGCCTAGTAAACACTTATGATTCATTTTACTCTGGATATTGGACACAAAGTTGAACTTAGGCTCCTCTTATTAGAGTCGCAGCGATCTCCTAATGGCATAAGATCAATGGAATTATTCTGTTTTTGGTTCTATTTGATTTCTTATCAGTCTTTGACACAGATGATTTTGGAATCCTCCTGGAATAGTAACATAATTGCTATCACCTCTCATACTAGAGTGAACTGACACTTAACTTCTTTGTATTTTTTCAAAGGGTAGTTCCCAGGAATTAACCCCACCCCCTTACTCTCCTCACTTTGGATTACCACAGGGTTCCAGTTTCGGCCCTGTGATTTTTTTTTTTTATTTTATGATATATAATACTGCATTTAGGGGAACTTATTCAAAGGAGAAACTTGCATTATCATTGTAACAATAATGAGACACAGTTCTTCCTCTTCTTCCCTCAGCATTCATGTCACATGTAAGCTCCTTTGTGGATGAGGTGGACTGTATCCAACAGTTACTAATTAATAATTGGCTTATTTATTTATTTATTTTAATTGTTGACTGGGTAAGCCCACTAGACATGTGTCCCTTTTCTGTGGTGACCAGGGAACACTATCTGGTAAAGTGACTTCCTCAGAACAGGCAAATTGTGGCTTAGTAATCCTCTGTATAACTGCCATACTAACTTGATACATCAAAGACAGTTGCCATGGCTATTTATGCCACACTCAAGGGCTCATATCTTCCTGTATTGAACCTCTACATTATTTGTAGAGTAATAGGCTTGACATCTTTGTCAGAGGTGTACAAACCGTGGATTAATCTTTTTTCCTCTCCCTTTTAATTCATGCTTTATGGACATCCCAGTCCATTGCTGAGTCTACAAGCTCTTCCTTTCACCCTTGGAGTTTCTCTGGGGGTTCATAGGTTCATATGCGCATAGGTGTGTACTAGACTAATGATCACAAGGGCCTTTTTAACCCCAGCCATGCATCCAAAATCTCTGACAAGTTCACCCTTGATAAGTGTAAGCAAGAGCTTGGGAGATGAAATATTTACAAGCACTGTATCCTTTATAGACATAGGTGCCAAACCAGCTATGAATTTCTTGTTTTCCATCCAACTGTCAAAGCTACACTTGAATTGGGTCAGGGCAAAACTCTGCTTCACATGAATACATACCTATCTATCCTGCAGGTCCTATTTATATCACAGGCAAGGTTTCAGTCTTTAGAATGGGTAATTCTGACAATGTTTGTTTTACGGATATACAAGATGTCCATCAGGGTGGGATCTGATAATGCCTAGTATGCAGGCATAGATCTCCGGTCAACAGCCTGTTGGAGACAGAATACAAAGATAGGGCTTTGTGGTGTTATGCATAGAACATGTTATGTACTCCCTATATTCTTTTAGTAAGGAACATCTGTGGATCTTCGTTTTATTGGATGTGCCTGTTTAGGTATTTACCAAAGTGGATATTGTATTCAAAGACAGGTCTGACGAATGCTGACTACAGAGGAACAATGACCTGTTTGGACGTAGATGCCATACCGTTGTTTATAAGTTGCACAACATAGCATGAGTTCCTCACTACAGTAGACACATAATGGTCAAAGGCTAGATTACTGTCTATGTATGTCCACAAGTCCTTGACTACCATGACAACTCTTAGAGATGTGTTGTCAATATGATAGTTACCTGGGGTGGATGACTTCCCATAGGATACTATTATGTATTTCCTGGCATTTATCTTTAGTCCATGGCTCTGACACAAGTTATTTGTCTGTGTCAGCCCTTCCTGGAGAACATTATAGTCAGTGGGGGATTCTATGACTGCTCCTAATTTGCAATCATCTACAAAGTTAGTCAAACAGAGGCCCTTGACAGTGTCCTTGATGTCAGAGAAGTAAATGCCAAAAATGAGTGGTCCCAGAACTGATCCCCGAGGGACTCCACTTGTGAGTGGCTTATTTGTAGAGGTGGACTTACCAGTTATAACTTCCTGGGTCTTGTCTATGAGCCAGCCAGCCATGCATCGGGTGACATAAGGCTTTATACCTAACCTCATGTGTTTGTCAACAATCTCCGGGTAAGATATCCTGTCAAATGCCTTGGCCAAGTTAAGGTAGGCAGTGTGAACTGTTTTGACCTCATATATTGCTTTGGTGACCTTTTCAGAGAGGTCTACCAGAATGGCCTACCCTTGATGAAACCAAACTGGGTTGGGTTCACTATTTAGAGGTTTCCTATGTCATTACTGATCATTTCTATGATTATTCTTTCCGTGGTTTTGCATATGAGACTAGTGAGACTTATGGGTATGCAGTTTCCAGGGTCTGTAGATGGCCCACCTTTGTACAGAGGGATGAATGTTGCAGTTTTCCATTCATGCGGTATGAAGCCTGTTTGGAAGCTACATTAAAATAGCAATTCCAAAGAACCTGATAGATCATGTTTAATGCTGTTTAGAAGGCATCCTGGGATATTGTCTGGGCCCATTGATGTAGTGTTCTTGAGCTTAGAGAGAGCACCAAGGACCTGTTTCCTAGTGATGGTAAGCCTGAGCCATAGTGAACCTTAAGGGCATCCTGGGTGGTCATGACAGTAACGTTTTCTACAGGGGGATTTTTTAATGACCTACCCTCATTCCCCCCTCCCCACATTCACCTATTCTGTCCTCACCCCTTCAAGGAGTGTCTAGACAAATTCCCTCCCCCTTGCGATAGGCAAAACCTGTGGTCTGTGGCTGATCAAGTTTGCAGATGACCGCAAGCTGGGCACTATCCTAAATTCCCCTAGTGATGTGAACATCCTCCAAGAGGCCCTTACCCAAACTAATGATTGGTGCCAGAAGCATTGCCATGTACTGAATGCCAAGAAATGCATCATTATCCCCTTTGGGGTAAATATGACAGTAATAATAATGTACTAAGCATGCAATCAGTCGTGAGGGACTTGCGCACCCAGGTTGATAACGACCTGACAGTTGACCACCACGTTGCCTCCATTGTATGGAAGGCTTTCCACATGGCCCACCTCATAAATAAGGGTATGTCATCCAGGAACAAGGAGGTAATAACATCCCTGTACTCCTTCCTTATCAGACCCATTATTGAATACAATGCCTCCTTTGGCATGTACCTTGCCAAGCACATGTAGCAGTTGCAGAGACCACAGAGGTTCCTGACCAGGAAAATCTAGGATCCCAAGCACCTATCCTATACAGATAGGCTAAAAGGCCTGTCCCTCTACTCAGTCTTATACAGACTGATCATAGGTGATCTGTGTCTGGCATGCAAGGCCATTTCCAACCCAGCCTTGGTGGAGTTGCTGCGTACCCATAAGACAAACCCCACTCTCACAACCTACACACAAGGCCTTAACCTGGTCTGTGACAAGAATAGTACTTGCTAGCAGGATAGATTTGCTTCCCAAAGACTCCACCATCTGTGGAATCGACTCCCTCCCCATGTCAAACAGAGTACCTCTCTAGCCCTCTTTAAGAGGAACCTGGATGACTCCATGGGAAACAGAAAATACACCCCTGGGAGAAAACCTGTTTTCCTGCTGGACAGGGGAAACAGGTGCTGACTTTGAAGGAACATGGGTGAAAATCTTGGCTAGGCTTATAAGGGCCTCTGGGCCAATAGCCTAGTATCATCCCATGAACCTATGAACCTATAACTTTAGATGTTTGCTGTGTTTATTTCAGACTGCCCTGCAATATTATCTTAAATTATTCCCTGTGAGTCTGAACTGTGTAGTTATTATTGATTGAGTATTGTCTTGTTCTTTTATTAGTTATAATTAAATATAGCTAAACCTTGTCATTCTGTCTGGTCTGTATAGAACTAAGTAAGCTCTTAGTGTACTTACATATGTATTTGGTGACACTGTATAGCCTACTCCAATTGTCTTGGTCTTGGTCACACTTACCATTTTGCTAATAGGCACATCACACAGTAGGATTCATCACCCTTTGGTAAGGGCCTTACAGTAGCTGGTAAAGAGCTGGATTGTGGCAGTCAGAACTACCTTAAAGTCTGGGCAGGAGTGTGTGTGTGTGTGTGTGTGTGTGTGTGTGTGTGTGTGTGTGTGTGTGTGTGTGTGTGTGTGTGTGTGTGTGTGTGTGTGTGTGTGATTCACAAATCAAATCTCAAAAGAGTGTGTGTCAGCTACTTGGGCAGGGACCCAAAGCACTGGTTGGACAGAGAGGGTGACAGATGTTTTGGCTTGACCTCTCTGCTGAGATGTTGAGATGTTAACCATATAGTTGTGCCAGTAGGGCGTGTTATTGGGGATCTGGAGAGAGCGGGAGAAACCAGACCCAAACTGATTGTGATCTTTGTGTGCTCTGAAGGGTAATTGTACTTTACTGTGCATTTATTTGTCATCCTCCCATTGTGTAAGTCCCTCACTGGTGGTAGTGGTGAGGACTGATGCTCCTTGATGACTAGACCAGTGCAGGAGTGTCACATTGACAGTATGTACTGGTGGATACAGCTGGCATATGTACTGTCATTGAGCTCCTCCCAGTCTGCCAATTTCATACAGGATTATTTCACAGATTGTTCAGGTCTCTCTGATCATTTCTGACATACTGTGGCTAGGTGAGTGTGTACTCCACACTTGTATCTGATTGCCTGACACCTATGGCTAGCATACCTGGTGCCCCCCTGCAGCAGGATGGCAGGTTATAGGTAGTAGTACTAGGTGGGTGCTGACACTGGCTCAGCAGCAGTGCGTACATACTGAGCATACAATGTAAGGGAATGGATACCATACCAGATATTCAGGTACCATTACTGTGTCCCCCAGGGATCTGGCATGTCATAGACACATTCCCCAAACTATGAGGACAACCATCATGTACTGTCCAACCGGTGTCTGGAAATACACATTTGTCTGGCAGGGGTGTCTGCATCTATCAGGCACATGTACACGTTCTGCAAACACTTGGGTACTGCAGAGTTCAGACACCTATGAGGAGGTCACACTACAACACATATGTATTGCTCTCAGTTATTGTGTAGTTCAGATGTTCCAGGAATCTTTACATGCACCTGTAGGAGCACTCACCTATTTGTGGGATGCACACTGGATGACATGGTACTGTAATGGTGCCCATAATGGACACCCAGCAGTCGATGGAAGTGATTTGTGTGAACACATAACAACACAGTCTGTCACAGCAGTTAGGCCATTTATGGTATTCCTGGTACCATACCAGGTTACTAGGCTATGGGCCCTGAACAGCCATATGCCTAGGCCACATATTAGCCCATGTGTATGCAAGACAGTAGCTGATGTCCCCTTCCAACAGGGACACAGGTGGTATCCCAATGGTGTATGTGCTGTTAACCATCCAGTTGACCAGGTTATGCCTGCAAAGGTATAGATAGCT
Source organism: Protopterus annectens (assembly GCF_019279795.1). NCBI lineage: Eukaryota > Metazoa > Chordata > Ceratodontiformes > Protopteridae > Protopterus > Protopterus annectens. Next base: position 1,606,647,150 of record NC_056726.1, on the reverse strand, counting down.
ACCCTGCCTGATGTGGACATGGTGCCCATTCCACCGCAGGGTGATCGTGTGGGACATACATCCAAGCCGCCAACAAGGCCAGTCTAGGTCACTCACTAGGTGGAGTTTTTTTTGCGTGTGTGTGTGTGTGTGTGTGTGTGTGTGTGTGTGTGTGTGTGTGTGTGTGTGTATACGTGTGTGTGTCTGTTAACACAGTGGAGCATGACTTGCACTCATGCAGCAGTCCCAGTAATGTGGAGTCTGTGATTACCTGGCATGCCAGAGTGATGTCACTCCTGAGGATTATGTATGACACCAGGTAGTGGGTTGGCCTTATAGCCTATAGCTGTACGGTAGATGTTTTATGTCCAGGTATTCCCTGGTAGGGAACCTCTGTGATATCTCCAGCTGCTGCAGGGGCTGTCTGATGTGAATGATGAATGGAGGATTATGCTCATTAATGGTCCTCATTGGGGGGGACATGAAACATTAGGATCAGGAGGGCAATGCATGCTGTAATGCCAATATGGTGACAATACCCACACACATACTGTGCTGATAGATGGCAGGGGTACGATGTGGGTGTTAGCGGTGGATAGAGGTAGCAAAAGTGGATGTGCAGGATCTGTACATAATGATGGCCAATGTATGTAGTCCTGTGATGTGTTTCCCTGTTCATGTCTTTCAGGTGGGATGTACGGCAGATGCCAACCATCATTCTCAGAAGCTGAGCCTGTGGCTATCATTGATGCACTCTGAGTCTATCACAGAATACTGTTGGAGAGGAGCCGGCAAAACCTGCAGGAATGCACTGCCCTGTGGTCAGAACTGGTAGCAAATGTGAACAACCTGGGCTAAGGCGACTGTACCTATGAAAAGGTCTGACACTGTGCCACCGACCTCATCCACAATGCATGGCAAAAGGCTGTAGCTGTGGCCAGGGACCGTGCTGGCACAGGTGGAGGGCCTGCTACACAAGCAACACTGACAGCTATGGAGGAGTTCCTTGCCAACCTTGGTGCAGCCACCACATCCCAGGAAAGTATGTCAACATATGTCATGGAGGTGGGTGACACAGAGTCAACAGCCAAGGAGCTTTCAGATAACACATCAGTGGACATCACTTCAATACTGCAGCATTCATAGTGTCAGACTTTGCATATCTGTATGCATATGTCAGGTCAAACTGCATTTGTGGGAGGGGTTTTGTAATGCACACAAGTGTACAGCTATTGTGAATTTCAGCAAACTGAGTAGTATCAGAGCTTGTAGTGTACATGTTCAGAAATGCACATATTATCCTGTAACAATGCCACATGTGCATGTGCTGGCAATACCTCTCCACCACAATTACATAGGTCCCATTGGTGTGGCTGGTGAACAGCTACCTGAAGCCGGTGAGTGTGGAACTGTCTTGTTGTGGTTCACCGATACCCTAAGCATGTTAAGGGCAGCCAGTTTTCCATGCACACAACTGTTACGCTTAGCCATATTCCAATATGTGCATGTTCACTTGTGGTGGGGTTAGCTGCAGTTCATCACATTGGTCATCACAGGAGCCTATTTGCAGGTGCTGTAACATTATGGCATGTACATTTGTGTAGATGTAGCCACTGTGCTATACAAGGATACATTAGCATCATGCACACGGGTGCACTATGTGTTAGGTGAAGGTGCATCACATACTCCTACTTCTTACGTATCTCACAGGTGTATAGTAGCAGCAACATTAACTGGATGTACCTGCACTGCATGTTTTTTGAGGGCCTGTGTACAGTGTGTCTGTTGTGGTTTGTGTGTCGTGCATGTCTTCAGTCAGAAAGTGTGGTTTGCATAATGCCTTTGTGCCACCTCACCTGTATGTATGTATGTATGTATGTATGTATGTATGTGTGTATGTGTGTGTGTTTGTGTGTGTGTGTGTGTGTGTGTGTGTGTGTGTGTGTGTGTGTGTGCGCGTGTGTGCATGTGTGTGTCAGAAAACATTACAGTGTATAGAACTACGTCTTCCATTGTCTGGAGACTTTATACATGGAAATCTTTACATAGATCTTTTTATACACCTTTGATGATGAATAAAATAAATAATAAAGATAATTTATGTAAGAGATGTAATGTAGAAATTAATGCTGACTGGGCTCATATGTTTTATGACTGTATAAAATTGAAAGAATACTGGAAGTCAATTAATGAATTTTTGCAGGCTCTTTTTACAGATAATTTCATTATTTCTAAATCTCTTATATTATTCAACACACCTGTACCTCAAAGTGTTAAAAAGGTTAAGCTTCCCTTGTTATGGTCTATTCTAGCAGTGGCTAGGAAAATAATAACTAGAAATTGGATTTCAGATACACCTCCTTCGTTCAATGAATTTAAAAATGTTATGAATATAGTGTGCCATATGGAAATAAACAAGAACAACTAGAAAAACATCTTATTATATTGTATGGGATAATTTACAAAATTTGTTAAAAAAATTTAAATTTCAATAGCACGGTATTTTAGTTTAATTAATTGATCTGATTGTAGTGGATGTCTTTGTAAATACTTTAGTTGTTTTGTTGGATATTATAATAATACCTATTTTTAATTACTTGTATAAAATTGTTATGATATTTCTCTTATATGTTAAAACAATAAACCTGTTTTGAAAAAAAGAAAACATTACAGTGCAGGTAGTAATTTACATTTCTTGTCTTCCCCTCATAGGTGAACATGGAGGTTGGTTTCTCTCCCCTCACAACCTGATGTCAGTATCACATTGGACTCTGATGATGGTGGTCATAGTGAGGCACAGGTGGGGTTGTTGGGGGATGAATCTGTACCATTGGTTGACATACCACTTCCAACCACAATGTCCCCGCAACAGTCAATATGTCCACACATACCCGGTCCCCAGCAGCCACAGATACTGGAAAGTCAGAGGGTGATGGCATTGAACAGGCTAGTGTGGCAACTATGGCATCTGTGACTGTCAACGGTAGCCATAGCCAGAGAGCTGGTTAGGTCCCACACAGGCAGATTGACAAGGGTGCTCGAAGAAAGACTGCTGCCCATCCAGCCCCTGTCAGAGATGTCACAGCAGGTGTCACCCGACGCATGTTTCAGTCCATCATGTAGGCACAGGCACGTTCTGAATGGTGCACCAGACAGATGCTCAGGGTCACGGATGTAACACTTCCTGCCATGCTTGATGACCTCCATGGCATTGGTGATGCTGTATGTTGTGGATAGACGGTGGGGTGAGACATTGTCAGTGCTCAACCATGCAATGCCTGTGCTTGAGCATGTTGTGGGAGTAGGGCATCAAACACGTGGAAGTAGGTCAGCAACAACATCAGCTGAGAGGCCACATGGCCATGCACCTTCACACTCCCATAGTTGCAGTACCATCAGCAGTACCAAAGGAAGGGTGCTGTCCACACCACACCACAACATAGCAGGCCATGGGCATGTGGTCCTGGCTGGTCCGGTGAGAGACACAGCTCTAGCAGACAGCAGCCACCTTCAGGGAGTAGTACCGTATCTTGCCTTGTGCCTGGTGGTGCCAGTGACACTCCTGACAGAACCAGTTTCTATGTCTGTGGCCGGAGATGGTAAACTGTACATCCTGCCATGTATGGTCCACAGCTGTCTAACATACCCCCATGTAGGGCTAGCACATGGCTTGACTGTATGCATGCACACACTCACCCATCACTATTACATGCAGGTCACCACCAAACACACACAGCTTCTCTCCATGGCCCAGTTGAACACCACACCTCCAAACACACACACACACACACACACACACACACACACACACACACACCACACACAATGTCAACTGTATGGCCCAACCTAGGCCTTTGGCAACCTCACAACACACCCTGTGCATGTGATGATACCTGTGCCACATCCCTGTTATCCATACCATCGATGCAGGGACATGCTAACATGGGTCTGATGCAGATGGTGAATATAGTACAGTGTAGGAATGTTATGCTGTGTAAGGTGCTGTCTGGTGGCAATTGTCATGGGTACACATCGAAGCATAAGTACCTCTCTGCCATGATGCATTATTGCTGTTAGTACTGCTGACTGACTGTTGTCTTACATACCTTATTCTGTTTCTGTTCCAGATGTCTGTGTGTGTACAGCCTGGGAGCTGCTAATATTACCACAGCCGAGTATGGGGGACTGGAAAGACAGTGACCTTTTCATCGCTAAGGTATGGTTGTATATGTACATGTTTACAAAAGTGCATATGCGTGCAACAGTGTGTGAGGGACAAAGGGGCAGACAGTGTAACCTTGCATGTATACCCCTTGACACAGCCAGATAGCCTTCATACATGTCACCTGGGTGTTCTGTAGGACCACAGGTTCATAGATACAGAGGAGGTTACTACAGTACTGGCCCTGGGTCCCTCACAAGGCTAGCCATTACTTTATCTCCAACAGAATCATCAATCTGCACCTGTTGCCCCTGCCATGGCTGGACACATGTTGAACCCCAGTGACAGATGTATTTTTCCCTATCCACTCAACCATCATGCAGTTGATGAGGTTATGCATGGTACTGTGCTTGACATGTTTGGGGAGTGTAGTCCTGACACAGGGTAGCCTTTGGTAGCCAAACCTTACTCTCCAGCATGTGTTTCAGCTATCTCATATATGAGTCAGGCCTCTCATACCGGTAATGCACACAGAGTTATAGTCTCGTACATGGGGCATCTGTTGAAAGGATGAGCACAACATTGTCATCTTGGCATGCCACAGACACCTGTGGACAACCTGACCTGTAACCAGAGGGGCAGTACTGATTACAGGCTGCCTGTGTGGAACAGGTGTTGAAGGCCATGGCTGACCTTTGTGGATGTTAACACAGCCTTTACAGTTTCTGCAGATGTCTGCATAGGTGCATAGCAGACTGGCCATGCTGCTAATGTATTGTTGTACTGATTGAGGACTATTCAGAGGTAATGTCCAGCTTTTGTCCAGATGAGGTCCCTTTACTTATGTGGTGAAACACATAGAGTCTTTTTCAGTTATGTCACGAACCTCCATGGCTAAGGCCAGGTTTGTTCCAAATCAGTCCTTAACAGTATCACATACACTGATCCTGTTGACTTAGCCAACCTGCTATGGGCCCTATCCATGGTAAAACAACACAGTTTCCATGGGACCCCATAGTACCCCAGGATGTATTCTGCACCATCTCTAGCAAGAACTGGCTTCACCATTGAGCAGCCTATTCAACCACAGCCTGAGTACTGGCTTCATTCCAGCAGAGTGGGGAACCACCATTGTCATCCCCTTGCACAAAGGTGGTGCCACTACTGACCCTGGAAACTATTACCCCATTAGCTTGACAAGTCTGATCTGTAAAGCCATGGAGAGTATTATTATGGCTCTCATAGACAAGGACATAGGCAATCTCCAAGCACTTGAGCCCACTGAGTTCAGATTCGTGAAGAGCACATCTTGGCTGCTGCAGCTGGTTGACTTCTTTGAGACTATCACCAAGGCTCTGGATGAGGGAAAGTCAGTGCATACAGCTTACCTTGACTTGCACAAGGCCTTTGACACAATCCCCCACTCAGGCATCATTGAAAAGCCAACATAACTTGGCCTAAATCCCAATCTCATCAGATGGATGGCCAACTGTCTCACCGACAGGACCCTGAAAGTCAAAATAGGCACACCCACCTCTGATAGCAGACCTATCAGTAGTGGATTTCCCCACCTTATTCCCTACCTATCTAGTTATTTGTACTATAGTGCTACATAGTAATTGCACATGCCACAGAGCTTATAGGGCTGATGAGAGTCCAAAGGTACTTCTAAGGTGAATGACATCAGCAAGCCCTGTAAAGTAGGGCAATGGGGAGTGTACTGGGTGGGAAAGGCCTAAAAATACTTTAATTTACAAACAGACGCACAGACACAAAGGTGGGTGATGTCAGATTACAACTCCTACCTCACTACTATTACGCAATGGAGCTCACCTTCATACTGGCACATGCCACTAGTTACAACTGGTGTGCAATTGTCTGCGGCAGGATATCACTCTATTCCATTCAGGGTCTCTCTCTCTCTCTCTCTATGAATCTCTCTCTGTCTGTCTCTCTCTCTCTCTCTCTCTCTTTCTCCCCCTGTCTCTGCCTGTGTATGATTGATATATTTGTATATGTTGCCCATATGTGTGACTGTGTATCACACTCAACAGATGCAGATATATCACATATGGGCCACCTACAGATAGCTGAGGGTAATCCTGTGTGATGAGGGTGGGGAGAGACAGTTAAGCTGTACATAGCTGTCTGTATGAAAAGACATATATGCCCAGTGCAGTTGTATAGTCTGATGTGGGTTCAGACATGGGCTGTAATTCTCTAAGTGTAGGAGCATGCCCAGTATGGCATTCTATAGTAAGAGTGGGAGTCCATTCCAGACATAGCTATTCTCCAGTCCAGGGTTTTGTGTGCAACAGTCATACCCTCTCAACCTCTTAGTGCAAGAAAGCTGGACAAAGGCTTTCAAAATGGGTGGACAATGGACAACACATAGGGACATGTTTTAAATATTGCTCTTATAAACTCAGACAGTTGCTAGAGTAACAGTGTTTGTTTTAGCATACATTTTCTAAAAGATATGAAGTCTGAAACTGAAATGTATGTAATTATTTACTGACATAAATCTTCAGATCATCCCAGTAATTTACTAGAAAGATATAAATGTTATGAGGAACAGACCAAAAATATTTGCCAAATATCTGGCCAGTTGAGAGGTATGGCTACAGACAATTGGTTGATAAAGCTGTGTAAACAGTCCAGCACCTCACTGATACACTGGCTGGGGATCTTCTGGTTGTGTGGTATCCTTATTAACTGGAAAGTCATATCCTGGTGTGGGTACAGAGTGCACTGGACTTAGTAGAGTTTTCCATAATATGTGTGGTATATTCTGTATAACACTGTGATTTCCTGGTATGTCAGTGGCAGAGCAGTATAGAGTAATGTGGTGGACCGCTGACAGAATTTTTTTTTATAGGTTCATAGGAGGTTACTAGGCTATTGGCCCTGAAGCCCTTATAACCCTAGTAGACTAGAGTGTAGCCCTTGTTTAGACATGTCAGCACCCTGAGCCCCTGTCCAGCAGGGACACAGGTGGAATGCCAGGAGTGAATTTTATGCTTCCCATCCAGTTATCCAAGGTGCACTTCAAAAGGGCTATCGAAGTACTCTGCCTGACATGAACAGGCAGTATATTCCACAGATGGGGGAGTCTGTGGGAAACATATCTGTCATGCCAACAGTTCCTATTGATATCACAGACCAGGTTCATGCTTCGCCTACAGATTGCTCGAGTGGAGCTTGACTTCCAGATATGCGGCAGTCCAATCAAGGCAGGGTCTGGATTGCTTTGTATGCCAGACAGAGGTCAACTCTGAGGAGTCTGTATGAGACTGAGTAGAGGGATAGGGCCTTTAGCCTATCTGTGCAGGGTTGGTGTTTGTGGTCCTGCATTCTCCAGGTGAAGAACCTCTGTGGTCTCTCCAATGGCTGCATGTGCTTTGTGAGGTACATGCCAAAGGGGGCATTGTACTCACTAATTGCCCTTATAAGGGTAGAATACATGGATCTTATGACTTCTTTGTCCCTGGATAAGATATCCTTATTAATTAGGTGGGCCATGTAGAAAGCTTCCCATACAACGGTAGCAACATGGTGGTCAGAAGTCAGATTGCTATCAACCTAGGTGGCCAAATCCCTCACTACTGATTGTGTACGTAGGATATTGTTGTTAATGTGATAATATGTGGAGACGTCACTCTCCCCAAAGGGGGTGATGATGCATTTTTTGGCATTCAGTTTGAGGCCATGTTTCTGGCACCAGTCATTTGTTTTTGTGAGACCCTCTTGAAGGACATCCACATCACTTGAGGAATTGATGACTGTGCCCAGCTTGCAGTCATCTGCAAACCTGGTCAGCCATAGGTCACTGTTTTTGGCCTGCACCTCAGAGAAGTATATCCCGTATAACTGAGCCCCAAGACCGATCCTTGGGGTATGCCACTTGTTAGAGGTGTACTGCTTGTGCTGGCTACTCCTATTATGATTAGGTGGATTCTATCAGTGAGCCAGTTTGCTACCCATCTTGTAACATATGGATTGATGCCTAGTTGACAGAGTTTATCTACTATAGCCAAGTGGGGAATAGTGTAGAAGGCTTTGGCCAAGTCAAGTTGGCTAGTGTGCACCGTCTTTCCCTCGTCAATGGCATTGGTGGCTGTCTCAAAGAAGTGTAGCAGATTTAACAGACATGCCTTCCTTTGACAAGGCCAAACTGTGTGTGGTTGAGTATTTGGATTTGGCCAATGTCCCTGTTACTGAGGTCCAGGATAATCCATTGCATGGTCTTGCAGAGCAGGGTAGTTAGGCTGCTGTGTCTATAATGTCCTGAATCAGTGGACACTCCACCTTTGTGTAAAGGGATGACAGTGGCTGTCCTCCAATCGGCTGGGACAAAGCCAGTACTCAGACTTTGGTTGACTAGGGTGCCTAATGGTGCTGTACGTTCATGGCTGGGTTCATGTAGGATGCAGCCAGGGATGTTGTTGGGTCCCATGGAGGCTGTCTTTTTTGCCTTTGAGAGGGCAGTGATGACCTCTTCCCTAGAGGTAAGGGGTGGGGGCAGGTACTGGGGATGTCCTGATGTACTAATGGGGAGGACAGGTGAGACAAGTTTCCACTGAATTTGTCAGACAGTAGATTAGCTACATCTACAGCATTTGACAGTGGATATAAAAAGTGTACACAACCCTGTTAATATGCCAGGTTTTTGTGATGTAAAAAATGACCACAATAAATTATTTCTAAACTTTTCCCACCTTTAATGTGACTTATAACTTGTACAATTGAATTGAAAAACAAACAAATCTGTTAGAGGAAAAAATATAAAAAATAAAAAAAGGTCAATAAGCTAATTGCATAAGTGTGTACACCCTTAAACTAATACTTTGTTGAAGCACCTTTTGATTTAATTACAACATTCAGTTTTCTTGTGTAGGAGTCTATCAACATGGCACATCATGACTTGGCAATATTTGCCCACTCTTCCTTACAAAAGTGCTCCAAATTTGTCAGATTACAGGTCCATCTCTTGTGCACAGCCCTCTTCAGGTGACCCCCCTGATTTTCTATTGGATTTAGGTCTGGGCTCTGGCTGGGCCATTCCAAAACTTTAATTTTCTACTGGTGAAGCCATTCTTTTGTTGATTTGGATGTATGCTTGGGGTCGTTGTCATGTTGAAAGGAGAAATTCCTCTTCATCTTCATCTTTCTGGCAGATGCCTGAAGGTTTTGGGCCAAAAGTGACTGGTATTTGGAACTGTTCATAATTCCTTCCACCTTGACTAAAGCCTCAGTTCCAGCTGAAGAAAAGCAACTCCAAAGCATGATACTGCCACCACCATGCTTCCCCATGGGGATGCTGTTCTTTTGATGATGTGAAGTGTTGTTTTTGCGCCATGCGTACCTTTTGGAATTATGGCCAAAACATTAAGCCTTGGTCTCATCAGACCATAACATATTTTCCCACGTGCTTTTGGGAGACATATTGTTTTGCAAATTTTAGCTGGGCCTGGATGTTTTTCTGTGTAGGAAAAGGCTTCCGTCTTGCAACCCTACCCCATAGTCCAGATATATGGAGAATATGGGAGATTGTTGTCACATGTAGTACACAACCAGTACTTGCCAGAAATTCCTGTAGCTCCTTCAGTGTTGCTGTAGGTCTCTTGGCAGCCTCCCTGACCAGTTTTCATCTTATCTTTTCATCAATTTTGGAGGGACGTCCAATTCTTTACAACATCACTGTTGTCCCATATTTTCTCCACTTTTTGATGACTGTCTTCAGTGTTCCATGGTATATCCAATGCTGTGGAAATTGTTTTGTACCCTTCTCCTGACTGATACCTTTCAGCAATGAGATCCCTTTGATGCTTTGTAAGCTCTCTGTGAACCATGACTTTTGCTGTAGCAGGCAACTGAGTAAATGTCAGAAAAATCCTACTAGGACACCTGAACTTTATTTGGGGTTAATCAGAGTCTTTTTAATTGATAGCAGGTGTGTACACAAGAAGACTGAATGCTGTAATTAAATCAAAAGGTACTTCAACAAAGTATTAGTTTAAGGGTATGCACACTTATGCAACCAGCATATTGTATGTTTTTATTTTTTTATATTTTTCCCCTAACAGATTTGTTTCTTTTTCAATTGAATTGTACAGGTTATAGGTCACATTAAAGGTGGGAAAATTTGAAACAATTTATTGTGGTCTCATTTTGTTATATCACAAAAACCTGGCATTTTAACAGGGGTGTATACACTTTTTCTATCCACTGTATGTGGTGTCCTTGACCACCGGTTCTGAACAGATCTGGGAGATTCCTTTGAGACTGTGGACATATGTGAAGAAGGCCTTATGATTGTCTCTAGTAGATGCGGGCAATTTGGACTCGAAGTTGCATTTACAGGATTTCACTGGTGCTCTTATTTGCTTGCTCAGGCTAAGGAGAAATTGCTTCCAATTGGGCACCTGCTCCTTCTTGATCCTGGACAGCAGTTTTTTTTTCCTTTTGTTATATAGTTTATTTATTGCAGATGTCCACCAGACAGGTTTACTCTTCCCTGCGAAGGATGATTTTGTCCTGTCGGATATTCCTGATTCCATGGATCTATATAAATGCTCATATAGTACGTTGGTGTACATTTGGACATTGGTGGCCATTCCTACAGTGGGGGAAGGGGCTGTGCAACTATTTATACCATCCCTCAGGTGTCTGTAGTCAGCTTTGCAGACTTTTTTCTTTTCATCATAGCTAGAGGAGTCAGGGAAATGGTAATATCAAAGGTGACCGCTCTGCTTGTCGGATCTCGCCAGGGAGGATGATACCATAGGGGTGCTGCAGTGGTTAATCATGTTAGTTATCACCAAGTCCAAGATATGTATCACATCTTGTGGGGGTATCAAGTAGTTGTCCCAAGGTATTTGCATTGATAAAATGGGGGAATCTCTGTGCATTTCTATTCTGGCATTAGTAGTTTTTCCAGTCTATGGTTGGGTAATTCAAGTCAGTCAGGATCAGGGTAAAGGGTTGAATCTTGATAGATTTGTAGAGATTCAGATAGGTGGCTTGGGCATCCTGAGTCAAATATGTGGGCCTATAGCTACCTATAATTTGAACAGGAGTCTTGTCAACGGTTAACTGCACCTGGAGTGTCCTGTGTACGTCACAATGTTTGGCCAGCCTGGTGGTGTGTGTCTGTTTACTATAGATTTATACTCCATCCCCTTTGGCTTTACTGGGCATATTTTGGGATCTGCCTGTGTGATACGATGAGTGACTAGGTAAGGATGGGTTGCTCTGCACAGCTTTGACCCAGATTTCTGTGACTGCACGTCAGCATCTTCCAGGGATAAGCATACTTGCAATGAGTGCAGTTTCATGTTTAGACTCCTAGCGTTTAGCAGCATAAACTTTAATTTGCATTTTGTTGAGAGGTTTATGTTGGTAGTATCAACCCCATGACTTTCCCTAAAAAGGCACTATGGTGGAGGCAAAGGCCCCTGCCAGAAGCCTGAAGGCCAAGTAAGACAGATGCAGGCCATCTGTAACAAAGCAGTGTGGTCTGTCAATCATATGTTCCCAGGCTGCCAGGCAGTGAATTCCCCTGAGGTGACACCAGAAAGTAAGCCAATTCCTAATGTCAATCATTTTCTGTTTGTATTGAGGCATCATTCTGGGTGATGGTAGAATACTGCTTAAGCCTAGGGACATACCTGCATGGGACAAATATTCAGCAAGCTCAATCATGTCTGTCTTCCTATAGTCCAGGGAGGTATGTCTGACGTTGTTCACACCACCATGGACCAGGACAGAGTCATTTATTTATTTATTTCCAGTTTGATGACTGGGTAAGTCCATAACAGTACCTGTTGTGGAGAGACTTGAGTGCATGTGTGATATGGCAGATTATGGCACCTGACAGACAGGTAAGCATGACTTTCTCTTTATCCAGCCTGGTGAGAGGCAAATCTATGGTGTGTCTCCCAATAGTAACATGTTGGGTTTATGGTAAGTCCTTAGTGGTTGCAAGACACTGGTGTGTTGACTATGCATGGTCTGTGGTGTGACGGTTTCTGGAGTTCTCATGTGTTTTTCCCTCTGAGGTGTCCTGTGTTTGGGTTTTTATTTTGTTGAGGACGTCCACTTATGTGAGTGTGTGTTGTGTAGTTGTGGGTGATGTTTACTGACTCCATACACTGCAGAGAACCTATGTTACTGCACAAATTGTTCTGGTGTGCACATTCTCCATTTGTCTGGCCAGTGGTTCCCCTTCCCCTTATATGTGATCTTTGTCCTTCTGTAGTCCAGTCACAGGCTTTGACCACAGTGGCTGTTGTTATGTATTTGTATTTCTGGTATGAGTGGGGTAGATGCCGTAACATCACACACAGGGTTATGGACTTCACACCTCTGAGTGTACCTGTTTAGCAGGCTGCCCATCATTGCACCCCTACATCTGCTATGGTCCTCAGATGGTTTGTGTTGTTATGTTATTCTAAGGCTACATGTTGGCCCTAGCTGTCAAACTGTCACAGACTGATATGGACAGGCCCATATATGATGGTCAGACACAGGTCCACACATGGGGTCAAGGTGTTAATATTGTTCTGCCAAACATAGACAGTTGGGAGACCAGTTTAGTATTAGCTTGCTTTTTCTTATGAGTATGACGTCTGCTTCTCCACTGTCTGCCATTGATGTTTTCACATCAACCTTTCTTGTTTTGCAAATAGTTTGGCAGGCAAATGCAATGTTATGACAAGCAAAACAGATATACAAAGCATACTTGTGGTCCTTCTGTAACAGGCTGTCATTCCAAGGGTATGGATGGTGGCCAGTGACTTGTTGTCAGTACTGACACAGTAAGGTGGCAGGATACCTCTCAATCTCTTAGAGTAAGGAATCTGGACAAAGCCATAAAAAAGTGGTACAAATAGGTACAATTTTGAGAAATTGATCTTACCAACTTAGAAAATTGATAGAATAACAGGTTTTGCATTAGCATGAACTTTCTGAAGGGTATGAAGTCTAAAACACAAATGTCTGTCATTATTTTCTAACTTCAGACTTTAATAACTTGTCACTAATTTGCCAGACAGCCACAATATTATGAAAAATGGACCAAACATATAAGGCAAAAATCGGGACATTTGGCAGAAATCTGTACAGTTTAGAGGTATGGGTGGCAGCCATTTATAACCTGGCAGTATAGTGACTGTCAGGAACCTGCTGTCCTGCTACGCACTATGTAGGTTACTCCGAGCTGTGTACTGTCCATATGTGTGGTCCCCTGTCCCTGAATTTTCCAGCTTTCCTGCAGTAATGGATATTGACTTTTGGACAGTGTGTACAACTCCTACTGTAGGTGTAGCTGACATGCAAAATAGTTGGCACAGCAAGTCTTGAGACATGGACCCTGTCAACCACAGTACTATACCAAGGCCACTAAGCCACAACAGCCAAGACTAAATGCTGCCTACTTCCTGACAGTATTAACCATGCATATACATAACATTTTGGACATGCAACAAGTTATCAAGTTAATTGGGGCAGCTCTGGGAATGTGTGCTCTGCTGCTATTACCCTAAAAACATAAATGTTACTGAATTTCTATGGGAACACGAGTTTGTTGGGGGGAGGGGGCATACCTGTCAACTTTACACATTTGCACAGACTGTACAGATATTGGCTTTACATTTTGGTTCCATTTAGTATAGTATTGTGCCTATCTTGGGGAATACTGGCATATCACTACAGACCGAAGGTTAGAAAGTAATGACAGACATTTGAGTTTCAGACTTCTTACCCTTCACAGACTTAATGCAACTGCAAGACCTGCTGTGATGACTGTGTAAATTTGTTAGAGGAATATTTCATCATTGTCCCTATTTGTGGGCCTTTGTCACACATTTCTTTATGGCTTTGTACAGCTGACTTGCTGGGAGAGTCTGAGAGGTGTTTATGGGACCCCAACATTGACATCCATGCATGTGACCTATGACCCTCAGGTTGTTAGTCCCCCCACATATACTGCAGTGAGTTTTGTTACCTAGGGGACTACTGCATACTCTGAGGAAGCCAGTATTTGGCGGGCATGTCCTGTTATCCCACATAGCTGTCAGTTGTCTGCTACTATCCCGGTAGGCCATCCATTCCCTTGCATACATGCAGCGATACCATAGATATGCTTATGCTACCACAACGTACTACTCCATTCATTTATTGTTAAGAAGAGTGACTTACTTTGTGCCTGCAGCAGTTGTGGGGATGGTGCTTCAGGGCTGACTCTGTCGGATGCATGCAGTACACAGCCTATACATGGTAAGATACAGGTAGTGTGATGTGTGTGGCATTGTTTTTACTGTGTGTGCGAGTTAGAGAGAGGTGTCAGTCTCTGGCTCCCTAGGGTGTCAGTGTATGTGCTATACCTTGCCTCTTTACCAAGGCCAGGGCTTACTGGGTATGCCTATATCTGCCTAGAGGGGCAGGCTCAGGGGGTTCCTCCTCTATGTCCCCTTGTGCCTGTGGGGACCTTGGCAATGGGGAGGGGCTGTGTGCCTCTTCCCTGTGATGTTCCTGCTGCAGCTGTTTCCTCAGGATCTTACTGTGTAGCATGGCACATACTATGAACATGTGTACACATGTGTCTGGAGAGTACTGCAGGGCTCCACCAGATATGTCAAGGCAATGGAACCGTGACTTGAGCAACCCAAACACATGCGCTATGATATTCCTAGTTTGTGCATGTGCCTTATTATGGTGTTCTTCAGTATATGTGTGTGTGTGCATTTCTGATGAGTGTCATTATCCATGGTTCCAGTGCATAGCCAACACCACTCACAAGATGGCCATATGGGATGTCCCCCCTGGCAAATGCCTGGTACAGCTGTGAGGCATGCCAGATGTGGGAATCATGATAACTGCCAGGGCTGTCAGCACACACATTGATGATAATGCCCTTGGCATTGCACATGACCTGGCAGTTGATGAAGTGATACCCCTTGTGGTTGACTTTGATATGGATGTGAGTGCAGTCTATGGCACCCAGTACCGCTGGGTAGTGTGCTGCATGGTGGAATAGATGCTTATTGCTGGTCCTCTCCTCAGGGGTGCTGGGGAAATAAATGTGTTCACTGGCATGTCTTAGCATGACATCCAGGAACTGGTGGAGTACCCTGGATGCAGATGACTGTGAGACCCCCATGATGTCCCCAGTAGGTCTTTGGCAAGTACCTGTAGCTAGTATTCTTAAGGCGACACATGCCTTTGTTTCCACTGGGATGGGTTCCCCTCTGTTGGCTCTGGGTCTGAGGTGAGGCTGGTAGAGCTCAGTGAGTTGCTGTAGTATGTCCCTGTCTATCCTGTAGTGCTCTACTATCTCCAGCAAATGTAGCACCTGAAAGGTTACCCTGGGTGTGGACACTCTTCTCCTCCTCAGTCTGAGATGGTTGTCAGCATCATCATCATCACCACCCTCAGTCTGTAGCATGTAGAGATGTAGCAGAGCAGCAGCAGCCCCTATCATTTTGTCAGTTAAACTTCCCAGGTGTGTACTTCAATGGTGCAGAGCATGTGGGAAAAAACAGACTGAAGGGTGTCTGCATACTTTATACTGGTATGCTGCAGATGCATCCTGTATGATTAGATAACTATGAATACATTCCACTTGCCAGCTGAATTACTGAGGAATTTGAATGGGCCAGTGTGAGTGCCAGAGGGATTATTAGTCATTTATAGTTGATTGCCTTTTCTAAAGGTGTTTCATTTTTTTCCTGTGGTTTTAAGACCTGTGCCATGCAGAGCAAACTGGCTGCTGAAATGCAAACACTTCTCAGCAGATCTGCACCTCCCCTGTACACGAGCATGCTTACCTTTCCTTAAACCAGCTAAGCACAGCTAAGCAGCGCAGACACACCTCTCCTTGCTTATCTGTGCTTAGCTGAGCACAAACAGAAGCCACTCAGCTCCAATGTGCTTACACAAAGCATTATACACCCCCTTTCATGTCATCTGCCTCTTCTGCCCACACCACCATGTTATAGCCCTTACATGGTTAGGTACCTGCGAACACGGTGGCCCATTTTGCTATTCAGTAAACTTAGCTCATTTACATACACCTAATTGCGTATACCCTAATTACACCACTACACCAGAGCCTATATCCTTAGCAACCACTATTACCTGCCATTGTTATGATTCTGCATGCTGGCCAGTATAAAGTAAAATTTAATTTTATCCTTCTTATTGCCTTTTTACTATTTTTATTTTATTTTCTGCAAGGTCACATGTTTGCATGCCACTGCTCTTCACTTAAACATGGCATATCTGCCAAAAAAAAAACATTTTTGATTTTTAACAGTTTGCATCAGTTTTACATGCCAATGGCCATAGTTTGATGCAACTTATGCATGCTTTACTTTTAGTTGTCAGAGCCCCATTTTTTTTTTTGCAGTCCTGTACACGGAAAGTTCCTGCATACATTTCTAATGCAGACACAGCTCCTACACGGATGCCTGTCTGCTTCCTGGATTGGTAAATCACCTCATTTGCATGGATTTCACCAGCAAATGAGATGATTTACATTCCATGATCACCTCTGTGGCTGAACCATGCTGGGAGGCTCGTGCACACCCCATCCATGATCACCTCTGTGGCTGAACCATGCTGGGAGGCTCGTACACACCCCCAGCCTTATTTCCTGGATTGCACAGCCTCCAAAATCCGTGTTCGAGCCGTGCCACTATGCTTACATGAAGATTAGCTTTGTGTAAGCTTTATTGAATTACCTCCACATTGTATTAAAAACACACATTGCATGAGCTTATTAAAATCAGTGTCTACCCTTCCAATTTTTTATAACAATTTTGTTAATTATAAATTAAGAACTTTAAAATGATGCATTCATAAATCAAACGTTTACTTTTTTACAAAAGGGGAAGTATAGATAGGTTTTCATTAATACTGGGACACATGGTAGCATTTAAGTTTATCTGCCACTGCAACTCTTTAATTTCAATTTCCATCTACCACCACCCACCTCTAGGGTTCTTATGGAAAACATCAAAAATACCAAAATTATATTTTGTGAACTCCTGGCATATCAAAAGATGTTTATAAACAGAATTTTTAGGGTTTACTTTAGAAATAGCATAACAGTGTTAATATATTCTCTTTCTCAGTTGTCTCTCAGTTTTTCCTACATAAAAACATATTTTTTGGTCACAGACAGCAATATAAACAATACCTTTGGTGTTACAATTTCCTTTCTTTAACTTAATCTGGAGCATTTCTTCCTGGGCCTCCACTGAAAACAGGCTCTGTGGAACCTAGTCGGACTTTCCCGGTCAACAAATGATAAGTAAATAAATAAATAATTTCAAACGGTATAACTTGTAGAGAGACAGATGATCCTTGCAGTATATAGGGCAGTGTTTACATATTCCACATTGAGCAGTACGTTTGGAATAGGGAGATGGATTCATTCTAACATGTTCAAAAAATAATTTAAAATTCCTACCAGTTTTGTATACAAAGTGGGGTGCACTACCTATGACCTCTATAATATCAGGGTTTCCTATAAAAATTATCCAGTTTTTCATAATGATATCTTTAGTCTCTCTAGAACTTGACCCAAAGGGGATCACCATACTTTTGTTATAATTCTGTGTGTTACCTTTCCCCCTTTTAAAACAAATTAAAGCTCTGGTATCTCCTAAAAGTGGTTTGTATCTAATTCCCCATCCAGACACAACTTCATCCCCTACATTCAATAACATATTCTTTAGGTAACCTCTTTCCACAAATATGTGTGAGATTTTGCTTACTTCAACTTTAAAGTTTTTCAGGTTAGAGCACATCCTGGCTGCCCCAACCAGCTGCCCCTTAAAAATATTCATTTTGGAATAGCTAGGATGATTACTTCAATAATATAGGTAGCTATTAAAGAATGTATCTTTTTTATATATTTTTCATGCAAAAGTACCATTTTCTCTATCCTTACACAACGTTACATCTAGGCAGCCTATACTTGTGTCGGAAAAGGTGGAGGTGAATTTAAAATATGTGGTAACACTATTCAAACAATTAAAAAATAATTCAGTTTGCTGCAGTGCCATTTTCCAGAAAATAAATATAGCATCTAAAAATCATAAATATATGTCCCACTCTTTAGAAAATGTATTGTTAAACACAAATTTTGCTTCCTAAACATAAAGGACTAAATTGGAATATATGGGTGCACAACTTGCACCCATAGCCACTCCGTCAGTCTGTTTAAAGAATTTGCCTTCAAAAGTAAAAAAAAAAAATGTTTTCTAAAATACTTTCCATTGCATTCATAACAAAATTAACCATGATGTCATTCAAGCTAGTCAAGTCCCTTACAGCCTCATAAAATAAATTCACCCCTTCATGGTGGGAATAGATGTAAACAAATCTATTACATCAATAGTGGAAAAACAGCACCCTTCACTATACCAATCCTTGTTAATTTTACACAAAAAATCCCAAGGATCTTTCAATAAATACTGAATAGGTCTAATAGCATTCTTTAGAAGTCTATCAATAAAAACTCCTAAGGGATAGGTAGAACTATTATGTTCAGCAATAATAAGTCTAAATGGAGGTTGATGTATGTTTTTGTGTACTTTTGGAACCCCAAAAGCTGTGGGAATAAGTGGATGTTCATTTTTTAAAAAGTTAAATAATTCCTCAAAGGGACCGTCCTGTTAGAGTGCATCTTCAAAAAATACTCGAATTTTTCTATAAGCTAAAACACTTAATTCCTAGATTCTTCCTGGTACTTCTCTGTGTCATAGAAGATATCAAATAGCTGACAAATGTAATCCACTTTATCAAATAATACAGTTTCCCCACCCTTATCTGGTTTCATGATCCTTATGGTGTAATTACCTCTAAGATCTTGCATTAATCCCAACTCTTCTCCTGACATATTATAAAATCTTTTCTTTCTTTTATTTAAAAAAGAATACATTTCTGAAGAATAAGCCTCTCAAATGCTAAGATGATAGGGTGCAAGGGGGATTAAAATAACTTTTTTTCTTTAATATCAGATTATTTCAAATTATTTTGTCGTAAGGCATTTGGTCCTTAAAAATAACTGAAGATTTAATTTCCTTAAAAAAACCTAAACTCAGTTAAAACATTCACTATCCCCACTCTAAAAGAGGGAACAAATTTAAAACCCTTTTTCAAAAAGGGAAAAATGGGTCTTATTAACACTCACATCAGTGTAAATAAATATATTAAAACCTTGATGTGACAATAACTTTCCATCAAAAGCTACCACAGTGTTGTCCTTAGATCTATCATCAATCTGTTTCTATTGTATTACCTGTTGTTGTTCCTGACATGGTTCCTCCAACCACATCCTCTCTCCTTGCCCTTCCCTTCTTTCAGAGTGTGGACTTGAGGTAAAAAATCATTTTGTCTATTCCTATTTTCAATCTTTTCTGACCTCCTCATGGGTGGGTAATTAACATCATATGCAGCCATGCTCACTTCTTCAAAATTGTATGGTTATTGGTAATGTTCAGTGGATGTAACTACTTCTTCATCAAATTGGTCAGAGCCCTTATTACTATTAGCCACCTGTGTGGAATCTCCTAACTTGTTAAAATATGAATTAGGTAAAGGTAAAGGGTAGGCAACATGTTCAGTGTATTCATTCTCATCTCTAACAAATTTCTGTTTTTTACATTCCATATTCAATTTAACTTGATGTTCTATCCTATTAAAAATATTGTTATATCTGGAAGCATTTCATTCAAACAATAAATCATCCAAAACCCCCTTGTTGAGAATATTAAGCTCTTCTAAATGTTTAGTACTTCATCAGACTTTGACTGCAAGATGAAACTGGGTGCTATTAAATATCTTCCAACTGATCACATGATGCTAATTACGTAATTACTAAATGAATAATCAGAGAAAATCATCATCAAACAGCTGCAGTGACTGCAAAAATACATACAAATAATTCATAATAACATCATTGAATCGATTATATACAATATTGTGCAATAAAAAACATCCAAAGAAAGATACTATGATTTTTTTCTCTCTCTAGGTTTCTTAATTTTAAGATGCAACCTATAGAGCATGCATCATTTATAGCTGGATAATTAAAAGCATCAGCTCTAAGTTGTCATATTAACTCACATCTCTCTAGCCATAAAGAGATAGCCCCCCCCCCATCAGCGCCAATTTTGATCTATAACCCTAGAGGTGAAATTATGTTCAGGGTTCTTAGCCACATGTTTAGCTAGGGCATTTTCAGACCTATTGCTTTTAATCGCATATTGATGTTCATAAATGCGATCCCTTAATAGCCTGTCAATTTTCCCTATATAGAAAACTGGGCAGCATTTGCACTTAGCCAGGTAAATAACACTTTTGGAGTTACAACTGTATCTCCCATTACAGGAAAAATTAATAGCATTAATACAAAAATTTAAATCTGTATCTATAAACCTACAGTAAGGGCAAGATTCACACTTGAACATGCCCTTAATCCTAGGTTTAAAAGTCCTCTTATATTCAAAATAGGATTTCAAATTTCATCCCCTTTTAAAAATAACCATCGGTCTATCAGACACTCTATTCCTAAGATTCTCATCACTTGTAATTATATTCCTATTCTTCTGAAGGATGTCTTTTAGAAAAAAAGCATCCTTACTAAATGGTGTAATAAAGGTTAGGGAATAGTCTACAGGAATATTATCAAGCAACATTTCTAACCAGCATTGATGAAAGGGCAAAACTAACTTAAGGCCATTAAGTTAGTTTTGCCCTTTCATCATTGCTGGCTAGTTATTTTTGTCAGTCTTTTATGCAATTACCATGGCTCCCAGGTCTGTATGCAGTGAACGCTGCCTCCCAGGCTTTAGAAAGGCAACACAAGGAAAACATGTCCCCTGCTGTTATGACTGCCTTCCATGTGAAGAAGGCAAAATCACTAACCAAAGTGTTCTGAAGAAGTCGGGATGGAAGAAAGCGGTTGACTGTGGATATTGTGTTACTGTGGATTATACATTTTATTTTGTATATGCTGCTAATGCTGTGGAGTTTTTATCACATTGTGGAATAAATTGTGTTTTCATCACTCGAGTGAATTCCTTGTTATTCCAGCATACAGCGATTGTTCTTTATGTCAGTTTGTTTCTCTCTGTGCCGGTTTTAATTTCATATATAGGGAAAACTGACAGCCGATTAAGGGATCACATTTATGAACATCAATATGTGATTAGAAACAATAGGTCCGAAAATGCCCTGGCTAAACATGTGGCTAAGAACCCCAAACATAAGTTCACCTTTAGAGTTATAGATCAAATTGGGGCCGATATTAGAGGGGGACCTATATCTTTATGGTTAGAGAGATGTGAGTTAATATGGCAACTTAGAGTTGATGCTTTTAATTATCCAGGTATAAATGATGCATGCTCTGTAACTTGCATCTTAAAATTAAGAAGCCTAGAGAGATAAAAAAATCAAAGTATCTTTCTTTGGATGTTTTTTTATTACACACTAGTATATATAATTGATTTAATGATGCTATTATGAATTATTTGTATGAATTTTTTGCAGTCACTGCAGCTTTTTGTTGATTTTTTTTATGATGGTTTTCTCTGATTATTCATTTAGTAATTACATAATTAGCATCATGTGATCAGTTAGAATATATTTAATAGCACCCAGTTTCATCTTGCAGTGAAGGTCTGATAAAGTACTGATATTTATTTGTACAAAAGTGCTAACTTTAATAAATTTCTTTGGGAGTTTTAAGTACCACTAATTTCCGTGCCTTTGTTGCCTGTTTTACTAGTTTGTGCTTGTTTTGGATTCTTCTAAAAGTTTATTTATATTAGTATTCTTCAATTTAATAATAAAGAGCATCAGCTCAAAACCATGTCTATCAAACATTTTAAGAAGTTCTTCCATTTCAGCATCTCCCACATGTAAACCATTGGGGAACTTGTACATCAATAAACCCTTGGGGATGGATTTATTTTTAATATTCTCATTAAGTTACAAGTTGTCACAATGTAAACTTCATACCTTTAAAAGTTTTGATTCTATTTCACCCATTTTTTTCTGAAACTATTTTGGTGGCTGATGATTTGAAAAAAATGCTTCTGTTTCTTTGTGAGGGAAATGATGTCTCCTTATGAATCTATTCTTAGTTGGTGTCCATCAAACAAGCTGGCTCGTTGCTTCCTCTGCACTGATTTCCTTGATGGAAGACTTTTGCTCGCCAAAAAGGAAGTGTTGGTGAAATTGCCACAATTAGCCAGTCTTTCTCAAATGTTTGTAAAATCCCACCTCTCTTCTTGCTCAGATGTCTGTGGGTAATGTAGTTTTTCAACTTTGAGTGCATCTCCACTACTTGCTGAGAGAGCAAGTCTAGTAATTGTCTTAAGTCTCCACCACTATTTTGTGAGGATATGGGTGGTATTTTATGATTAGTAGAGGAAAGCGGAGCAGCGTTTACACCCCAAGTGTAAAGAACACACACCAGTAACTACATCCATAATGTAAAAAATAAATAAATAAATGTTGAAATCCAATAGTGTTTTAAAAATTCAACCCTACTGGTATTTCTGTGACCAGACCGGACATACTGAATCACAAAACCTAGAAATTCAAATACAGCATGAAAAGTGACTTAAAAAATGACTAATAATCCAAACCAAAAGACACAACAGATCAAGCAGCAGAATAATGTTCATAAATGAGTAACAAAGTTGATACCTCTTACAAAATGTAAATAATTTATTGAAAATCAAGGGCTTTCACCCCTAGAAATCTTTGGGACTTTTTCAGAATATTAAAACAATTGAATAGGAAACCTTTATATCATAAAAAAGAGTGGTTAAAAACAAATGGTACAAATTAATAAATTAATACTTAGTCACCTTAAAGAGACAGCTTCATTTTACAAAAATGATGAATGAAAACATTGGTATCAACATATATTGCATTACAAACACACATTGCTTGAGCTTATTAAAATCAGTTTCTTCCCTTCCAAAACAATTTTTGGATAACAATCTTTTTAATTATAAATTAAGAACTTTAAGAACTCCGCAAACATGGCACTCCAGCCAAGAACTGAACAGAAAAACCTCTTGATGTGAGGCAATAATGCTGCCGCTGCACCCCTGCACCATCTTTAACACTCAAATTTCAGATTTGACTTATGAAATGAGTAATTTCAGGTAGTCTTAGTGAATCTAATAGCATAGAATATTTTGTTTATTTATTTATTTATTTGTTGACATTTGTTAACCAGGAAAGTCCACTGGATCAGAAACTCATTTTCAGTGGAGATCTGGGGAGAAAAGCTCCACAAATATGACATACAAAATGAACATACAGATCTATTTTAACAAAAACAAATTAAATTGGTTAATTAGTACATCGACATAAAGTTGGCAGTATGCAAAAAAACTTCAAAGTTCACATGACCAAGTTTCAAATTTCAGCTTTCATGATCTTTTTCAATATTTTTTATGTGAATTTCTATGCAAATTAGAAGCGATCTTGTACATTTACATTTCTGCCATATGCAGGTATATGTAATGTCTATCCTTCTTATAAGCAGTTTGCTGTTAAATATATTATTTTCTGTCTTATTTGTCCACTGAAATTCTACCTTATTTTATATAACTTGCATTTCTAAAATCTCCCGTCAAACAGCTATTTCATCATCAGCTCTCTGTTAGAGATTATAGTATGTGTATGTATTTCTTAACTTACTGATACTGTTCTTTTATTAACACTACAAAGTAGATATTTCATTCCTTAGTCATAATATATTTACTCTTTCTATTAATTCTAACATTATAAGCAATATTTACTTTATATAAAATAATTCCTTCCTGTTTAGTTTTAATGTGTGTTTTTAGCCATTGTAAACTGCTGTGTTGGTCGAAGCTTCACATCTTGACAGTATTTGATTACAGCATGTGAAAATGACAACTCACAATGCAGAGCAGCTGCTGATTTCTTTTGTAAGTTTCTCAATCTTCTTAATTCTTTTAAGCTGTTCTAAAGAGCAACAAACACCTAAGTGTACTCCTTCCCATTAATATGTATAGTTACAGTTAATAACATTACAACATAAGCTATTGACATTCAGCAAACTGTAAGCATATTGTATGTCAGCAACAGCTCAATATAAAACATTACTATAACTTTTCTTTTACCAATTTATCATGTCTAAATACATATCTTTAAAAATATATTGTTTGGGATTCATATATACTTGAAAAGAAGTTTGGATCTGTTCTCCTTGTTGTGGCCATGATTTATGCAATTTCTGTTTTCACAGACATCAGTGATAAACAGACAGTAACAAATAATCTAGCATTTTCACACAACTGGAATATTCTTTTGTTCTCAAGATTTTTTAAGTGTCAATTGTTTGATAAATTAACTGTGAAAGGAATGTGTTACACAGGAACAAAGAAAACAAATCTCCATCACTTTAACACTTCTAATTAGCATATTACCTAGGCTTGGCATGCAATTAACCCAGCAATGCACATACTAAGCCAAATTAAAACAAATAAATAATATTCTTAACTTATATAGCCTTAAGGTTACCAATTCTATTGCTTATAATTTAATGACATTCTCATATAGGAAGAATTTAACATTTAAAAATAAATTTATAAGCTTAATTTAAATGAAATGTATTAACCCTATAAATGCAAATATAGTAAAACTAACTATTTATATGCCTTATCATGTAAAACCCTTTAGCATGAATATAAATACATGCTTATATATGTTTTGCAGCTCAAAGTCCAATACAAACCTTTTTAAAGGGTAAATCTATCATTTCAGAAAATAAAAGTCCTGCAATCATAAAATAAAAGTCACTTGTTTTAAGTTTTTTTTTTTTTAATTTTAGAAGCAGTTTCCAGGAATTCAGTTAACTCTGCCTCTGAGGGATATAGTTTTCCAATCCATTTCTACAGTATTATTAAGATTTTTATTTTTGTTAACAAAAGTAGATGCCTCCTCTAGTGTGTCAAATATTTTAGTTCCTTCAGAAATAAATAATTTGAACATTGCAGGAAACACCAAAGTATCTTTAATATTATTCTTTTTAAGTTCTTTAATCAGTGGCAAGCAAGATTTTCTTTTACTCATTACTTTACTGGAATAATCATTGTAAAATCTGACTACATGTTCACCTATTTTAATAGGTGGGCTGGGCCATGCTGTTTTAATATTTGATCTTTTTCTAAGCTGGACATAAACTTAACTATAATTGAATGTAGTAGTGATTTTTTCTTCTTTGAACATGCTCTCGGGGATCTATGTGCCCTTTCGATTCCAAAAGATAAAGTATCAGGTAGATGTAATGTTTTATATAACCAGGTTGTTACAACGTTTATGATATTGTCTCCCTCATACTTTTCAGGCATACCATATATTCTGATGTTATTTCATCTCAGTGTATTTTCTAAATCATCAACTTTATCTATGAGCCAGCCATTTTTTTTAAAAGGAATTCAGTTTGAGACTCAACTTCAGTTATACTCCTTTCATGATCATTTAAAGCTTCTTCCATACTGCTTATTTGTACTGTTTGTTGTTTCATAAAATTTTCTAAAGGTTCTATCTTCTTTCTGGACTCTTCTTTGAAACTTTCTATTTTGATATCCATCTTGTCCATTTAAGTTATACATCCAACATACTAGATATTAGTGAATGGATGTCTTTTTAACAGAAGAATCCTGAGTACCATTTCTTGAGTGGCTCATGTCGAAGTCTCTTCTCTCGTAAGCAAACAGTTGGAATTCTAACAGGAATAATACAGCTTTTGAAGACTATTAGTTAACAAAATTAGTGATCAAGCACTTCCACATTCTAATGTTTTGATTATATCTTCTGTCATAGGTTCATAGGTTGGTACTAGGCTATCGGCCCTAGGGCCTATACAAGCCTAGCCATAACAATTCCCTGGCTATTTCTTCCCACACTATTTACTTCCAGTCACAGAGCTTTCACCAGTTGCTGCTCTCAGTTTGCCATCTTGGCCATGACTCTCTGTGGGTATTTCCTGAGGGGTGTCTGGTAAGGGTGAAGTTGGAGATAAATTTTCTATATCTTCTGGCTCAGTACAGATGGATACATTTATAATTAGTTCAACTCGTTGTGTATTGCCTTTGAGGTGTTGGACATAGCTAAAGAAAGCCTTGTGATTTTCTTTGGCTTAGAAGGATGTTTTTACCTCAAATTTGACTTTGGTAGACTTGATTAGCCCCCAAATTGCTTGTTTCAATTGAAGTGGGAGTTTGTAGCTTCCTGGGCATTACACTTTCAAATTTTGGCATGATTTTTTTCCTTTTATTATGCAACCTATTGATGTTGGGATTCCACCAGTGTGGCTTTTTTTTTGATTTGTTGTGTGCTTATCCTCGGTAGGTATAGCTGTCTGTATGCAACCATTAGCATGATTGTACAGGATTTCTGTGAACAATTCTACATAGGCAGTGGTATTCTGAGGGTTTGGGTAAACTTCAAATTTTGCCAGGGTGTCACTTAATAGTAGGACATTTGGCTTACAGAAGTTTCCAAAAGCTCCATGACTAGCTGGGGTTCTGGAGTTTATTTTTATTTCAAAGGAGACAGCTGTATGATCTGACCAAACCAGTAAGGACATTACCAAGGGGTGGAATGGGTGTGCAACTTTCTCCCAATTTTTAAGTGTATTATTTAAATGATTTGCATATTGATTTTAAGTTGTATTAAGACCTGAGGAAGCATTATTTTAATGTGAAAGCGCTTGTCTATATTAAATGTTTTATGCCCACTACCATGGTGGTCCTGCTGGTTTTTTTTTTTTTTGTTAATTAAATCTGTGACAAGTTCTGATACCTCTGATAAGTGTAAGTAGTGGTTTGGGACATGAACCATTTACAGGTTACCTGTGTCTGTTAGAAACACAGGTGCCAAACCAGGGATGAATTTTCATTTTCCCTTCCAATTGTCCAAGTTGCACTTGAATTGGGTTAGGGAGGAACTCTGCTTCACATGGATGGGGAGCCTGTTCCATAGATGTGGTAGTCTCTGGGATACATGCCTATCTCTCCAGCAGGACCTATTTATATCACAGGCAAGGTTTAAATCTTTAAAACAGGTAATTCTGGTGCTGTTTGTTTTGTGGATTTGCAGGAGGTCCATCAGAGTAGGGTCGGGCAATGTCCTATATGCCAGGCATAGATCTCCCCTCAAAAGCCTGTAGAAGACAGAATTCAGTGATAGGGCCTTGAGGCAGTCTGCAGAGGACATTTTACTTACACCCTGTATTCTTTTAGTAACCGCTGTGGACATTCCAATTGTTGGATATGCCTGGTTAGGTACATACCAAAGGGGGCAATGTACTTAATGATAGGTCTGATGAATGCCAATTACAGTGGAACAATGACTTCCTTGAACTAAGATGACATACCTTTGTTTATAAGTTGTGCAATATAGAATGGTTTCCTCACCACTGTAGACACATGATGGTCAAAGGCTAGATTACTATCTATGTGTGTCCCTAAGTCCCTGACTACTGGGTCAACTCTAAGGGGTATGTTGTCAATATGATAGTTACCAGGGATGGATAACTTCCCAAAGGATACTATTATGTATTTCTTGGCATTCAGTTTTAGTCCATGGCTCTGATACCAGCTGTTTGTCTGTGTCAGCCCCTACTGGAGAGCTTTTGTGTCAGTGTGAGATTCAATGACAGCTCCTAATTTACAGTCATCTGCAAATGTAGTCAGCCAGAGACCACTGACATTGGCCTTAACTTCTGAGAAGTAAATGCCAAAAAGGAGTAGTCCATGGACTGATCCCTGAGGGACTCCACTTGTGACTGGCTCTTTGTAGAGGTGGACTCCCCGATTCTACCTTCCTGAGTCCTGTCTATGAGCCAGTTGGCTATCCAC
Source organism: Protopterus annectens (assembly GCF_019279795.1). Classification (NCBI taxonomy): domain Eukaryota; kingdom Metazoa; phylum Chordata; order Ceratodontiformes; family Protopteridae; genus Protopterus; species Protopterus annectens. The sequence goes on along the minus strand of NC_056726.1, from coordinate 1,606,619,082 downwards.
CAGGTTACATACGGGTTTGTACCTAACTTCTTGAGTTTGTCAACAATGCCTGAGTTGAGTATTGTGCCAAATGCATTGGCAAGGTCAAGGTAGGCAGTGTGAACAATTTTGCCCTCAAACATAGCTTTGGTGACCTTCTCAAAGAAGTCCACCAGGCTGATTAGGCATGATCTACCCTTGACGAAACCAAACTGGGTTGGGTCCAGTGTCTGGAGGTTTACTATATCTCTATTGATCATCTCCATGATAATTCTTTCCATGGCTTTAGAAGGCATCTTTGGATATTGTCTGGGCTCATTGATGCAGTGTTCTTGGTCTTAGAGAGAGCATTAAGGACCTGTTCCTAGTGATAGTAGGGGGAGTTGTATTTGATGATATTTCCTGAGGGAAGTTTGAGTGGGAGAGAGGGGTAAAGTTGGAGCCGAATTTATCAGCCAGAAGTTTTGCTATGTCTTCTGGCTCAGTATAGGTGGCTCCATTTACACTGAGCTCTGCACACGATTGTGTATTGTCTTTGAGGTTGTGGACATAGCTAAAGAATGCTTTGTTGTTATCCTTGGCCTAGAAGGCCAAACCTACCTCAAATTTGGCTTTGGTAGACTTTATTTGTCCTCTGAGTTGTTTGTTTAGTTTAATGAGAGTGCTTTTATCCTGCTGCATGCCATGATTTTCTTCCTCCTGTTATACAGCCTACTGATTTTGTGATTCCACCAGGGTGGCTTGTTTTTGAGTTATTTCTGTACTTCTTCCTGATGGGAACCACTGCCTCTGTGCAGCTATTAACATGCTTGTACAGGGTTTCTGTGAATGGTTCTGCATAGGCAGCAGTGTTCTCAGGGTTTATGGGGGCTTGACATTTTACCAGGTTTTCACTTAATAGCAAGAGGTTAGCCTTAGAATAGTTCCTGCATATTCCAGGTTTAGCTGGGGGTCCAGGTTTTTTTTTTTACTTCAAAGGAGACCATTTTGTGGTCTGACCTTACCAGGAAGGCAATACTGTAGGGCGCATGCAGCAGTCTTCCATATTAGTGAGGACCAGATCCAGTATGGTTGTACCTCTGGTTGGTGTATTGACTATCTGGTCCAGGGAGTTTGTGTTTATAAAATCCAGGAATCTCTGTGCATATACGTTTGGTGTTGCATAAGATTCCCAGTAATTACATAATTAGCATCATGTGATCAGTTAGAATATATTTAATAGCACCCAGTTTCATCCTGCAGTGAAGGTCTGATAAAGTACTGATATTTATTTGTACAAAAGTGCTAACTTTAATAAATTTCTTTGGGAGTTTTAAGTACCACTAATTTCCGTGCCTTTGTTGCCTGTTTTACTAGTTTGTGCTTGTTTTGGATTCTTCTAAAAGTTTATTTATATTAGTATTCTTCAATTTAATAATAAAGAGCATCAGCTCAAAACCATGTCCATCAAACATTTTAAGAAGTTCTTCCATTTCAGCATCTCCCACATGTAAACCATTGGGGAACTTGTACATCAATAAACCCTTGGGGATGGATTTATTTTTAATATTCTCATTAAGTTACAAGTTGTCACACTGTAAACTTCATACCTTTAAAAGTTTTGATTCTATTTCACCCATTTTTTTCTGAAACTATTTTGGTAGCTGATGATTTGAAAAAATGCTTCTGTTTCTTTGTGAGGGAAATGATGTCTCCTTATGAATCTATTCTTAGTTGGTGTCCATCAAACAAGCTGGCTCGTTGCTTCCTCTACACTGATTTCCTTGATGGAAGGCTTTTGCTCGCCAAAAAGGAAGTGTTGGTGAAATCGCCACAATTAGCCAGTCTTTCTCAAATGTTTGTAAAATCCCACCTCTCTTCTTGCTCAGATGTCTGTGGGTAATGTAGTTTTTCAACTTTGAGTGCATCTCCACTACTTGCTGAGAGAGCAAGTCTAGTAATTGTCTTAAGCCTCCACCACTATTTTGTGAGGATATGGGTGGTATTTTATGATTAGTAGAGGAAAGCAGAGCAGTGTTTACACCCCAAGTGTAAAGAACACACACCAGTAACTACATCCATAATGTAAAAAATAAATAAATAAATGTTGAAATCCAATAGTGTTTTAAAAATTCAACCCTATTGGTATTTCTGTGACCAGACCGGACATACTGAATCACAAAACCTAGAAATTCAAATACAGCATGAAAAGTGACTTAAAAAATGACTAATAATCCAAACCAAAAGACACAACAGATCAAGCAGCAGAATAATGTTCATAAACGAGTAACAAAGTTGATACCTCTTACAAAATGTAAATAATTTATTGAAAATCAAGGGCTTTCACCCCTAGAAATCTTTGGGACTTTTTCAGAATATTAAAACAATTGAATAGGAAACGTTTATATCATAAAAAGAGTGGTTAAAAATAAATGGTACAAATTAATAAATTAATACTTAGTCACCTTAAAGAGACAGCTTCATTTTACAAAAATGATGAATGAAAACATTGGTATCAACATATATTGCATTACAAACACACATTGCTTGAGCTTATTAAAATCAGTTTCTTCCCTTCCAAAACAATTTTTGGATAACAATCTTTTTAATCATAAATTAAGAACTTTAAGAACTCCGCAAACATGGCACTCCAGCCAAGAACTGAACAGAAAAACCTCTTGATGTGAGGCAATAATGCTACCGCTGCACCCCTGCACCATCTTTAACACTCAAATTTCAGATTTGACTTATGAAATGAGTAATTTCAGGTAGTCTTAGTGAATCTAATAGCATAGAATATTTTGTTTATTTATTTATTTATTTGTTGATATTTGTTAACCAGGAAAGTCCACTGGATCAGAAACTCATTTTCAGTGGAGATCTGGGGAGAAAAGCTCCACAAATATGACATACAAAATGAACATACATATCTATTTTAACAAAAACAAATTAAATTGGTTAATTAGTACATCGACATAAAGTTGGCAGTATGCAAAAAAACTTCAAAGTTCACATGACCAAGTTTCAAATTTCAGCTTTCATGATCTTTTTCAATATTTTTATGTGAATTTCTATGCAAATTAGAAGCGATCTTGTACATTTACATTTCTGCCATATGCAGGTATATGTAATGTCTATCCTTCTTATAAGCAGTTTGCTGTTAAATATATTATTTTCTGTCTTATTTGTCCACTGAAATTCTACCTTATTTTATATAACTTGCATTTCTAAAATCTCCCATCAAACAGCTATTTCATCATCAGCTCTCTGTTAGACATTATAGTATGTGTATATATTTCTTAACTTACTGATACTGTTCTTTTATTAATACTACAAAGTAGATATTTCATTCCTTAGTCATAATATATTTACTCTTTCTATTAATTCTAGCATTATAAGCAATATTTACTTTATATAAAATAATTCCTTCCTGTTTAGTTTTAATGTGTGTTTTTAGCCATTGTAAACTGCTGTGTTGGTCGAAGCTTCGCATCTTGACAGTATTTGATTACAGCATGTGAAAATGACAACTCACAATGCAGAGCAGCTGCTGATTTCTTTTGTAAGTTTCTCAATCTTCTTAATTCTTTTAAGCTGTTCTAAAGAGCAACAAACACCTAAGTGTACTCCTTCCCATTAATATGTATAGTTACAGTTAATAACATTACAACATAAGCTATTGACATTCAGCAAACTGTAAGCATATTGTATGTCAGCAACAGCTCAATATAAAACATTACTATAACTTTTCTTTTACCAATTTATCATGTCTAAATACATATCTTTAAAAATATATTGTTTGGGATTCATATATACTTGAAAAGAAGTTTGGATCTTTTCTCCTTGTTGTGGCCATGATTTATGCAATTTCTGTTTTCACAGACATCAGTAATAAACAGAAAGTAACAAAGAATCTAGCATTTTCACACAATTGGAATATTCTTTTGTTCTCAAGATTTTTTAAGTGTCAATTGTTTGATAAATTAACTGTGAAAGGAATGTGTTACACAGGAACAAAGAAAACAAATCTCCATCACTTTAACACTTCTAATTAGCATATTACCTAGGCTTGGCATGCAATTAACCCAGCAATGCACATACTAAGCCAAATTAAAACAAATAAATAATATTCTTAACTTATATAGCCTTAAGGTTACCAATTCTATTGCTTATAATTTAATGGCATTCTCATATAGGAAGAATTTAACATTTAAAAATAAATTTATAAGCTTAATTTAAATGAAATGTATTAACCCTATAAGTGCAAATATAGTAAAACTAACTATTTATATGCCTTATCATGTAAAACCCTTTAGCATGAATATAAATACATGCTTATATATGTTTTGCAGCTCAAAGTCCAATACAAAACTTTTTAAAGGGTAAATCTATCATTTCAGAAAATAAAAGTCCTGCAATCATAAAATAAAAGTCACTTGTTTTAAGTTTTTTTTTTTAATTTTAGAAGCAGTTTCCAGGAATTCAGTTAACTCTGCCTCTGAGGGATATAGTTTTCCAATCCATTTCTACAGTATTATTAAGATTTTTATTTTTGTTAACAAAAGTAGATGCCTCCTCTAGTGTGTCAAATATTTTAGTTCCTTCAGAAATAAATAATTTGAACATTGCAGCAAACACCAAAGTATCTTTAATATTATTCTTTTTAAGTTCTTTAATCAGTGGCAAGCAAGATTTTCTTTTACTTATTACTTTACTGGAATAATCATTGTAAAATCTGACTACATGTTCACCTATTTTAATAGGTGGGCTGGGCCATGCTGTTTTAATATTTGATCTTTTTCTAAGCTGGACATAAACTTAACTATAATTGAATGTAGTAGAGAATTTTTCTTCTTTGAACATGCTCTCAGGGATCTATGTGCCCTTTCGATTCCAAAAGATAAAGTATCAGGTAGATGTAATGTTTTATATAACCAGGTTGTTACGACATTTATGATATTGTCTCCCTCATACTTTTCAGGCATACCATATATTCTGATGTTATTTCATCTCAGTGTATTTTCTAAATCATCAACTGTATCTATGAGCCAGCCATTTTTTTTAAAAGGAATTCAGTTTGAGACTCAACTTCAGTTATACTCCTTTCATGATCATTTAAAGCTTCTTCCATACTGCTTATTTGTACTGTTTGTTGTTTCATAAAATTTTCTAAAGGTTCTATCTTCTTTCTGGACTCTTCTTTGAAACTTTCTATTTTGATATCCATCTTGTCCATTTAAGTTATACATCCAACATACTAGATATTAGTGAATGGATGTCTTTTTAACAGAAGAATCCTGAGTACCATTTCTTGAGTGGCTCATGTCGAAGTCTCTTCTCTCGTAAGCAAACAGTTAGAATTCTAACAGGAATAATACAGCTTTTGAAGACTATTAGTTAACAAAATTAGTGATCAAGCACTTCCACATTCTAATGTTTTGATTATATCTTCTGTCATAGGTTCATAGGTTGGTACTAGGCTATCGGCCCTAGGGCCTATACAAGCCTAGCCATAACAATTCCCTGGCTATTTCTTCCCACACTATTTACTTCCAGTCACAGAGCTTTCACCAGTTGCTGCTCTCAGTTTGCCATCTTGGCCATGACTCTCTGTGGGTATTTACTGAGGGGTGTCTGGTAAGGGTGAAGTTGGAGATAAATTTTCTATATCTTCTGGCTCAGTACAGATGGATACATTTATAATTAGTTCAACTCGTTGTGTATTGCCTTTGAGGTGTTGGACATAGCTAAAGAAAGCCTTGTGATTTTCTTTGGCTTAGAAGGATGTTTGTACCTCAAATTTGACTTTGGTAGACTTTATTAGCCCCCAAATTGCTTGTTTCAATTGATGAGGGAGTTTGTAGTTTCCTGGGCATTACACTTTCAAATTTTGGCATGATTTTCTTCCTTTTATTATGCAACCTATTGATGTTGGGATTCCACCAGTGTGACTTGTTTTTTGATTTGTTGTGTGCTTATCCTGGGTAGGTATAGCTGTCTGTATGCAACCATTAGCATGATTGTACAGGATTTCTGTGAACAATTCTACATAGGCAGTGGTATTCTTAGGGTTTGGGTAAACTTCAAATTTTGCCAGGGTGTCACTTAATAGTAGGACATTTGGCTTACAGAAGTTTCCAAAAGCTCCATGACTAGCTGGGGTTCTGGAGTTTATTTTTATTTCAAAGGAGACAGCTGTATGATCTGACCAAACCAGTAAGGACATTACCAAGGGGTGGAATGGGTGTGCAACTTTCTCCCAATTTTTAAGTGTATTATTTAACTGATTTGCATATTGATTTTAAGTTGTATTAAGACCTGAGGAAGCGTTATTTTAATGTGAAAGCGCTTGTCTATATTAAATGTTTTATGCCCACTACCATGGTGGTCCTGCTGGTTTTTTTTTTTTGTTAATTAAATCTGTGACAAGTTCTGATACCTCTGATAAGTGTAAGTAGTGGTTGGGGACATGAACCATTTACAGGTTACCTGTGTCTGTTAGAAACACAGGTGCCAAACCAGGGATGAATTTTCATTTTCCCTTCCAATTGTCCAAGTTGCACTTGAATTGGGTTAGGGAGGAACTCTGCTTCACATGGATGGGGAGCCTGTTCCATAGATGTGGTAGTCTCTGGGATACATGCCTATCTCTCCAGCAGGACCTATTTATATCACAGGCAAGGTTTAAATCTTTAAAACAGGTAATTCTGGTGCTGTTTGTTTTGTGGATTTGCAGGAGGTCCATCAGAGTGGGGTCGGGCAATGTCCTATATGCCAGGCATAGATCTCCCCTCAAAAGCCTGTAGAAGACAGAATTCAGTGATAGGGCCTTGAGGCAGTCTGTAGAGGACATTTTACTTACACCCTGTATTCTTTTAGTAAGGAACCGCTGTGGACATTCCAATTGTTGGATATGCCTGGTTAGGTACATACCAAAGGGGGCAATGTACTTAATGATAGGTCTGATGAATGCCAATTACAGTGGAACAATGACTTCCTTGAACTAAGATGACATACCTTTGTTTATAAGTTGTGCAATATAGAATGGTTTCCTCACCGCTGTAGACACATGATGGTCAAAGGCTAGATTACTATCTATGTGTGTCCCTAAGTCCCTGACTACTGGGTCAACTCTAAGGGGTATGTTGTCAATATGATAGTTACCAGGGATGGATAACTTCCCAAAGGATACTATTATGTATTTCTTGGCATTCAGTTTTAGTCCATGGCTCTGATACCAGCTGTTTGTCTGTGTCAGCCCCTACTGGAGAGCTTTTGTGTCAGTGTGAGATTCAATGACAGCTCCTAATTTACAGTCATCTGCAAATGTAGTCAGCCAGAGACCACTGACATTGGCCTTAACTTCTGAGAAGTAAATGCCAAAAAGGAGTAGTCCATGGACTGATCCCTGAGGGACTCCACTTGTGACTGGCTCTTTGTAGAGGTGGACTCCCCGATTCTAACTTCCTGAGTCCTGTCTATGAGCCAGTTGGCTATCCACCAGGTTACATACGGGTTTGTACCTAACTTCTTGAGTTTGTCAACAATGCCTGAGTTGAGTATTGTGCCAAATGCATTGGCAAGGTCAAGGTAGGCAGTGTGAACAATTTTGCCCTCAAACATAGCTTTGGTGACCTTCTCAAAGAAGTCCACCAGGCTGATTAGGCATGATCTACCCTTGACGAAACCAAACTGGGTTGGGTCCAGTGTCTGGAGGTTTACTATATCTCTATTGATCATCTCCATGATAATTCTTTCCATGGCTTTAGAAGGCATCTTTGGATATTGTCTGGGCTCATTGATGCAGTGTTCTTGGTCTTAGAGAGAGCATTAAGGACCTGTTCCCTAGTGATAGTAGGGGGAGTTGTATTTGATGATATTTCCTGAGGGAAGTTTGAGTGGGAGAGAGGGGTAAAGTTGGAGCCGAATTTATCAGCCAGAAGTTTTGCTATGTCTTCTGGCTCAGTATAGGTGGCTCCATTTACACTGAGCTCTGCACATGATTGTGTATTGTCTTTGAGGTTGTGGACATAGCTAAAGAATGCTTTGTTGTTATCCTTGGCCTAGAAGGCCAAACCTACCTCAAATTTGGCTTTGGTAGACTTTATTTGTCCTCTGAGTTGTTTGTTTAGTTTGATGAGAGTGCTTTTATCCTGCTGCATGCCATGATTTTCTTCCTCCTGTTATACAGCCTACTGATTTTGTGATTCCACCAGGGTGGCTTGTTTTTGAGTTATTTCTGTACTTCTTCCTGATGGGAACCACTGCCTCTGTGCAGCTATTAACATGCTTGTACAGGGTTTCTGTGAATGGTTCTGCATAGGCAGCAGTGTTCTCAGGGTTTATGGGGGCTTGACATTTTACCAGGTTTTCACTTAATAGCAAGAGGTTAGCCTTAGAATAGTTCCTGCATATTCCAGGTTTAGCTGGGGGGCCAGGTTTTTTTTTTTACTTCAAAGGAGACCATTTTGTGGTCTGACCTTACCAGGAAGGCAATACTGTAGGGCGCATGCAGCAGTCTCCCATATTAGTGAGGACCAGATCCAGTATGGTTGTACCTCTGGTTGGTGTATTGACTATCTGGTCCAGGGAGTTTGTGTTTATAAAATCCAGGAATCTCTGTGCATATACGTTTGGTGTTGCATAAGATTCCCAGTTAATAGTGAGATAATTAAAGTCACCGATGAATATGGTATTGGGTTGGATGGTTAGTGTTTCTAATACATTTAAATACATGGTATGGGTTTCCTGGGTCATAGTGGAGGATCTATATCTTGCAAGGAAGTGGTATTGGATTTTGCCTATGTTTATTTGAACATGGAGCAGCTCAAGTGCATTGTCCTGTTTGACCAGCCTTAAAGTATAATTATCTTTGATGTAAACAGAGACACCTCCTCCTTTAGTCCTTGTATGTGAAGTAGTTGGCCTAAATGTGTGGAAGGCATTTTAACCTAGCACCGTTGGTGTGCTCTCCATGGCTTTAAACCATGTCTCAGTGACCACACAGATATCAGCATTCTCTAGGGTAAAGGGAGCTTCTAGAGAGTGGAGTTTTTTGTTTAGACTCCTAGCATTGAGCAGTAATACCTTTAGATGTTCTTGGTTTTGATTTGCTATGTCAGAAGTACTTTCAGTTTGGCATTGCCTAAAACAAGGCACTCTGGGAGTTGACAAAATGTTTTCGCTAATATTCGTAATCCTAGAGGGGAGAGGTGCAGACCATCCCCAGCAAGGCAGCATGGTCTGCTGACCATCTCCTCTCATGCTGACAAATATTGCACCCCCTTAGAATGACACCAGAAACTAAGCCAATTGTTAAAGTCAATCATCTTTTGCTCATATTGTAGCATCATCCTTGGAGAAAGTAAAATGTTGCTCAATGCTAGGCTCATACAAGCCTGAGACATATATTCCAAGCACTCCATGATGTCTCTCTTCATATAGTCTGGGGAGGTACATCTCAGGTCATTTACCCCAACATGGACTATGACTGAGTCATATTGGTAACTGTGGTCCAATGACCTGAGTGCCTGTGTAATGTGGCAGATCCTAGCCCCTGATAAGCAAATGACCATGATTTTCTCCTTACTCAGTCTTGTGAGATGGACATCAGTGTGCCTCACAATTGAGTCTCCAATGACTAGAATGTTGGATTGTGTGGTGACTTACCTTATGGGCTTAGGGGTAGAGGCTCCATGAGATGCAGCTTTATGTGTTCATATGGGTTTTGTTTTGAAAGAGTGCATTTGGGGTCGCTGAGGGTATTTGTTATGTGTACTTTGTCTAGGAGGTCTTTGTGGTTTAGAAAGGTTACAATTAAATGTCTCAGCATACGTGGGTCGATATGTCTGCTTTGAATTGTGAGTAATGGGTCTAGCATGTGTACGACTGACAACCTTATTGACATTAGGAGTACTTTTATGTGAGAGCTTTGCCTCCAGTGACATGATATTGTGTAAATACATCTCTTGCATACCATATCAATTTGACAATTAACTGGTTGCCAGTAAACATGAGGCAATTTTACCTCAGGATGCCCATATCCACCAAGCCGGTAATGGACACAGTAGGAAAGATCATATCCATGGCAACAGACCCTTTTTTATTGATTAGAGAGTTGGATTGAGAATATCAATCACTGTCAGGAGTATCCGGTTTGCAACTATGGGGACAGTGCTTGCCACTGCAAACTTGTTCTGTGTGAAACTAGGTATTGGAGAAATTTCAATTGTACTTTTATAGGAAAAATGTCACTCAAGGTGTCTGAGTCTATACAGAGCTCTGCCAAACACTTGAGGGGAAACTAATATGTAGACCCTGAAAATTTAAGGATGAAGTATTTAGGCGGATATTCTGAAATTAGAAACAAGTCAAGCAGTACTTACTGAAAACAAAGAATTAGCTAATCAAGAATGATGAAAAGAGGGGAGTCACATGAATGGCTACTGCCTGGTTACTACTAATGCTGGTCTCAGCACGGCTTCACTCTGTTGGGATACAATACTCCTTTGCTTCTTCTCTCACCAGAAGCAACATTTTAGCACCAATCTCAAGATGAGAAGCAGGCCACAGCCTGTTTAGTGATCTACAGTCTTGTCCCAGATTATGCAAGGGTCTATAGGCTGGTAGCCTTTTCCAGGTAGATGCCTTGAATAGCAACCAGACCTATCAGGAACTTTAAGCACAAACACTCACTCTCCAACCAGAAACAGTCAGGAATCAATGCACTCTGCTCCTTCTCTTACCAGGACCAGAATATAAGCACAGATTCCAAGCGGTCACCTATAAAGCAGTTATGAGGCTTTCTGGTGATCAACAGTCTTCATGAAATAATGTCCCTGCACTCCTTCTCTCACCAGGAGAAAGAAGCAATAATTCCAAGATGACTACTGAGAGGTAGAATATGGGCTCTCCAATAACTGGTGGTCTTGCAATAGATGTTTAAAGGTAAGATGAAAAAAATGGTTTATCCTAAATACTGCAGTCTACAATAAGCACTTAGAAATGAAAGTGGGTAACTTAAGTTTTAGCAGTCTAAGTGGAGTGTGACTATTTTTAAAAGAGCAAGATAGATTGAAAGGAGTGGATACTTCTGTATTCTGGTACTATGGAATATGCTCCGAGGATGGCAAATATTGTACCCCTTCGAATGACACCAAAATCTAAACCAATTATTAAAGTCAGTTATCTTCTGTTCATATTGTGAAATCACCTTAGAGAAGGTAGAATGATGTTCAGTGGTAGGCTCATGTCAGCCTGTTACATATAGTCTGAGAGTCCCATCATGTCTTTCTTCATTCAGTCTAGAAAGGTATGTCTCAGGTCATTTACACACATGTGGACTATGACTGAGTCATTCTCATACTTGTGGTTCAGTTAATTGAATTTGAGCATGATCTGGCAGATCATGTCCTCTGATAGGCAACTGACCATGCCTCTCTCATTAATCAGCCTGGTGAGTGAGGCATCTATGTATCTCACTGTGGTGTCTGCTATGACCAAAATATTGAATTGTGTGGTGGTGGTTTGCCTTATGGGCTTAGAAGTGAAGATGCTGTGAGATGTGGGTGTATGTGTTGGGGTGAGTGTTGTTTGGCTAGAGTACTTTTGAGGTTGCTGAGAATATTTATTGTAAGTGCAACGTCTGGGAGGCCTTTCAGGTGTAGGAAGATTTAAGAACCTCAGCATGTGAGGGTCTATATGTCTGGTCCATACTATGTGTGATGGGTGTAGTGTGTGTGTTTCTGACAGCTTGTTTGGTATTGTAAGTGTTTGTATGTGAGAGCTGTGCATCCGATAACATTGTGTAATTGCATTTCTCACATACCGTGTTAGTTTATTTTCGGAATTACATGGTTGTCACTAAACATGAGCTAATTGCTACATTGCCTCAGGATGCCAGTATCCACAAAATTGGCTCCAAAGATGGTAGGAAAATGCATACTCATGGATACAGATCCTTTTTACATGATCTACAAAGTGATGGGACACCTTTTTACATGGTTTACAAAGTGAAGATACAAGTAAGGTTTACAGCTGGCTATCTTGGGTGCTGTAAGAGTATACACTACAATCAATACTATCAAAGACTAAAATCATGGGTTGATACTCCTTATACAAACTAGTTGATTTTGGTGCAACTAAGTAATGAGGAATTTTGGATGCAGTTTTATAGGGGAAATTTCAGCTCTAATTGCTTGCATCAGTATGGGACACTGCTAACTGGGTCTATATTATAATCACGAAGGTTTAAAACGTCAAATCCCTAAAGATCGAACTTTAGTGATCAAAGTCTTAAACCATCAAAACCTAAAAAAATACTAAATAACACAACAAAAAAAAACCTAAATAGTGTGTAGGCAGGGGGGAAAGCTCCCTTTCACCCCCCACACCCCTCCTACTTAAATATACCAACTCTGAGAATGCACTACATTGAAGTAAACGGAAATCTCCCCCTACAGAGATTTTCCGTTGAAACGGTCGATGTAGTGCACTTTCGCTATTCTCATATCGACAATATCATATTCGATATTGTCAGACTTTGAGATTTTAATATAGACCCTGCTAATCATTGCTGTGTGATGCTAAGCCTTGCACAAATGTGGTGTATTGATAAAGGCTTAGAAAACCAATGTTGTTGTTTGTCTTTTCGGCTTTGTCCCGGTAAGGGGTCGCCATGCGGAACTCCGGTCCGCTAATGATTGGCAGTAGATTTTTATGAAATGCCGAGGTGCCAGCTCGACACCCAACCTTCAGTGAAGGCACATCCATTTACGCACTCATGTCTTTCGAACGCTACCCAACCACGGGGAGGACATGCAGACTCCACACAGAAGGCACTCCCAAGCCACACCGAGAATCAAATGGGAGAACCTCTTGCTGTGAGGTTAGAAAATCAATAAACAAGCAAAATAGCCCACTGGCCAAGCACAATAAGCACACTCTAAGGTTTCCCCAATGATTTCAGAACAAAATGAGACCAGACTACTCTCCACTGCCACTAAAGTGCAGACCTAACCCTTCTAAGTATAACTCACTAAAAGACCCTGGAAGTACAATAAATATTCAGCTTAAACAGTTAATTCAAGCAGCAAACACTTAAAATATGAAGGAATGTAGAATTCAGTGGTTTAAACGCAGTGGAAAAACCAACAGCACTCAGAAATTATTTAAAGTGCACTTTGTTTCCTATCTCACCATAAGCAAAAGAGAAGCACTAGCCCCAAGCTGCTTCCTAAGAACAGTGTTAATCCAGATGTTTATGGGTTCAATACATTTGCTGTTGTCTTCTCTTAGTAGATACCCTGCATAGAACCTACACCAGTTGGACACATTAGAAAGCCAAACTGCACAAATGTCCTGAAGGAGTTCTCAACAAAACTGCAACCAGACCGCAGTGCAGTGAAGTTCCATACCCAGTGCCCTATCAAAGACCAGCTGGAAGCACTGTTCCTCTGTTCCTTCTGTCACTGCAATATCATTATTCCCATGCTGGGCGCTAAAAAGTAATCTTCAGGCATTCCGGTGACTGGAATATCTAGAAATTCTAGGAAATAATGCCCCCTGCTCATTCTCTTACCATGAGCAAAACAGGATCCATAATCACAAGCTGACTCCTGAGAAGCAACTCCTAGGCCCACCAGTGATTGGGAGCCTAGTCCCAGACATTACAAATTTTAAAATCCTAGGCCCACCAGTGACTGGGAGCCTAGTCCCAGACATTACAAATTTTAAAATCCTAGGCCCACCAGTGATTGGGAGCCTAGTCCCAGACATTACAAATTTTAAAATCCTAGGCCCACCAGTGATTGGTAGCCTAGTCCCAGACATTACAAATTTTAAAATCCTAGGCCCACCAGTGACTGGGAGCCTAGTCCCAGACATTACAAATTTTAAAATCCTAGGCCCACCAGTGATTGGGAGCCTAGTCCCAGACATTACAAATTTTAAAATCCTAGGCCCACCAGTGACTGGGAGCCTAGTCCCAGACATTACAAATTTTAAAATCCTAGGCCCACCAGTGACTGGGAGCCTAGTCCCAGACATTACAAATTTTAAAATTAACATGAAAAAAAGTAAAACTCTGAAATCTGCAGTGTGTACTAAATGAGTGGGATGGTGTGAAACAAAATAACTTAAGTTTTAAGAGTCTAAGAGGAGATCCTTCCCAGTTGATTTCTTACTGCCCAGTGGAATGAACAGATGAAATGAGACTGGGAGGGGTGTCCAAGGCAGTTCAGAAGCCACAAGTTTAAAACATAACAAGGAATGGGTCATAAAGGTGGGAAAAATCAAATGCAGCCAGACAACAGTACTATTTATGTAGTGTTTCATATAAATAATAATGTACCTAAATAAGAAATCCATTTTCTCAGGTCTTCTCACTAATTAGCTAAATTAGACTCCTTTTCAATCAGTGAATGGAAAAGGAATTCTTTTTAACTGATCATAGCCAATAATGTTTTAATTTCAAGAAGAAGAAAAAAGCTTTGAAGTAAAACAAACTTAAAATAAAACAAACTGTAATAAGAGCAAAAATAAAACATACACATATAATGGAAGTATCCATACCTTAAATTAATAAATCCAGTCCAAAATCAAATGCAGTCTGACAACAGTAGAGGTCACACTGTACTTCAGCTTAAAACAAATAATTTTCACAGGAGTCCTTATTTGTATTATCATCGTCATCATCATCATCCCCTTTTCCCTTTTTTCCCATTTTCTACATGGAATCAGGGTGCTGCATCACCTGGTGGGTGATTCAATGCTATTCTCCTACCTTCTTCAACAGTCATACCTAACCATCACAGATCTTTTGTCACACAATCCATCCACCTTTTTTGCTGGATTCCCTTGTTTCCTTTTGCCTTCCTCCTGCCTGTCCCAGATCTTCTTCACCAGATTGTCTTCTGTTTTTCCCCACATGTGCCAAAACCACCTTAATCTGTTCTATTTGGCCTTCTCTGCAATTGGAGCTACTTGGGCTTCTGCTCTGATGTCCTCATTTCTTCATCTGTCCCACATGAGGATTCCTTATTTCTATATCATTATGCAGTCATTTCCATGTGCTGTACACCATTCTATTTTTTACATTGTTTGGTCACACTGTCCGTGTTTCTGAATTATGCACATTCTGCACTAATTTGTACTGGCCAGAGGAAGGAGGACACTATTGTAGACAATGCATGATTACAAATTGTGGAACAATGCAAGATGGGACTGCGATGCTTCGATCCTGAGCCAGCACTAGCAAAGTGTAGAGTAAAATCAATAAATTAGGATGTCTTTAAAACTTTAATAATGAATATGGCTGACTTGTGTTATTTGCTATGTATTTCCATAACAGCTTTAGCTTACTTTTAAGGATTCTAGTCTGGATTTGGTGTTTTAGCATTTGCCTTTATTAGTCTTTAGCAAGAATTCTGAGGAAGCAGTATTGATCAAACTTTTGTGAGACTTGTTTACATTGTGTTCATATCCAGCTGTTTCTTTTTTATTTATTTATTTGTATTTGTTTATCGTGATGGTCCACTGGGCCTCAGTGAGCGCATTTTCAGTTGAGACCCGGGGAGAAAAGCTCCGCAATCAACTATACAGTATACAATTAAACAATAACCGACAACGTTGTGTGGTATATTGAAGATTTACCCACAGTTGGTGTGGTTTAATCATGAGGGTGAAGCCTGAGTGATTAAACAAAGGCAAACGTGGGTAAATTTTCAATATACCACAACCACAGAGTCGGTTATTGCTATTATACAATGACATTATTTAAGAAAAAAAATACGTACTTTTCTTAAATAATGTCTTTGTATAACGGCAGATTGCTGTTCTTTCTTTGGTTGTGGTATACTGAGTCTGCATTTTGATGTACTGCGCATGCATATGGGACTTGCGTTCCTATGCATACCCAGTACATCAAGGCTTTGAAACGGAAGCAACAGAGAAAAGAAAGTCTCCGTTGCTCCATTTTCTCTCTTTTTTTTTAATTGTAAAAAAAAAAAGTTTTGGGGCAGTTTATACCAACAGAAAAAAGTCCAGGCGACCGGACATTTTTCCGTTGGTATATTGGGGGATTTACAACGGGCACGCTGGTTGGGCAGGCCAATCAGCGTGCATGTTTTACAATATTAATAGGGAGGAATTGTATCATATACAATATACAATATATGCAGTACACAACACGTACAGTTCCATAGATTATCATAAGCTACATAGTTATGTCTGAGTTGCAGTATGGAATTGAGTGAGTAGGTGAAAACTGTTGCACATTATTTGATTACAACATAAAGGATAAAGTTTTTGTACATTTATCACATGACAAGACTGGATATAAAGCTGGATAATTAGGCCACTCCTAATAGTGTGAATAATTGATCCATGTAAAGTCATCAGCTTGAAGTAATGGTACAATAGATATCGTGGGCCATGTTAGAATTGCAGTTGCCTAAGTAAAAGGAGGAAGCGTTATAACAGAGCAGTAGGTAGTGTTAGGTTTTGGGAAGTGCAGTCATGGCACATGAGCACTGCCATAGAGAGGAAAGGTATTGTCTCAGGTATTTTTTAAAGAGTGCTGCATTACTCATAGTCCTGATTGATGATGGGAGGCTATTCCAGAGTTTAACAATAGTAAAGGAGTAATGCATCTGACCAGCTGAAAGCTCAGGTTTTTCTACATTTAGGAGCATTTGCTTTTTGGATCGGAGCAGTCTATTTGGGTGATACAAGGTAAGGAGTGAAGAGAGGGCAGGGCAATTTGATGGTCTGAATATCAATTTGTAAGTGGTGTTTAGTTGTAAATATGTAAGGTAATGGGGGAGTTCTGGCCAATTTAGTATTTGAAGTGATGCACAATACTGAGATGAATATTTTGAATTGGTTACAAATTTAGCAATTTTATTGTTGCATGAGTCCAATTTGGATCTAAGACAGGATTGAATATTGGTAAGGAGTGGAGGCCTGTAAAGAAGAAATGGTAGGAGAAATGAAGATGCTAGGCATGGTCTTGCGAAATGGGTGAGGAAGTATTTGTACCTGTAGAGCATGCCAGTTTTTGATGTGTTTTTTTGATATTGCTGTTAATGTGCAGGTCAAATGTTAGATTTTCATCTATGATGACACTGAGAAGTTTAATGTAAGGGACAACATCAATGAAAGTGTTATTTTGGGAATGAGTAATACATTTTTCTTTATTTAAAGAAGTGTTTTGTTTAGGGATGACTAACACAGATTTAGTTTTTTGGGGATTTAGGGCAAACTAATTATTGGTCATCCATGCTTTGGTATAAATGAGGGCACTTTGAGTGATTGAATGTAGTTCTAGTACAGAATTGGCAGTACAGAGGATTGTTGAGTCATCTGCATATTGGATTACTGTACCTAGGCTAAGAGTGGTATGGAAGTTGTTGATAAAAATGCTGAACAGGAGTGACCCTAATATGGATCCTTGTGGAACTCCGGTGGTGGTGTTCAGGAATGGAGAGAGGGTGTGTTGCACTTGATTGCTTGTTGCCTGTCTGTGAGGTAGTTAGAAAACCAGTTAAGGGTGGAAGAAGAGATGCCTACATTGGAGAGTTTAGAGAGAAGAGGGTGGGAGACCATATCAAAGGCCTTGGAAAGATCAAGAAAGAGTAAAGAGACAATGTTTCCAGCATCATGTGCCCAGTTAACTGTGTCCAAGAAAGATAGAAGGGCAATGGTGGTGTTATGACCTGGCCTAAAACCATCCTGAGTGGGGGAGAGAATTTTTGTTGTGAAGCAGATAATTAAGAAGTTGACTATGGATGCATTTTTCCAGGATTTTAGTGACAGCTGAGAGGATAGCAATGGGTTGGAAGTTAGAGATTTTGGTATTATTTCCACCTTTGTGAAGAGAGAGAATATATGCTTTTTTTCCAGATAGTAAGTATGTGGGACTCCTGAATGGATTTGTTAAGAAGTATACTGATGGAGTAGGCAATGGAGTTAACAGAAATTTGTAGAAATTGTGGAGGTGGGTTATCAGGGGCATTGGAGCGAGGCGTGAGTTTGAGAAGTATATTTTTTTTACGGTGGTGGGGGGTATAGGTGAGAGAAAAGATGGATAATGAGGGAGAGGATGGATTTGAAGGAGCTAAGTTGGTCTGAGGGAAGTTGGTGGTGAGATTAGCTATGTTATTTACAAAATATGAGTTAAAGAGTGAGGTAATTTCTATGGGTGTTTTATCTGGATTAGGACAAGGATTATTGTTTGTGCCTGGGTTTAATAAGGAATCAGTGGAGCTCCAGAATTTTGGGGGTTTTGCATATGGTGGTTTTGTAGACTAAGGTAGTGTTCTTTATTATTTTTAATGACTAGACACTTTCATTGTGCAATTGTTTGTATTGGGCTAGGTCAGAGGGATTTCTGTTTTTTGCCATAACTTCCAGGCGTTGTCCCTGGAAGTCATGAGTTGCTTAAATTGGCATGATTAGCTTTCACTCTCTTTTGCAGGAGTAGAGCTAGATTGTTTAGTATCTGGAGGAATGTAGAGTTAAAGAAATCAACAGCATAATCCAGGGGAAGGCTTTTAGTGGATTCTAGCTGATACTGTGTAAGGTTTCATTAAGGGTGGTTTGGCTGAAATGGGATAGGTCTCTAATGTGCCTATACTGGTGTGTACCAAGCAATGGGGTAGATTTATGGATTATGAAGGCAGGTATGTGATCACTAATGCTGTTAGGGAGTGTCCCTATGGCAGAGATTCTGTTAGGGTCGGAGACCATAATCCAGTCCAGGATTAAGCCACTGTTGTTTTTGCTGGGTCTTGTTATGTTGATAACTAACCGGGTATAGTTATATAAGTTGATGCTGGAGGAAGGCTGATGGTATGAGATATCTAGCCAGTTAATATTTATATCTCCTGGAATGATTGTTTCATTTTCTATGTTGTTAGTTGTCCAGGCTAGGATTTCCTCTAATATGGGAATAATATTGCCAGAAGGGAAATACAGGACCATAATAAAGAGGCTTTTGCAGTTATTCATTTTAAATATGATATTAGCATTTTGGCTGGGTAAAAATTAGGAATGGATTTGGTATTTTGAGATTTTTTTTATAATTCAGGCTATTGAGGTCAGAGCAGAAATAAGCAGCAGAAGTTTTATTTTCTTGTACCTTGAAAGAACATTTATCCAGCAGTAGTAACAGTACTGAAGGGTCATATTATAGTTGGTTTGACAGGTCAATGAAGACCAGTCTGTGGTTGTCAGATCATTTAGATTATTCAGAAACACAGTATTCAAGTTGAATCCAATGACCACTAGAAAACAAATAAATTTTAGTGCTTTCATTCGCTTATTTATTACGTGAACTTCCTCAGAAAAAACAATTACATTTACTCATCCTTCCTTTTATACCAAAATCACAGGAAATGACATCAAACACATTACAAAATTATAAATAAACATTTATATTTCCATTAATTTAAATAACTTTAAATACTTATAAATCAATCTATATAAGTGCAAATATATACTTATAAATATAAAAATATACATATAACTAACATTAAATATATCTTATATCTTAAATAGCTACATGATGAAACTATTTATTCAATAAGAAACACTTCAAATTAATACACTCATTCAGTCCTGGCACTCTATCAGCCCCTAAAAATAACTGCCACAATGTCTCTTTACATTCTAAAATGTTGTTCAAATCCCCTCCAAATGTGACTTCATTAACCTTTTCCACCACTGAAAACTCGAACTTCTTAAAATTGGTACAAACAAGAGCATGTTTAGCCAAATAATTATTTTTGTCCTTATTTTTAATAGCCAAATTGTGTTCATAAATTCTGCGTTTTAATGTTCTTATGGTTTTCCCTATGTAATAATGATCACATGATGCACAACAAGCAATGTAAACTATAAATTCAGTATTACAGTTAAAATAATCTTTGGCCCATAAAGTGTAATTTACATGTTTCAAAGTTACAAATGAACTATTACTGATGTATCTACATTGCTTACAGTTTTTACAAGCATAGGTTCCCTTTTTGGTACTAACCATTCTAGTTGTCATGTTAACCTTCCTGTTATCATACTCTGCCATGGATTTTATATTTAACATTTTCTTATAAGTAAATTGAAGTTTTATACCTATTTTTGCTACCAATTCTCTATTACCTAATAAAACTTTCCAATTATTAACTATAATTTCCTTAATAAACCACATCTCGTTCACTATAGGTATAGGAAATGCAATCTTGTACTCATTGTGATTTAAAGTGTTGATTTGCAAAACAGGACTTACACAAATATCTTCAGACCTGAGAATTGGCTTAGCAACACCTTGTCTTAATACCAGAACTTCATTTTCAATTTTCTTCAACCAATCTAAATCATAACCTCTCTGAAGAAATAATGTCCTGAGAAATAATGTTTCCTTTATAAATGTATCATCATCTGTAGTCAATCTACTTAATCTTATTATCTGTCCTTTGTTGACACCCTTCTTCATATGCACAGGGTGCAGACTATCCCTATGTAGATACTGGTTAGCAAACACTTCCTTTCTGTGAACCTTACTAATGAATGCATTTCTCTCTCTATTTAAACTTAAATTTACATCCAAATTGTCTCAAGAAAACAGTCTAAACTTAAAAGAGACATTACGGCATGTCAAACAAATGAAGCTTATGTTGTTTCAGAGAGAACATTTGATAACCAGAGAGTTGTTTGTAGTGAAAAAAATGTTGGTGGATTGGGACAGATATCTGTAAACAGCACCAACACTAAAGAAACATCTAATATCAGTAAGAAAAATGTGACTGACGAGAATTTAATCTTAGATGTTGACAGGGGTACAAATGTAGTAATATCTACTACTGAGGAAACAGCAGTTCCTGTTGATAATGATGTTCAGGTAAGCTACGCACAGGTTGCTTCACAATCCACTGAAGGGCAAAGTCAAGGCCCTTTTCCATCAAACAATGTACAAAACATATAAACTCGAAAATGGTACAATACCACTCAATATAAGGGGAAAGGGGAAAAGAAAAATCAAAGCCACAAGAAGTTCAGGTGGTAAAGGACAAGGATAGAACAAACAATGCAAATTGTACAGAGGACTTTTGTATTAATGTTATAAACTTGTCTAATGTTTTTCTTTCATGTGATGCTGAAAATGTTTTGAAAAAAGGTTTTTCTTTTATACCTAACAACAGTATGAATATAGGGAGACTTCTGATTGACTTTAGGTTGTATTTAAGAAAGCTAAATTTGAGTTACATTATGCAGGATATTGTAAAGGTACCTGGTTATACATTAGAAAAGAAACCGAAAAAAACAAGTACTTTTAACCCTCCACTTCAAACCACTTTGCAAGTATTTCAAAATTTGTGTGAAATTGATTTTAGAAATATATACTCCCATGGACACCAAGAGAATCTCACCCTAAAAGAAAAAACTGCTTTACAGGATTTATGTAAAAATCCTGTTATTAGAACTATGAAAGCTGATAAGGGTGGAAAGATAGTTGTTATAAATACCAAATAATACGATAGTTCTATACTAGCCATGTTGGGAGACAGTAATACTTACAAAAAGGTAAATGCACACGATGTGAAGTATAGTTATCAAAAAGTGGATATAACATTGTTTGATATGTTTAGCCAGGGAGAGTTGGATTATGAAAGTTATGAATATTTATTAGTAGAACATCCAAAATTAGCAACTTTTTTTGGTATTCCGAAAATACAGGTAAACCAAGTTAATCCACCCTTTAGGCCTATTATTTCTGCTAGACATTCTAAGACTGAAAATATATCCATTTGGTTAGACTACATATTAAATCCAGTAGTACAGGAATCGTGATTTTACTTAAGAGATTCATGGCATTTATTGGAAAATTTACGAAGTATGAATGTGACATTGGAATGTATAAAATTCGGGACTTTGGATGTTAAGTCTTTGTATACTTCAATTAATTTAGAACAAGGAATTGAATACTTGAGAGAATAGCTGATTAAAAACACAGAATTTGTAAGTACAAAGGTCAACACCATTTGTAGTTTAATGGAGATAGTACTGAACAATAATTTTTTTAGATTTAATAAAAACATATATCAACAGATCTCGGGTGTGGCTATGGGAGCTAGGGTAGCTCCGGCCTTTGCAAACATAGTAATGGCTAATTGGAATTTGAAATTTCTAATTAAACATTGTCATTATTCCAAAGTGCAGGCCGACTATAGATTTATTGATGACCTGTTTTTTTCTGTGGACAGGTACACAAGAAGAATTTTTAGAAATGGTAGAGGATTTAAACAATACTACCAATTTCTTGGAATTTAAAATAAGTAGGTTTGGTGAATGTATTTCCTATTTGGATATAAATTTAAGTTTAAATAGAGAGAGAAATGCATTCATTAGTAAGGTTCACAGAAAGGAAGTGTTTGCTAACCAGTATCTACATAGGGACAGTCTACACCCTGTGCATATGAAGAAGGGTGTCATCAAAGGACAGATAATAAGATTAAGTAGATTGACTACAGATGATGATACATTTATAAAGGAAACATTATTTCTCAGGACATTATTTCTTCAGAGAGGTTATGATTTAGATTGGTTGAAGAAAATTGAAAATGAAGTTCTGGTATTAAGACAAGGTGTTGCTAAGCCAATTCTCAGGTCTGAAGATATTTGTGTAAGTCCTGTTTTGCAAATCAACACTTTAAATCACAATGAGTACAAGATTGCATTTCCTATACCTATAGTGAACAAGATGTGGTTTATTAAGGAAATTATAGTTAATAATTGGAAAGTTTTATTAGGTAATAGAGAATTGGTAGCAAAAATAGGTATAAAACTTTAATTTACTTATAAGAAAATGTTAAATATAAAATCCATGGCAGAGTATGATAACAGGAAGGTTAACATGACAACTAGAATGGTTAGTACCGAACCTATGCTTGTAAAAACTGTAAGCAATGTAGATACATCAGTAATAGTTCATTTGTAACTTTGAAACATGTAAATTACACTTTATGGGCCAAAGATTATTTTAACTGTAATACTGAATTTATAGTTTACATTGCTTGTTGTGCATCATGTGATCATTATTACATAGGGAAAACCATAAGAACATTAAAACGCAGAATTTATGAACACAATTTGGCTATTAAAAATAAGGACAAAATAATTATTTGGCTAAACATGCTCTTGTTTGTACCAATTTTAAAACTGAGCACGGAATAAACGACTCCCAAAACCAAAGTGAAAGTAAAATTGAAATAAGACATGTAACATCCATAAAAGTGCGATGTAATTTATTGTAGAAACAAAATGAGTTAGCGCTTTCACCTCCAATGGCTTCATCATACTGGAGTCTGATGAATCCATTGGAGGTGAAATACAACGTTGTTCTACAATAAAAATAAATGCAACAATTTTTAACTTGCAGTGTATTTTTTATGAAGTATTCAATAAGTGTTCCATAGTCGAGAAATTTCAATAATTTGAAGTGTTTCTTATTGAATAAATAGTTTCATCATGTAGCTATTTAAGATATAAGATATATTTAATGTTAGTTATATGTATATTTTTATATTTATAAGTATATATTTGCACTTATATAGATTGATTTATAAGTATTTTAAGTTATTTAAATTAATGGAAATATAAATGTTTATTTATAATTTTGTAGTGTGTTTGATGTCATTTCCTGTGATTTTGGTATAAAAGGAAGGATGAGTAAATGTAATTGTTTTTTCTGAGGAAGTTCATGTAATAAATGAGTGAATGAAAGCGCTAAAATTTATTTGTTTTCCAGTGGTCATTGGATTCAACTTGAATACTGTGTTTCTGAGTTTTTATTTTGAAGTTTGCAGTTTTTGGTTTGTGTTGATCATTTAGATTATGTTAGCTGGAGTTTCTGCTGAATGTAGAAAGGGTTATTGATTTGGTATTGGATAATGCTGGATTTACCCATGGTTGGCATGGTTCAGTCATAAGGGTGAAACCCAAGTGACCAAATAAAGCCAACCATGGGTAAATCCAGTATTACCAACAAACAGCCATGGGTTATTGCTATTATACAATGGTGTTAGTATTGTGTTGTCTTTGTGTTGTTGTTATTTAAGTTTTTGTTTTATTTTGTATTCTTCCACTTCTTCCTGAGAGAAAATAATCCCAGACTTTTATATCAAGTTTATTGTTTATTTTATTTTTCTTTTAATGTAAATACAGGTTACGATTAATTTTTCAGGAGATGTAAAGAAAGAATTAGATAAGTAAATATAGTTTGTAAAGCCATCAAAATAAGAAAGGTGACAAAGAGCATGATAACTCAAGTTCCAAAATTAATGTATCGGGAAGAGCACAAAGCAAAAACCACGAGTATTGTAACACAACTGATAACTTTAATATAGGTAAGTGTTTTCACAGTAAAATACTGCTTCATCAGACCATTGAATTACGTTTAAAATCACTCACTTTATAAAAAAAACAAATGTATTCAAAAGCACAAATCAAATCTAAGAGACAAATCACAAGATCAAACACAGGTGAGCAGTGATACAAAATAGTAAATGTTACACTCCAGAGTCTTAAAGGTATATAACACAATATCATGTGAAAAAGCAAGAGCTCATAATTATTATCTACATAATGGTCTAAATTTTAAAACTGGTTTAAAACTAATCTTACCATTTAGACCCTGGTTTCTATCTACTTGCAACTGAGTAATCCAGTGTATTGCTATTATACAATGGGGTTATGTGAGCATTGTGCTGAATGTATTTACACATGTGTAGAGTGCATTTACTGGATAATTGTAACTGGTTTTTAGAACTTCTGGTCAATCATTGAGACACATGTGTTACCTTGCTAACACTATGATGTAATTTCAACATATATTGCATTTACTAGGGGAATGCTAACTGTGAACTATTCAGCATTTCCCACTCTGGCTACTGTTATTTACCAAACAGACTGCTTAAATAATTGTTGTTATCCTGTAGGATGTGCCTGTACTAAACTACTAATTCCTCTACTATTATCTGGTATGTTTCTCCTCCCTCTTTTTTCCCCAGTGTTGAAAGCTAACACACAGATATATACAGCCTAAAGGAAGTGAATGTAGACCAGGAATGTTATTAGTGCGCCACAAGTGAGAATTAATGTTGTGCTCACTTACCTGGCATGTACCATACCACATAATAGTATAGTATATATTTACCTCCCACATTCTCCACACACATGCCCCCACAGCTTCCCCAAGCCAATACTTTGCCCGTATAAATTTTCTTTACTGTTGGCTACCCACAACAAGACTTTGTTACATCTCTTTTTGTCTCCTTTTTCATACAGCTCTAGCTCTACTTCACTCATGGCTGCCCCCTCTCCCTCCCAAGTGAACAGTTTCTGAAAATTATCCTGCAGACAACTAAAGGCAAAAGGACTCACTACTGGGAATTTTATTCTCTGAATTAGTCTTATGTAGGTGAATTCCCTGTTAACTAATTATTGCATCTAGTTGTTGGTGCTTTTACTTAATTTTATTATATTGGCATAGCATGCACACTTGAAAGGTCTTTTCCCCTCCTTCTATTCCCTGCCATTGCAAGTAACTGCCACTAGGTGGCATCAGAACACCACCAAACAGCCAAATCTTAGCTGAGAAAAGCAGCTCATCCTGTAAGCAGGACATTGCTCTACAGATATTTAAATTCTCCGATATTTCTGTCTACTGTAAAGTCACACAAGTACCTTCACATCTGTTATTTTCCATTCACAGTGAATAAATAGTGGAAACTCAGTTACTGTCGTGACCCCTGCAATTAAAGTGCAATGCTACTTACCTTCCTTAGTCAGACTCCTGATGCTTTTTAATCAGCTCTTACCTCCTAGGTAGGGCTCTGCCCACTCCACTTCCCTACCCTACCCCCATTCCCACCCATCCCTAGCTCATTTCCTTTATACCTAACCTTACCACACCCACACCCAACCCCATCCCTCAGCCAATCATGCAAACAACCACCACCACCCCCTCCCCTTCATTTACTCTCATATTACACACTCTACACATAGTACCACCTCACTCATAAAGTTCCTACAGTCCATCCTACCAATATACTATCAGGTCCCTACACATTACACAGGGTTATCTCTATACACCCCTACTGATTCTAATAAATCAAATATGTAATCCCATCAAATAATTCTAACACTAGCACTCACCATTACAGACAACCTAACCTCAACCTACTTCAACAACATTACAATCCCCAACATGTCACCCCACCTCAACCTCACCTCCAACATTCACTAACTACCCCTTACTCATCTCACCCTCACTCTTTAAGCACACTACCTATGACCTACATGCCTACAAACTCCTCCATTATCAAAGCAAATCTAACTCATCCATACAATATGACTTAGCCTTCTCCAAATACCTACAAACTATAATAAACATTCAAGAAAATGTATATTGTCAGAAGTACTCCACCATTCCAATACAAAATCCAATCTAAAATTGTACTCACACAAACTGAATTTACAATTACTGCTTGGCAACAATTCTTTAACATGCAATGAATTTAGGATCTCTAGCCTTTTTAATCCTCCATTGCATGCAATACTTGGTTTGTTTGAAAAACTTTGTGAGATGGATATAAGGAATGTTTTAATTAAGCCTATGGGTAATAACCAGTATAAAAACATAAGACACATTGAAATGCTAGATTTATTTGACCTTAAGATGGCTAATATCAGGGTCATATGACCTAATAAGGGGGGTGGACTAATATTCATGAGTGAAAGTGAATATATGAGGAGAATGAAAGGCATCCTTGAGAGTGAAGCTTATAGATAGGTGTCATTAAATTAACTTAATGGAGCCTACCAGCATGTTAGACTCGCTATTAATGACATGTTCCTTGAAGGGTCCATAGACTTAGACATGTTTAACTATTTAAACATGACAGTACCTTTGACACCCACCATTTTCAGGATCCCCAAAATACATAAAAATTTGGAAAACCCCATTTAGGCCTACAGTTTATGGAAGAAATTCCATCGCTTATGCCTGTGCCAAACTGGTGGACAGTAAACTTATTTATATATTTTATTTATTTATTGACATTTGTTAACCGGGTTTGTCCAACTAGGCTTGTGGCCCATTTTCAGTGGAGACCCGAGGAGAAAAGCTCCAGTAATACATTTTAAAACAAGTACAATTTTAAACAATATTGATATAATAGCAGTTATAGCAAAACTATTCACATATGTTGGGTTACATGCATAAAGTTAAAGTTGCATTAAAAGAAGCTAAGGAACAATTTTACATTGATATAGTTCAATAGGTCAACAATAAATTTTTTTTTGTTTGTATAAAATTGTGCAAATGTATAGTAGACACATTGGAGAGAGAGGTGTAATGAGGTACTAAGTATGGTCCTTTTGAGGGCACATAAATGGAAGGAAGACTAGGTACGGTCATGGCAAGGGCAGGTTCTGGAATTGAGAAAATAAGCTTTTAGTTCATTTTTAAAGTGTGAGGTGTGGGAGGTTGAACGTAAGTCAAGGGGAAGTTTGTTCCAAGCATGGGCAAGGGAGTGTTTGTAGAGTAGTCTGCCTACTGACCTTTTTCGTTGGTAGATATCAAGTAATTGTTGGTTAGAAGTATGGAGGGTCCGGGATGGGATGCAGATTGAGACTAAGGAAGATAGAGATGGACAGAAGGAGGGTTTATAAAGAATAGAGTGTAGCATATGAAACTGATAAGATAGCAGAAACTGGGGAAGTTCAAGCCATTGAAGAGAGTTTAAAGAAATGCAGTGGTGTGAGTTGTATGGAGAGTTAGTAATGTATCTGGCTATTTTATGGTAAGTCTGTTGCAGTTTGTTTAGAGTGGAGGCCTGGATATTGGTAAGAACTGTGGCGGCATATAAGAGGGAGGGGAGGAGGAGTGCCTGGCCCAGGGTAAGTCTAGATTCAGGGGTTAGGAATTTTTTGTTCCGATATAGCAGACCTAGTTTCTGTTTTTTTTTTTTTTATACATTGGAGTATGTGTAGGTTGAACTTGAGTTCGTCATCGATAATGTCCCCTAGGAGTTTTGTGTGGGTGTCTGGTTGGATGTTTGAATTGTTAGAAGATGTAATAAAAAGGAGGTTTTGTGATGAGAAAGAGAACAGGTAAGTAAAAGTAGGAGTTTGGTATTTTTAGGATTTGGGATCAATAGGTTGTAAGAGAGCCATTGTTCAGTGGATAGTAGGGCCTGCTGGGTCAGGGAGTGTAGTTCAGGAATGTTATTAGAGATGGATATAAGTGTGGAGTCCTCGGCATACTGAATAAGGGAGGCTTCTTTGCATGAGCTGTAAAGATCATTGGTGAAGATGTTAAACAAAAGGGGTCCCAAGATGGAGCCTTGGGCAACACCAGTGGGGATGGGAAGGAAAGGTGAGAAGGATGAGAGTCATTTGACAGATTGTTCCCTGCCAGATAGGTAACTATTAAACCAGGCAAGTGCAGAGGGGGATAGGTGGAGATTTGTGAGTTTGGATAGTAATAGAGGATGAGAGACAGTATCGAAGGCTTTGGAGAGATCTAGGAAGAGACAGGAAATGAGTTTATTGTTGTCTAGGGCCTCTGCAATGATATGAGTGAAGGAGAGGAGGGCAGTGGTGGTGCTGTGGTGAGGACAAAATCCATGTTGGGTAGGGGTAAGTAGGTGGTGTGTGAGGAGGTGATTGAGAAGCTGTGAGTGAATACATTTTTCTAATATCTTGGAGAGGGGGGCAGAATGGCAATGGGTCAGTAGTTTGAGGGGTCAGTGGAGTTTCCACCTTTATGAAGAGGGATAGTAAAGAAAGATTTCCAAAGGGTGGGGACAGTTGATTCCAGAATAGATCGATTAATTAGTATAGATACAGGATAGGCAATTGAGTCAGCAGCAAGTTTGAGGAATGTAGGAGATAGATTGTCAGTGGAAGGAGAGCAAGGTTTTAGCTTAAATAGTAGAGATTTGATGTAAGTAATGGGAACTGGCTCAAAGGAAAACAAAGTTGTGTTAGTGGGACTTGGAGAGGTGGGTGTCAAAGTAGAGTTTGGCTTATAGGTTACCAGAATTTGGATGGAAGAGAGAAAGTATTTATTCAGGAGGGTAGCTGTTAACTGAGAGGAAGAGTTAGGGTACGGGGAGGGATTAGAGTGCTTTCCAGGATAGAGGATGTTGTTGAGAGTTGACCAATATTTTCAAGGATTGGATTTGTTGTTAAGCTGAGCAGAGCTATAGTATAACTTTTTGTCATTAGTTGTATGTTTTTTTGCAAGGTTCCTCAGTTGCCTGTATTTTTGAAGAAAAGGTGGTTGATTAGTTTTAGTCCAGGTTTTCCAGGCATGATCTCTTTGTTTCATAAGGGACCTAGTCTCTTTGGAGAGCCAGGGAGCATGGTTTGATTTTACTCTGATCTTCCTAGAGGGAGCTAAGGAGTTTAGAGTATTCATGAAGATGCTATTGAAAGTGCTTACAGCATCGTTTAGGGGGAGGTGTTTTAGGATGGACCAATCTGTGTTGTGGAGAATGGAGTTAAATTGGGATGAACTGAAAGTCGATAGTTTTCGACAGTCTTTGATAAGGTGGGGTTTAGGAATATGGGAGTAGTGTCTTAAGATGGTAGTAGGGAGATGATCACTGAGGGAGTCAGGTAAGGTTTGTGGGATTGGTGGGGGAATTGGTAAGGATCCAGTCTATGATGGAGCTGGAAGTGGAATTTTTATGGAAGCGAGTGGGAGATGTTATACGTTGGTGGAAGCCGTGTAGGTGGATACTGAGTTGGGGGGAGTCAGTTTTGAGTTTGGAAAAATCAGTGTTGACATCACCAAGGATAAGTGTCTCATATGGTATGTTGTGGGAGAACCAGGATAGGATGTTTTCAAGAATGGGCAGATTGTTACCAGGAGGAAGGTAGATAGAGGCAATTGCAAGTTTTTTGTGGGGATTCAGATGGCAGTTAAGAATGATGATTTCAGCTGGGAGGAAGTCAGGAATTGGGGAAGGGTATGGTGAGAGGTTAAGAATATTTGAATAGAGGATGGCAATGCCACCACCTTTTTTTACAGGTCTATCAGATTGGAAGATATTATAACCTGGTGGGAGAATTTCACTATTTGAGATTTGTGGCTTGAGCCAGGTTTCAGATAGGGAGAGGATGTGAGGGGTATTGAGAGCTATCCATGAGTGCAGCTCAGTGACTTTATTTGCTAGACTCTGAATATTCAATGAGTAAATAAACTTAAAACTTAAACTTAAAACATATCTAAAATCAGAGGGTCAAATATTAAGAGATTCATGGAATTTCTTACAAACATTAAATGAGTTGGAGTTTAACCATGAGTATAATTCCCCGACAATCGATGTCAAGGATTTATACATGGTGATTCCATAGGACATGGGGATCAGCAGGGTAACAGAATTTCTTCTAGGAAAGGGAGCCCCAGAAGTGGAAATTAACCTGATTGAGAGAGATTTGGAATTGATATTAACTAACAACTATTTCCTGTTTGACAATGAGTATTTTCTCCAAAAGACAGGTGTAGAAATGGGGTCCCCTTGCGGGGGCAGCTTTGCAAATTGCATTATGGCATATTGGGAGAAACATTTTTTGTTCCAAAATGAGGTATTCCAGAACAGAGTCCACTGGTACACTCGATATTTGGACATGTTCCTGATTTTTAAGGGGAACAATGAGGATGTCAGGTATTTTATGGAAATTCTATCTAACATGACATCCTTTCTAGATTTCACATATCACTTTGAAGCAGGTGAAATTTCATATCTGGATGTATGGCTAGTTAAAGATATTATTAATGGTAGGTATACTGCCAGAATATATCAGAAGCCAAAATATTCCATGATTTCTTCCACTTCAGCAGTAACCATCTGTTACACCAGAAAAGAGCAGTCATTAAGGGAGAGCTTGTCAGGGCAGCCAAAATGATAACATTGGAAAATGATTTTGAAATAGAGTGTGAAAATCTAAGGAATGTGTTTTCAAGGAGAGGCTACACTTCAAATCTATTATTTGATATTATAGCTAAGGTGGGGAGGAAAATGCAAACAGGACATTTTAAACCTATTATCAACAGGAATAATACTGGGGCTAGTGGTTACTCCACTTCTCAGGTATTTCCCATAGAAGAAGAAGTGAACTTGGATTATAACAACAGTTTTACAACAGTTTTCTCCAGTTATGCTAACATATTGAGGGAAATTTTAGTTAAAAACTGGGTCCAGATAAATGATGACATGTCAGTGAGAAATAAACTGGGGCTCAAGCCTAGGATCACATTCAGGAGAGGATGCAATATTAAATCTATATTAGAAAGGAACATTAGATCTTACTTCCCCAATAAAGGCATGAAAAAAATATGACCGGTGTCCCTATTGTAACTATATAGACGTCACATCATCTTTTACAATATGTAATACAAAATTTATGTTGACAGGTAAATATGATTGTAATACTAAGGGGGTCATATATTTAGCTAAGTGCCAGGAATGTGACTGTTTTTACATAGGTAAGACAGACCGGCACAAAACAGAGAATACATGAACGCCAATACAGTATTAATAAACAGGATACAACTAATGCCTTAGCCAAACATATTTTGGAACAGTCAAACCATTATTTCCATTACATGGTTATAGAAAAAGTGGAAGCCAACATTAGAGGGGGGCCTTGGGCAGTCAGGTTTAAGGAGAGGGAATTACTATGGCAATTAAAACTAAATGCATATTCCTGAATGAATACTGTTCTGGAAAGTGTATTCTTAAATTAAAATCTTTAGTGAGATAAATATATATATATATATATATATATATATATATATATACACACACACATATAGACGTTTTTTATGTATTTTTTTTATGAACCTTTTGAAACAGTTTCACCATAAGCATATTTAGGTGAATTAAATGTGAATTGTGTTTGCTGTTTATCATAAAAATGGGAGGGTGTATGATGTCATGATATTTTGAACTATTTAAGCTCTGGATGTCTTATTTTAAAATGTCTGAAGAAGTTCCTTCATTGAATGTGAACGAAAGTGCTCACAAGAAAAAAATGGATTTTGTGTTGGAGTGGTGGAGTACTTCTGGCAATATAAATGTTCTTGGTCGTTTTAATTTCCTTAGTTTGTTTTCCATAATAAACATTGCCTCTCACCTGCTATGCAGTGACAATATCAACCCCACCCCAGGTCCAATAACAAGTCCAACAAATCACCAAAATCAGCCTAGAACCAATACAAGCCTACTTAAGAAAACATCCAATATTCTGATAATAAATGATAACATATGAAGCATCCTTAACAAAACCACTGAGCTCCATGCGACCATAGCATTATACTTACCTGACATCATCTTCCTCACAGAAACATGACTGAAACCACACATTAAAGATGAAGAAATACTTCCCCCTGGTTATAGCATACTACAAAAAGACTGTACAACTAAAAGAGGAGGTGGAGTCGCTCTCATATACCAAAACAACATAATTGTTGAACTATTTAACATAGAAATCCCTGCATTTAATAATGCAGAGATCCTACTTGCTAAGGTAAGACTAAATACACAAAAACAGCTAAATATCTTAGGATCATATATCCCCTCCAGGAGATAAAATCAAAACCTGAGGATCTCTTCTCCACTGGGCATCAGAAACCCTCCCCCACAAAACCATTATACTAGGCAACTTCAATATTGCTTGGGCCTCACTTAACTCACCCCACCCCTCAAATCATATTAACCTTTACGGCTTCTCACAGCGTATACAAACCCCTACTAGGGTAGACAAAAACCTCAAAAAAAGAATCAATACTAGACCAGATTCTCACCAATCGCCCATCTTCCACTCATAATTTCAGTACAATACCTGACACTCAAAGTGACAACCTGCCAAACTTCTTCATCAAAGGCCAAACTAAACTCACTAGAACTAGCTCTCTTAAACAGAACAAATACACTAAAAACTTTAGGGCTGATGACCTTAATCTTCTTCTTTTGGCTTTTTCCCGGTTAGGGGACGCCACAGCAGATCACCTGTCCACTCATGATTGGCAGTGGAGTTTAACAGTGTCGAGTTGCCAGCCTGGCGCCCAACCTTCCACAGAAGGCACACACACACACGCACTCACACCAAGGGCCAATTTAGAGTGTCCAATCAATCCACCTACAGCATGTCTTTGGGAAATGGGAGGAAACAGGAGCACCCGGAGGAAACCCATGCAACCACAGGGAGGGCATGCAGACTCTGCACAGAAGGCACCCAAGCCGAGGATTGAACCGGAGAACCTCTTGCTGTGAGGTGACAATGCTAACCGCTGCACCACTGTGGCCGCCTAAGGCTGATGACCTTAATACAGCTCTTAAACACTCTAATTGGTCCCCCCTTTTAATACTTCCTTTAAATGAAGCAGTTGAGTATTTCAACACTATCTTCTTAGGCATTCTCAACCAACTTGCCCCACCAAGAAAGGTCTGCACTAAAACCATCTATGCCCCATGGCTTACCAAGAGCACTAGGCAACTTATGAAAAAAGGGACAAAGCATGGGACACCTGGCACAAAAACAAAACTACTCCTAATAGGTAAATATTCTTAGAACTGAGAAATGCTGCAAAAAAAAAAAACAAACAAATCAGACTAGACTAACAAAAATATTATAGTGAAATTCAAACTAAGCATAACACCAACCCACAAAAGTTCTGGTCTGCTATAAACAGTATTCTCCAACCAGGTAAATCACCAACTCCCCATCCAAACGTAGACATTACCTCTATAAACACAACCACCTAATTCAATGAGTTCTTTACCAACTCTATACTAAAGCTGTCAAGAGACCAATCTTACTCAACCCCCACTATGTTATATAACCCATCAAATAAAGCCAACTCCTTCACCCTTCAACCTATACCAACATACACCATCAACAGACACCTAACCAAACTTAAACGCACCATCCTAATAGTAAAACAACTACCTGCCAAATTCCTACAAATAGCCGCCAAAGCCATTTCCTACTAATCTCTATAATTCATTAACAGATAAATCTCAGAACAAAAGATGCCACTTCTCTGAACAATTTCCTACATTATACCATTACACAAAGGGGACATCTCCACTAACCTAACAAACTACTACCCGGTAGCTATACTTTCCCCACTGGCTAAAATACTGGAAAAATGTATCCACACCCAGTTCCTAACACATCTCCTCTCCAACAATCTTCTTGCCAAAACTCAACACTAATTCTACCCCAACCATAGCAATACCACTGCACTCATCCATTTTAGTAACCTAGTAAATATGCAATGCAGCAACAGCCAACTAGTGTTTGCAGTTTTCCTTGACTTATCAAAGGTGTTTGATACAGTCTCCCATACAAAACTTCTAACATCACTCTCAGAATTAAAACTATCACCACTTTATTATGGTTTCAACACTACCTCTCCCAATGCCAACAAGATGTTCAGTGGAAAAACTCACCCCCCCATTTCCTGTAAAACTAGGAGTACCCCCAAGGATCAATCCTAGGACCCCTACTTTTCACTATATTTACAAATAATCTTCACAAAGCCACCCCTCTAGCAAACCTGGTTCAATACGCTGATGACTCCACCTTAATCTGCTCTGCCCTCACCCTCCAACAACTTCACATCAAGACCCAAGAAGTCTTTACATCCATCAAAACCTGGCTAAC
The DNA here is from genome assembly GCF_019279795.1 of Protopterus annectens. NCBI lineage: Eukaryota > Metazoa > Chordata > Ceratodontiformes > Protopteridae > Protopterus > Protopterus annectens. The sequence continues at coordinate 1,606,584,387 of NC_056726.1, read as the reverse complement.
AAACTCCCAGCTAGTACTAAATCATAAAAAACCCAACATATGCTCTTCCATCCTTCCAAAGCAGCAGTACCTACTCCCCTGTTCGCTATTTCTGCATCAGATAATACCCCTATCTCTCCCATCACACAAACCAAATTACTAGGAGTCATTATTGACAATAATATGAAATTTGACAAACACATAACTCATACAATAACCAGAGTCACCAAAAGATTAGGTACTCTTTACAGATGTAAAAACTTCTTAACCAGCAACAGTAAAGTTACCCTAGCTCATACCCATCTACTGTTTACCTTTCTGTACGCTTCTTCTGTCCTAATTAATCTAAACAAGAGTGATTTAAACAAGCTATCAGTATGCTACAACAAAATAGCAAAATTTGCTACAAACACCTCCTACCACACCCACCACTGTCAAGCCCTAAAACAGCTTTCTTGGCTGGAACTCCCAAACACAAACACCTTAGCTCTAAACAAATTCTTCTAGCTCACCAAATACTGTACCAATATGACAAAACTCCAGCTTTACAAGACCTGATCATCCTCTACTTCAATAACCGAGAACTTAGATCCACTACCAAGGTACTAATCGCAATCTCCAAAAGCCATTGCAGCTCTGGTGACTCCCTGTATTATAGAAACATTGCCAAGGCTTGGAACTCCCTACCACTACAAATCAGGGTACAACCTAACGAAACCATCTTCAAAAAACAGCTTATTTCCCACCTAAATAACCCCTGGACCTGCAACTGCTTAGCATCTGGCTGACATATTCTAACTCCTTTCCCCTACCCACTATCCAACCTCCCTTTAAAACTCCCACAAATGCATTATATATTACCACCGTTTGTTTGTAAACGACCTAGCACCTGGCTGACATATTCTAACTCCTTTCCCTTACCCACTATCCAACCTCTTTAAAACTCCCACAGATGCACTATATATTACTACATGTTACTTGTAACTGCCTAGCACCTGGCTGACATATTCTAACTCCTTTTCCCTATCCACTATCCAACCTCTTTAAAACTCCCAAAGATCCACTATATATTATCACACGTTACTTACCAACTCACTGCTGCCTACTCCCCACTGTCCCATCTATACCCACTAAATCTCCCCTAGACTAAGTGGAAAAGCTTTCCCTTAAAATGTCAATGAACCTCATATGAACTTGTCTGTATTCTCCTCCTTTGACAAACTAGCTAGTATTTTTTTTTTTTTCCTTTCTCTTATCTTCATTACATCTTCAAGATTATCTGGCTAGTATTTTTTAGTTTTTCCTTTCTTGTCTTATCTTCACTACATCTTCAAGATTATCTCTACTTAACATACTGTATGAACAACAATCATATGTTACTACCTGCTATACTTTTAATTGTATGTCTAAACAACTATGCTTATGCAAATATCTTATGCAATCATATGTTATCTGCCATATTTTATAACTGTATGTCTAAATCACAATGCCCATGTGAATATGTTATGTATAGTCTGTCAGCAATTGCTCTGGAGCTTTTCTCTTCGAGCCTCCTCTGAAAACGGGCATCTCTGTCTAGTTGGTCCTCCCCGGTAAACAAATGTAAAATAAATAAATAAAACTCCCTGTCCTCAGTCTTGCTAAAACAATCACCCATTCTAAGTTCAAAGTCCATTTTCTCTATTACTATAAAATTGAAATAATGTATATTCCTCATTTAAATTGTATGTCTTGCGAGTGCATTTGTCTCATCACGTTGCCTTATTTGCCTGTGTTCCCTTATTCTTTTCTTAAAAGCGCTTTTCAATTTGCCTACATAAAAGGACATGCATGCTGTGCATTGAGCCAGATATACTATGTCTTTACTATTGCAATCAGTTACTAGATCAAGCTTAAACGTATTACCTAATGTTGGATGAATAAAAACACCTGCCGAGTTTATATAGCTTCAGAAGTTGCAGCTTCCACATGGAAAGATGCCTCTCATTTCTAACTTATGATTATGTTTGTCTCTATCATAACATAACAATCTCTTCAAGTTTATGTTATTCTTATATCTATAGTTCCATCTCGCACCTACTAAATGTTGCAGCTTGTCGTCTGTAGCCAAAATATGCCAATTCCTCTCAATCACTTTACATATCTCACCAACATTGCTGGAATAAAACAAAGATAAAGGTACATTAGTTACATTACTCAGTGGCCTGACTGGAGGAAGTGCTTCGTGTGCAATTATTGAAAAATAAGGTTGTGCTATACTACTGGGAAACTGTGTTGTATCAATCAATGTATCCGTGACTTTTCTTTCTCTATAGCTTCGTTGTAACAATTCCTGTCTCAGGGTTCAAATATCATTATTAAAGCCTTTCTGCTCACTACTTAATCTTAAAATCATCAAACTTTGGCTTTTTACTATATTCTTATAAACAAACTGAGGATGTATGCTCTGCTTGTGTAGAATACAATTCTTACCACTAGCAAAATTTCAGATTTATATGGACAATTCTCCAAGAAGACATACAAATCAGTTAAAAACTGTTTTGTATCCCTTAATACAGCTTGAGTTCTTCCTAATACAGGTTTCGATTTGTTTTCAACATATAACGAGATGAACTCAGTCACCCACCCATGTCCAGGCACAATTGGTCTGAGCGGGGAGTTAAGAGGGTCCTTGTGTATCTTAGGTAGTCCATTGAATGCATGTACTAATGGATATTCCATAAGCAAAAATCTGTATAGGTCATAAGAAATGCCTCTACTTAATAAACAATCATATAACATGAAATGTACAGATCTGATCATATTTTCAACTCATTCTCATCTTAGCTCTACCCTACTCTACTTCTCTCCAATATTTACTAACCTTAGACAATGTGACCTAAATAAACTAGAAACCTGCTACAACAAAATTGCCAAATTCACCACAGGGGCTTCCAACCATACTCACCACTGTCTCTCACTAGCAGAACTGGGCTGGCTAGAGTTCCCCCACTTCCTTCAATGGTACCAACTCACATTCGCCCACAAACCAATAAACCAACCACTAAAAGTCCCATCCCTTCAGAATCTACTCCAACCCTACATAGCCACAAGACCACTAAGATCCAGCCACAAAAACCTCCTACAGGTCACAAGAGCCATTAACTCTGCTGCAGAAGCATTATTCTCCTGCACTATAGCCAAACTCTGGAATTCCCTCATATCCTCAATTACCTCTGTAACTTCTTGCATCCACTTCAAATCCGTACTAAAATCACACTTAAAAACTTGCCAGATATGCCCTTGTAACCCCCCCTCTAATATCATCCACCCACCCACTACCTCTCTCGGCCCCCTAACAACCTACTCTTAGCAAGCTTGGCTACTCATGTTCCCAGCTACCTACCACATAATACTAACTTCTTGTAGCAACAACTGCTAATGGCTGTTATGTACCTCAAAAACAGATTGTATCAATTGTTTACTGATGAATCTCAACTACATTTGTAACCATGTTTAGTATATGTCACCATATTTTAAAATTGTACTATGTTCTACAACTGTTTTACATCTGTTTTATTCTTGTCTTACGTCCTCAGCTGGACTACTGTCTATATTTAAATGCTATGTTTTTTAACTGTATAATGCAAGTAATACTTAATGTGGAGCTTTTCTCCCCGGGCCTCTGCTGAAAACGGACCTGTGTCCAGTCGGACTCTCCCTGTCAACAAATGTAAATAAATAAATAAATAAATAAATGGGTTTGAATACTTGCATCATAAAGCATTCTATTCATTATAACTATGGCTCTGCCTTTATCTGCAAGGCGAATCAAAATAGAAACATCATTTTGCAAAGATCATATTTAGCTTTACAAATATTATAAAATTTCTTATTAGCCTTCTTATCTTTTCTTGTGAACATGCTAGCTAAAGCATGTTCACAAGTGTTAAAAAAAACTTCAAGAGCAGGAAGTAGAGTAGGGTTAAAGCTGCTAGGTTTTTTTAAATTGTTGTTAATAGAATCAGTAGAATATATAGTTCTTAATATAACATTACGAGCGAATAACTTTATATCCAATACAGTCCGACTAAAATCCGACCCAAAAGCAGGAATAAAAGTCAAACATTTCTTGAGAACATTAACTTCACTGTCCGTTAACACTCTATTGGAAATACTGAATATCAGATAGCTGGGACCTGCTCCCACATCTACCTTAAATTCTGATTGTTCTGAAAATCTGGAGAGAGTTTTTTTCGTTTCTTCTCTTGACTTAGAGAACGATTCCCATTGTTGACCTTTTCCGTCAAATAGGTAAAGGGAGGATTGGAAAAACCTGTGCCTGAGCAGCTGGTATTGGAACTTTTTTGTAGACATTTTAAAAGATTCATGATATTTTCTCAGTAATATTAAACATGAGCATTTGCATGAAGAATGGTACTTCGCAACTGTTGACTGTAAGGATTTATTTTCTTATATTCCACATGAGATAGGGCTTGAATGGTTTTATAAATTTATTAGTACGCATAGTGACTTTGATAATGGTAAATTATCTAAACGGGCATGCCTTCGTTGAAGGTTGGGCGTCGAGCTGGCACCTCGGCGTTTCGTAAAAATCTACTGCCACTCATTAGCGGACTGGAGTTCCACTGTAGTAACCCCTTTCCAGGAAAAAGCCGAACGACAAACAACAACATCATCTATGGTTTGTGAGCTCATTAATTTGATTTTGAAACACAATTACGTGTTTTTTGAGGGTGAATACTTTAGGCTAGCAGTGTACAAACCAAAAAACAGCGAGCACACAAAGTCCATGAGTCCAAATCAGTCCAAATTTATTTAAACCAATCAAAAACAGACCGGTTTTGGCATTGAAGCCTTCATCAGTGTTTTACAATGATACAAAAAGCCTGCCTTAAAATGCAGTAGAAATTCAATGATTGGTTTTCTACAAATGCATATTAAGCCCAGGCAGAAACACCCCCCCCTCCCCGCCCCAAGCTTAATGATCCACATTTTTTCTTTTTTTATTTAATAAAGTATGCCAACCATTTTTATCCCTTCTATCCAAAGTTATTTTATCAATAACCACAAAATTAAACCTAGCTGAAGAATGTAAAATCAAATGTTTATACAAAGCATTCAAACTGCAGCTGCACCTTATGTCACTAAGATATTCAGAAATTTTGATTTTAAAGGGGCAAGAAGTTTGTCCAATATAAAATGTTGAACAAGTGCAAGTAGCTAAATAAATTACCTAATCAGTATTGCAACTGCCAAAAATATTAATATAAAAAACATCAGAAGTGTTTTTAGAAGTAAAACATTTACTTTTGTACACATACCTACAAAAGCTACAGTTGCCACAAGGATAACAACCTGATAAGGTATGAACCTCAATGATGTTGATGGATGGATGTTAAAGCTGGATGTTGTCAATTTCTTATAATTATTGAACCAGCCACACAATGTTTTACAAGTGGCATTGTAGGTTCATAGGTAAGTACTAGGCTATCTGCCCGAGGGCATCTATAAGCCTAGCCAGAATGTGTTGGCTTTTGCTGCCCCCTTAGATTAGTTCCCTGTGTCTCGGTCCAGTAGAGCCATTAGTTCCCTGTGCCTCTGTCCAGCAGAGCCACTGCAGTGATCCCCGAGGTAAATTTTCTGTTTCCCATCCACTAGTCAAAGTTTCTCATGAAGAGTGTTAGTGAGGAGCTCTGCCTAATGTAGACTGGAATCTTGTTCCAAAGCATGGGGAGTCTTTGGGACAGGAATCCATCCCTCTAGCATGTCCTATTTATCGTTGTGGTGAGGTTTAGATCCCTAGAGCATGTGGCTCTTGGGGATTTGTTTTTTTTTTAGATGGAGCATGTCCATCAATTCTGGGTTGGACATGGCCTTGTATGTCAGGCAGAGATCACCTCTGAGTAAGCGGTATGCAACCAAGTACAGCTGGAGTTTCTTCAGATGGACTGCATAGGGCATATGTTTGAGGCCAGTAATCCTCTTGGTGAGATACTTCTGTGGTCTTTCCAGCTGTAGCAGGTGTCTTATAAGGTACATCCCAAATGGGGCGTTGTACTCTATGATGGGTCTGATGAGTGATGAGTAGAGAGGCACAATAACCTATTTTGTTCTAGATGCGAACCCTTTTGTGATTAGGTAGGCCACATAGAAGGATTTTCTAACCACCTTGGCAATATGATTATCAAAGGAGAGATTACTATCTACTTGAGTCCCCAGATCCCTTATTACATTTTCTGAATTGAGGGGACTACCACGTATATGGTAGTTCATGGGTACTTTGTTTTTTCCGAAGGGGATGACTATGCACTTTTTGGCATTTAGCTTGAGGCCATGATTTTGACACCAGGTATTTGTCTCAGTGAGACCCTTCTGGAGGATGTCTGTATCAGATGGCGAGTCAATTATGGCCCCCAGTTTGCAGTAGTATGCAAACTTGGTCAGCCATAGTCCTCCTGTGCTTGCCTGTAACTCTGAGAAGTATATACCGAACAGGAGGGGTCCCAGGACTGAGCCCTGGGGGATGCCACTTGTAACTGGTTTAGAGTCAGACCTAGAGCCTGCAACTCTCACCTTGTGGGTTCTATCCTTGAACCAATTTGCAACCCATCTCATGACGTAGGGGTTTATGTTCAGGCTTGTGAGCTTGTCTATAATAGCAGAATGAGGAATGGTGTTGAAAGCCTTTGCGAGGTCTAGGTAGGCTGTGTGGACCTCCTTTCCCTTGTCTAAAGCCTTGGTAACTGTCTCAAAGAAGTCCACCAGGTTTACGAGACATGGTCTGCCGTTAACAAAGCCAAACTGGGTAGGGTCCAATGTTTGAAGGTTCCCAATGTCTCTGTTAATGAATTCCATGATGATGCACTCCATAGCCTTGCAGACCAGGCTAGTCAGGCTTATAGGGTGATAGTTCCTGGGATCCGTTGTGGCTCCACCTTTGTGGATCAGGATAACTGTTGCTGTGTGTCACTCTATGGGTACATAGCCTATAGAGAGGCTGAGTTTGAACAGTGTGTTTAGGTGAGCGGTTAGTTCATTTTGGAGCTCATGTAAGACACAGCCTGGGACACCATCTGGTCCCATTGAAGCTGTATTTTTGGGTTTGGATAGGGCTGTTTTAATCTGTGTGTCAGTGTCTGCTGGGGTACAACATTCTTCTGGCATGGTTATGGGCCCTTTAGGAGGTGAGAGGAGGGTGAAGTTTGCACTAAATCTGTCTGCCAAAATGTTTGCAATATCAGTCGGTTCAGTGTATTTTGCACCATTCTACACTAACTCAGAGCAGATCTGAGAGTTTCCACTTAGGTTCTTGACATAGCTAAAGAATGCTTTGTGGTCATCTTTGGAGTCCTTGGCAATTTTTTATTCAAAGCTAGCCTTGGATGATTTTATGAGGGATTGTAGTTTCTTGCTGATACTGATCAGGGATGTCTTTCCTTCTTGAGATTTTACGCTTTTCTGCACCAGTTTCCTCCTTCTATTGTATAGCTTGTTTATGGCAGGGGTCCAGCAGACTGGTTTCCTTTTCTTGGAGGAGTGAGTCTTGGTTTTGCTTGGGTTAGCATGATCCATGCATTCTTGCAGGTGCCCGTAGAATGCATTAGTAAAGGATTTTGCGGCTTGGACAGCATTGTCCTTTAGCATGGGGGCTGTGAACCTTTCCACCTTTGTCTTAAGTAATGTGAAGTCTGCTTTTAAAAAGTTTTTCATGATGGTTTCCTTGATTGGGGGTGGGGGGGATGTGGATATCCAGAGTAATTAGTCTATGGTCTGATCTAACCAGCAAGGGTTTGACCTCCGGTGTATAACACCGGTCGCCCATGTTGGTGACGACCAGGTCCAATATGTTGTCACTTCTTGTTGGGGTGTTGACCAGTGGATCCAGGGAGTTTGAGTTTATAAATTCTAGGAAGCGTTGGGCAAGGGAGTTAGTACTTGAGTAGTTCTCCCAGTTAATGTTTGGGTAATTGAAATCACCAAATATTAGGGTGTTTGGTAGGACCTTCATATTTTCCAGTGTCTCCAGAAACGTGGAATGGGGGTCATGGTGGGTGATCTGTAGCAAGCTACAATTTGAATTGTAGTTTTGCCTGTAGTTAGTTGCACATTGATGATCTCTGAGGCATTGTACTGTGCCACTAACCTGGAGGTGTGTGTATCCTTGATGAATATGGATACATCCCCACCTTTTGTGTTTCGGTCTGGGTTCTGTGGCCAAAAAGTATGGTATAAGTTACAGCCTGGTAGTGATGGGGTGCTCTCTGGAGCCTTAAACCAGGTTTCTGTTACTGCACAGATATCAATATTCTCCATACTGAGGAGTGCCTCGAGTGCATGCATTTTGAGATTTAGACTTCTGGCATTGAGTAGCATTACCCTCAGTTTTTGGTTACTTGTGCTATTTACGGTGGTGGGTTTTTCTTTTGAGCCTTGCCTAAAAAAGGCACTATGGGGGTGGCAAAAGCCTTGGCCAGTATTCAAAAGCCTAAAGGTGACAGGTGTAAGCCATCTCTTGCGAAGCAACGTGGCTTATCGAGCATATCATCCCAGGTGTACAGATACTGGATCCCCTTTGAATGACACCAGAAACTTAGCCAATTGTTGAAAGTGATCATTTTTTCTTTATACTGTGGCATCATTCGTGGTGAGGGCAGGATGCTACTCAGGGTCAGAGTCATACTGGCCTGGGCTATGTGATCAGAGAACTCTTCCATGTCTCTTTTCATGTAGTCCAAGGAGGTATGTCTCGGGTCATTCACACCAACATGGACAATGACAGAGTCATATTTGTACTATTTCTGGAGTGACCTGAGTGCTTGTGTTATGTGGCGGATCCTGGCACCTGACAGGCAGCTAACTGTAACCTTCTCCTTGTCCAGCCTAGTTAGTGGGACATCAGTGTGCCTGACTATAGAGTCCCCTATTACTAGTGTGTTGGGTATGTTATTTTGCCTTAATGGCTGTGATTGCATGACACACTGCTTATTTCATGGTTTGTGATGGGGTGTGGAAGTTGCTTGGGTGTCTGCTTTGGAGGTCTCTGTTGCTTTTGCAGATTTTTATTTAGAGCCTCCGAGTATGTTTTTGTGTATTTATGTGTGTTATTTGCTGGTGTTGGTTTAGTAGGTCTATGTGAGACTGGTGGTGTGTTGCAAGTATTTTCCTTCTCCTCTTGACTGTCAGTTCCAGTCTTGGGTTGAGAGAGCGTTGCCTCCAGTTTGGCTGTATAATTGCATCTCCAAAAAATATTAGTGTTTGATGGTAGGAGGAGAGGGTTGTCTGTGTACATGAGGCAGTTCTAACATTGCCTCAAAATGCCCAGATTCACCAGTTGGACTTGAGAGTACACCCGAAACTGCCCTTTGGACATGCCTGATTAGGTAACGTGAGCTGTTTTACTGATTAGCTGGCAGGGACGAATAGAGAGCCTTGTCCTTCTGAACAGTATAGGGGGTCTAGTGCTAGGGTTAATTAGTGCTTGCTATGAGTTTTGAGCAAGTGCTGGGCTGTGAAATGAATGGTTTGAGTGCTTAAGTTGAAAGTTTGTCTAGTTCCAAGGGAAAAATTGAAGAGCAGACTTCGTAGAGCCAGGAATAGTTTAACCCTACCTAACCAGCACTGCCCGGCGCACAAAACCGCGCAAATGCGGTTTTTATAGCAGGGAAATGAAAGAGATAGAAATTAGCCCAAAATGGCCAATAAACTACTAACTTCTGGGCTACAGCAAACAAGGCACACAAATTTCAGAAAGAAACAGATCAAATAAGCAGGCACAATAAGCCTTTAACCAGAAATTCCCAGCTCAGAAGGGCAGAATCTAGCCACTCCTCCCTCAAGAGTGCAGACTACCTTTTTAAATAATTTGCAAATACTTCATTGTCATAAATAACCTGCATTCATGTTTTCTTGTTTTTGGAAATGAATAAAAATATTTAAAAAAAAAAAAAAAGAGTGCAGACTACAAACCTTCTTAATGTAAAATAACTGGCCTGAAGCCCAGGTGCTTAAACCAGAACTAATGCACTTTTAGAATAATAGACACTGAGCCTTCAATCAGCAATTCCCAACTTAGAAGGATGTAAGTTACCTGTCCTGCCACAACAATGCAGTCCACAAACTTTCTTAATGTAAAACAGGTGGTCTGAAGCCCAAGTGCTTAAACCAAAAGGCTTAGAATAACAGTTACAATTTAATCAGGCTACTACCAAGCAGTAATAACTGCAGCAGAATAATACAATTGAGTACTTTTATAAAGAAGCACAAGCAAAATAAGGTAATAAAGTGAGAAGAAACACAATTACAGTAAAAGCAGATGAATAAAGTGCATTTTTTATATATATAACAATAGAAAACGAGCAAACTGATTTAAAATAAATGATATGAAAATAAACATCTTGATGGTAACAGATTATTTAAATGATCATCTGTTAATAAAATGCTCCAGTATTTTTGTACCAAGTCTATATAAAAATTGAGTATTACTACCATAATTAGTGACTAGCTTCAAAGGTTGATTATAACTCTGACTAATCTGATATAGTAACAAATGGGATTGATCAGTGATGCTGACATCTTTTAAAGTGTTAACTAGTTGGGTATGATTATAACCTCTATTCTTGAACCTCTTAATCCGATCTTGATTCTGAATTGATAGTTCATGCTCAGAAGAACAAATCCTATGTAATATCAAAAACTGAGGTGTGGGTATATTTCTTGTGATGTGACAAGGATGGCAACTATTGGTATATAAAACGGTATTACTATGTCGAGGTTTCCTATGTACTGTACTGAACAAAGTGCCATCCTCCTGTACAGATATCATCACATCCAGAAAAACAATCTCAGTTTGATGGAAGTTTAATGCAAAATTGATCCCCCATTTATTTTCATTAAGATAATCCACAAACTCTTGTAAATATTCCAGTTCCGATTGCCACACAAGCCAACAGTCATCCAAATATCTATGCCAGATAGCTAATAAATCCAAGAAAATATTATGATTATCATAAATTATTTGTTCTTTGATGTAGCCCATGAACAAATTAGTATAAATGAGGGCAAAGAAGCCCTCATAGCTGTACCTTTAAGTTGTAAATAGCATTTGTCCTGGAAGGAGAAGGCATTTTTTGTTAATACATGTCCAGTCAAGCATGGCAAAACTGTACTAAAACCAAGACTGTAAATAGCAGCACAATTTACCCAATACTCCAAGGTTAATAATCCCACCCAGTGGGGAATGTTGGTATATAGGGCCATAACATCTCGTGTACATAGATAACTTTTTTCAAGTTGAGTATCCTGTATGATGTTAAAAAATCTTTTGTATATTGTATTCATGCTCTAACTAAACCAAGTAGTGGTTTTAAACATTGAAATAAAAAGGATGACAGTGGCTCAGTTAATGATCTTCCCACTGAAAAAATAGGTCATCCAGGGGGTTGCCGCAACTCTTTGTAGATTTTCAGAAGTAAATAAAAATATTGTTTAAAGGGATCTGGAACTGTCAAATGGTAGACAATATCTCTGGAGATGATCCCTTCCTCCAATGCCAATTCCAAGAATCTATCTATTTCAGATTTAAATTTGTGAAGTGGGATCCAAATACATCTGTTGATAAAGTTGACAATATAGGGACTATTTTTAGCCTCTAAAAAATACATAGAACAGTCTCAAACTACTACTTAACCACCTTTGTCAGCAGTATTGTATTGATCACTAATTGTTTGTTGTTACTCAAAGTTTTTAAGGCTTGCTGTTGTGTTTTTTGTTAAATTGTTATTCCTAATTTTCTTATAAGAATTATAGGAAAAATGTAAATCACAAATTATTTGTTGTTGAAAGACCTCCACATACTTATTCACAGGAGGTGGAAAAGTAGATGGTCTAAACTTGAACACAGCCTTATCTTGTAAAGAGTTAGATTTATCATAAAAAATTAAATTCAATGTTCTACAAAAAGAAATAGCATCCTGAACAAAAACCTCTTCAGGAACCAAGTAACTGGGAATGAATCCCAAATCTTTATTTAACAATTCATTTTCATTCTGAGACAATTGTGTAGAAGAAATATTATGTACATTTTGAAATAATTCTACTTGGGTACCATCAATTGTAGTAGCGTCTCTAATGTAGAAGCCCTGCTTATGGGGCTTGAGTCCAGCCCTCCTACCTCTTCTAAAGGAGCAATATTATTTTTTGATTAGCCCTTTGTTAACCAGAAGATGTATCCCCCTCAGTATCAGCAGCAGATGAAAAAAAATCATGTGCTGAAGTTTCCGTCTGTCCATCACTGTATTTCAATATAGACTTTTTACTTTTCCATTTTGGAGGAACCCCAAAACATTAATTCCTTTTTATCCAAAAAATGTACAGCTTTCTGGATCTGAAATTGTTTCCCATGTTCATAATCCCTAATATCCCACTGAATGTTTTTTAAGCATGTGGGACTTAAGTTCTTTTTCTGCCAAAATAAGATCTTTCGTTAGCTCTAAAGATCCAGATAGGTGTTTTGATGTTCAAAAGGTTTAACCAAATTGCATAAATTTGAAATACCAACCAAATTATCTATTTTCCACTCCTAAAATGATAATAATGTCACAACAAACAATATAGAGGCTATTTATTGTGCTTCCTGCCAATCATGATGTAAAGCTTCATCCATGCCTTTAACATAGGGTTGTATCTGCACTCTAAAGCCTCTAGGGGTAATGCCTTTATTATAATAAGTTCTAAATAATCTAAGGTGCCATATATTAGATCTCAGTTCCTTCATAGCAGCAGAAATCTGTTGAAAGATATCTGAACAGGATGAAGCATTAGATATATTCAGAGATGTTTGAGAACAAACACCCTAGGATGCCTCTAAAACACCCACATCATCCTTATCTGCTGCTAAACCATTAGGATCTGAATGAGATCCATGACAGTAATATGGTATAAATATCCAAAATGCAAAATACATCTGTGAATATTAAAACAGCCGAAAACAAAAAGACTATACAAACTTGTCGAAAACCCCTGTAAATAAACACATAGCAAAAAACTATTACACAAAAATACGTGCAAAGGAACCTCATGAGTATGCGAGTAATTTAAAATATAATGAACATCATTGATATTAAAAAGCCCAGTGATAACTATATCCACCATCAAATTACAGCAATCGTATCCTAAATATTCATCAGTTAATAGACTAAACTAGTGTTATCCCCAGAAGGACCTAAACAGTCAATGTGCCTCCAAAATGTGCTGTTGTAAATTCACTAGAAAAAGTATATTTTTGTTTGTACTACCCCTATTTTTGAGCTGTGTACCCTTCCATAATGGCATGATATTGGGTGATAAGCTAGCAGTGTAGCAATGGGTGCAGCCTGCTCACCCTTATATGCGGACACCATAATGTGGCATGGAAAACAATTATATGTGTTTGCTTCCACTTATTTTGGCAACTTCGCTACTTATTTTAGATTTTTAGATGGCATCTTCTTTATATGGAAAGGCAGCAAGGCTGGATTGATTTTATTGCATACTTGAACATTACCACTAATTTTTTGCAGTTTACCTACAGTTATTCTGCAGTTAAAATTAATTATTTGGACATTTTATTTGAGGAAGATCTTCTGACAAAAACTTTAAGTCCAAATTATACCACAGGCCTACTTATTCCAACAGATAGTTGTTATCCATTCAAACAAAAATGTAGTTTAGCTAAAGGTCAAATGGTGCATTTAGCTTGAATTGTTTTGGATGACAAGGATTCGCTGGGTGAACTCGGTGAACTGAAATGCATGTTCAGAAAAGGGGGTTATCTCAATTATTTACTGCAAGAGGTAAACTGTGAAATTTTTACAGGTAGGAGCAATAGATTCCACTCAATTTTAGGTTATGGGTTACCTCACAGTATTCACAATTCAGGTGACTTAACAAAAACTAATGCTGGTATGCCCAGTTTCACCATCACTTGTGTATTACAATATTCTTATGAAAGTAACTCCATTATGAACTTAATAAAATACTTTTGGAAGTTTCTGGGGGTTGACTCGAGATTAAGGCAATTATTGGTGACACCCTATGTTTTACCTTTAGAAGACATGCTAACCTAAAAGAAAAAAATGAAAAAAATACCTGTTGTAGGGTTTTTTGGGTTGCAAGATCAATTAGAGGTACTAGGAAATGTGGTACTTTCAAACAATGCAGGTAGATATACAAGGGCAAAACAGTTAATATACCCACCATAAATTATGCCTTCAGTTTTAAGCAAAGTTTTAATTGCAATTCCACTGGAGTTATTTACCTTGATTTTTCTGATGCCTGTTTTGCATACTATGTTGGTAAAACTGAACATTCACTACGTACCCAAATCTGTGAACATGTTTATGATATTAAGCACCTTAATGCAAATAATGCTTTGTACAGGCATAAAAGACTCCTTGAGACAATAAAACGTTTTTCTTCTTTGTTTTGGAACAGTTAACCCAAAATTTAAGAGGTGGCCCATGGGGTTGTACCATTGAATATAAGGATTTACTCTGGCAAATTCACCTTAGGACCAGTGACAAACCTGGCTTGAATGATAATATATCAGTTTCTAGTGCTTTAAACCTAAGGGCTATGAAATTATAGATTCAGTTATGTATTCATTGTCAGATACATTATACCTATGTGCATTTATGTAATTATTCCTTATAAACATTTCTGTTTTTCATATATTTTTATGACATATTTCTTACGATACATTTATTTTTATCATTTGTCATCGGAAAGGTTTAGTGGAGTTTTAGTAATGTCTCAGGTCACTTAGCATATACATATACAATATATATTTATTTATAGTCAAGGTTGATGTTATAGTTATAAAAACAGTTTATTTGTCCTGCACTTAAATATGTTTATTTAATGCACATGGTTTAGTCAACATCCATGCTTATTCAAATATGTATTCAATATATATACATTTACTTTGGCACCATTTGTATTTATTTATGGTATTCCACAGTTGCTGTAACTTTAAAGATTTAATGGTCATTAATTGATCTATTTAACCTATCCAATAGCTTTTCCCTTCATTATTTAAGTAAATTGTTCTGATGAAGTCCTAATATTTCATTGGACGAAAGCGCTAAATCTTTTATTTCTTTTTTTTTTTTTTTTTTTGTTCTTTCAATAAATTTTTGGTATAGCTTTCTCCTGCTGTGTTGTTTTGTTCCTGAGCTGCCCGTTTGCCTTTTTGCTGGTGTATTTAAGTCTAGAAATGCCCAGTTGGACTCTTTCCTCATCTCTAATTTCTTCTTAACTATCTGTCTCACTGTAATCATTGGTTCAGTTGTACTGCATCTTGATCTGAATCCAAGCTGCCAGTCCCCCATCTTACTTTCTGCTAGTCTGTGTATTCACTTATTAATCACTGTCTCCAGAACTTTCATGCAGTATGACAGGAGTTTAATATCCCTATACTGCCAACAGTTGTGAATGTCCCTTTCCCCTTTGTTCTTGTACACTGATACTAGAGTGCTCATTCCCCAGTCATATGGGATACGCCTTTCTCTCCATACTGTTATGAGTACCCTCATGACCCATTTCTCCACTAACTCACCAAACATCTTGATTATATCTGCCATGACCTCATCTGAGCCTGCTGTTTTCCATGGCTTCATTTTGTTTAGTGGTGTTTTTACTATTTCTTCAGTGGGCTCATTTTTTTTTTTTTCTTTCATTATAGGCTGTGTCACAGGCAGTACAGCCTCTGTGAGGGTCTCTTAATTCAGAAGCTGCTGGAAGTACTCCTTCTGTCTGTCTTTGATGTCCTGTGGGCTCGTGAACAGGTCGGTGCTGGCATCCCTTATGAAGGGTGTCTGATGACTATCATGATTATAGTAATGCTTTTGCCTTACAACCTAATAGCGCTTCTTTGGACCATCTACTGTGTCACTTTCCAGAAGCTGGTAGCTTGCATCCGGTGTCTTGCTCTTAGCTATTGCAATTGCTCCCTTAGCCTATTTATTAGCCAAGCAGTATTCTTTCTTAGCCTGCTCTTTTTCTATCTCCCTCATTTTCCCACACTCCTTCTTTGTTTTATTGACTTCCTGGACTTCTGCATTCCATCATCAGCCTTCCTTATGTACCTTTTTCCATACCTGGCTCTGCTGTATATCTGTTCTATAGTCCTTAGATATATGCTGTTTTGAAGCACTGCCATTTTAATTCCACTCCACCCGTTTCCTCTTCCTGAAGTGCTAGAGACCTGAGTATTTCCTTCAACTCTTCTACTTTCCCTGCAGTCATTTTGTAGGTCTTCAGCCCAGTCTCTGTTGACCTCTTGTGTGAGCTTAAAATACCATAATGTGCCTTTTATAAGGACCTTACTGAATGACACAGACAACTCTGAGAAATTAGGTATGAACTTGAATAAGTATTGCACCATAAAGTCTCAGCACTGATTATCTGTCTGACAGTCTCTCCACAGGAACCCCTACTCTCACCTTTTCAGGATCAAGTTGAATGTCTTGACAACTCAGAACATAGCCTAATTGTATGGTGCTTGCTACACATAGCTGACATTTATATTTGTTCAGATTCATTTAGTCTCAGTCAGTCAAGTAACTTACTCGATATGTTAGTGATGTTTGCAACACCTTCCAAGCCTATAAGGATTTGTGCCATAACTCTCAAACTCTTCTGGTGTCAAATAAAGTCCAAATGATATTCAGAGAATTTCAAATATTTCCTTGGTTAGCTCATCTTCCAAATATTTTCCAACCCCACCCCTTATCATCTGTACCTCTCTCTGCCTTGTTCTTCTTGTATTTCTTTGCGGTTTCCCCCTTTGCTTCTTCTACTATCCAGCAGCAGTCCTCCAGTACCATTACTTAATCTGTTTTGCTATGTAATAATTTTTCCTCTAATTCCATTTTTATTGTTTTTCACTGATCAGTAGTGTTTCCTTTCTACTTTCATTTCATCCCGCTGTCTTTTGAACCACGTCCAGCTCTCTCTACAGCTCCTCAATCCCTCTTTCCTTCTTTTCGCTCCTTGTGTGCTCATGTTTTTTCCCTGACAGTGACTATGATTCCGTTCAGCTTGCATTCTTCTATTTTGCCCTGTCTTTCATATAGTCTTGTATTAACTCCTTTACTACTCATCAGTGTTTTATTCTCCTTCTTTTCTCTTCCATTTATAGATAGCTCACCGCCATTCCCCTCTCATTGTTTTCTGTCCCTGCACACTTGCCTTAAGTCTCACTGCATGAGCTGATATACGATCATAGGATCATAGGAGATTACTAGGCTATTGACTCGGAGGTCATTTTAAGCCTAACCATTTCATCCCAATGTAATACCACTGATACGCTACTCAATACCCAGGATTGCATTTAGTAATGGCTGCCCATGTCCAGGAAGGTTGTGGGTACTATTCCCAGTAAGAATTTACGGTGCCCCATCCACTCATCCAGGTTCCTCCTAAACAGTGTCATACACGTGCTCTGTTTCACATGAATTGGTATAGGAAAAGCTTTCTATCCTTTCTGTAGCAGAGGATGGTTTTGATCCATCAGCCTCTGGGTTATGGGCCCAGCACCCTTCCGCTGCACCACTCTGCTGTTCTGCATGTGTCACTCCTGTATTTAGGTCTCTGCCATTATTTTTATTAAGTTTAATTTCACTAAAAAAAATGTCTATCCTATTTGCCTGTGCCAAAATGTTCCACGTGAAGGTGTATACCCTCTCATTTGAATACATTTTCCTCAATCTGTACAGCCAGCCATCTTTGCACCTTTCATTCCTTGGTCTAATTCTTTTCTCATTTTTTATTAAATTCTCTCCATATGTACACCTTGTATTTTTCCAGTTCTGTGGTGACACTGTAGACCTCCTATTACTTTTATTCCTTCTCTGTTTGCCTGTGCCCAGATGGAAACAAAGTTTTTCTAGAACCCTTTTTCATCCCTGTTTGATGCATATATGTTTACTATTGTCCAGCATGCACCTTTCACCTTTCCCTGTCAGATGATCCTTCTGCCTGTCTTGTTTGTCATCACTTTCTATGTGGTTCTTTGAATTCCCATTAAAATACAGTTACTCCCCCTCATTCCACCCCCATCTAGTTATCTATCTGTCCCTTTGGGTAGTCATAACACAATATCTTCTCCTCCTCTCTGATTTTCAGTTTTTTTTTCTTGTAATAGAGCAATGTATTCCCCCATCCTTTTTAGCTCTTCCTGTATTCTTCTTTTTTTTCTGATAAGATTTGATAAACCCCAAATGTTCCATGCAATATCTGCATTGCACTTGTTGCTTTTGCCCACTCCTCCCTGATTTCCCCATTGCCCTAGCCATCACAACCCTTTCTCTGCGTTGACCCATGAGTTGGACATTGTGTTCTTTATTAGTTGTCTACATTCAGATCTCCTGCTCCTTCTGTCTGAATTGTGGATCCCTGACTTTGACACTTGTATGTGCATGGTCATGCTCTGGATACAGGCTTTAAGTCTTTATTTTGTTCTCTTCTACTTGTCTGTCATGCTAATGCATTATATGACAATGCAGTACTAATGTCACAATATTTTTATATTGCATCACTCCATTCATTGATCTCCTCTTCCCACTGTTGCTCATGAGTTTGGTGTTCCAGATTCAGTAATAGACCAGCCTTTTTTTCTTTATTTCTTTTCAGCCTAATAGCGCTTTACTATGCTACTTGTCCATCATTATTCCTTTATTTCACATTTGTCTTTGAGCTGACCTTTACCTTTTCCCCGTTTTCTCCATGTATTAATTTTCATGCCCCCCAGCTGTTACTTCAGAAATAATTACTTATTTCTTCTTAGGCTTAGATGTGAAACTTATGTTTAACTGCAGCTCATTGTACATTATTAAGTAGTTATATAAAATATATTGCTTACCTTGGAGGTTTGCCTCTATTATGCCTTCCCTCCTTGACTGTATTACCCATCACTGCCCTGGGAATTTCTTCAGTTCCTCCCATTGTTTGTAAAGTTTTGTTATTGTGTTCCTTGGATTCATTTCACAAGGTAATGACCTGATTCAATTAACACAATCTTCCTAACCTGCCTGCAGTCGCATGTATTTTAGTGTCCATTCCGTCCCACGTATTTATTGTTTCTCTTTTTCTGTAGTCACTTTCACTTGTTCTGTATTCCTGCCTTCCATCTCTTTATATCTTCCATTCATTATAAATGTTTCTATCCAGTTTATTCCCTCACATTTTTAGCAGTTCATTTGTAGGTCACTCCAAACATCCAGTACACAGTGGTCCCATCTCCTTAGAGTTCTCCCTAGTCTGTCTCTCTTCTACTTCTTGCTCTGTTTTGGGTTTAAATCTCCTTTGAGGGAGGCTTCTCATTCTTCTGTCACTTTGATATAGGTTTTTACTTCTCTTCACAATTATCTTATTACTTCCTCATCTCCTTGTAGTTGTCTTTGTGATTTGTTTATTTCCTACTTCTCTCTTTCACTGGCATGCAGGCTCATCTGTACCTCCTGGTCTTGTCTTTTTCCCCTGCAGGGGTTATAGCATTTCATAGGTTTTATAGGTTCATACTAGGCTATCTGCCCTAGGGCATTTATAAGCCTAGCCAGAATGTGTTTGGCTTTCGCCACCCATTTTAAATTTATTTTGCTATGCCCTTTTTCGAGGTTAGTATACTGTGCCTCTATCTAACAGTGACACAGAAGTGATACCCGGGGTAAACTAACTGCTCTTGCGAGCCATTTTAAGCTTAGCCAATTATCTCTTGTGAGATTCAAACCCTGCACCTTGTGTTTATAAGGCAAACACCTTAACCATTAGGCCACTCTCCCATATTGTATGTCTCCTACATGTACGGTTGTTCTTCCTGTCCTTGTCCCACAGGTGATTCAGATTTTTACTTAGCTGTCTGTGATAATTTTCTTTACATTTTTGAACATCCTCAATAGTATATAGCCTGAACCATTCAGTTTCCTGCTGCATTTCCAGGGTATTTCAACCATAGTGCTGTTGCATTCATTCATTCATAACTCACTAAATACCTCCAGCATGGCTTTCATCTTTCTATTACAGTGTTTTTGATTAATTCTCAACCAGCTTTATGAACATCCTGCAAATGGGATAACTTTAAGGACAGAATTCAAAAAGAACCCAGCTGACAGTAGCAAGTGTTGCTGCAAAAAGCGTCCTTTAAAGAGGTCACAAGAAACAGTGATTCAGAGGCACATTAGCTACAGTAATCACCATTAGTGACCAATGCATTGTGTTGGCACAGATACTCACTTCAGTAATGTCCCCACACATATGCACACACACACACACACACACACACAAACACTCGACATATACCCATACATCTCACTGCCCGTGATATAACAAAACATCCATGATCTTGCCTCTTATATCTACCCTGTTCCTCCTCAAAGACCTTTATAGTCAGTCAATAATGCTCAGGCTTTAGTGTTTCATACTTTGTTTTGATCAAAATATTCTTTGTGCAGTGAAAATTGTTGTTCTATTAACATTTTAGTGGACTTGGATTAATATTTAACAGTGTCTGGTGACTAGTGAGCCCCCCCCCCCCCCATTTTACAGGCTTTGCTCATTAAGAGATGTGGTAAACACCTACACACAACATACACATACTCACAGACAGAGCCACGTGCACACACACACACACACACACACACACACACACACACACACACACACACACACACACACACACACACTGCTACTTCTCCAATACTCTCCACAATATCTACCTCTAAAATGATCTATTCCACTGAACGTAATGGTTGAATAACAACTTTTGGCTGTATTAAATAACATGCCTAGTGGGGTTGATTTACACAGTCAAACAGTTCTATGAATTGCTTGGCTGCATAAAGCACGTAGAGCAGCAGGCATTTCTTGGGCAAGAGTACATGGCTCCTTATCATATGCCACTCCCTCCTGGCAGCACAAGTCTCCCCTGTAACAGCTGCATTACTAACTGCTCTAGTTCATTGTCACCCACTCTTATCACCATTCCCGTCATTCTGGTGCTGTTCCTTCTAGAGTGATTTTTCAAGACCATCCATAGTTTCTCCCTGACCAAAGGAACTAAACAAATTATGTGTCACAGAGACAAATCCTGGAAGCTCTATCAGAAAAATAAATTGTCCTCTACCTTACTCTTATATACCCAATTCCACAACCAAATAAAAAAATTTATTACCAAGGACAAAAAAAACTACTATAATAAACTCCAGTCCAATAAAAATAAAAACCCAAAACAATTCTGGAAATCAGTCAACTCCCTACTTCATCCCGGATCTCAAAACAACCCTTGCCCTGACCCTAATCTATCCGACAGTGAACTGAGCTCCCACTTCACTACCTTCTTTACTGAATCCATAGCTAAGCTAACCAAAACATTCCCTAATAACAACCCACCTAACTCCCTTTTCACTTCACCCAACAACCCAAACAACAATCCCCTCAATTTCCATCTCAAACCTGTTTCCACCACTTTTATAAAAAAGCTTCTATCCAAGCTAAAGCCATGCTCTAATGCCCCTGACAACATTCCCTCTTCCTTCCTCAAACATGCAACTGAAGGTATCGCTCTCCCAATTAGTATTCTGATTAATAGATCCTTAAATGAGTCATATGTACCAAAACTCTGGCGTTCAGCCTACATCCTACCTCTTCACAAAGGAGGCAAAAACGCCACTATTTCTAACTTCCGCCCCATCGCCCTACTCTCTCCAATATCTAAAATTCTAAAAAAATGTGTCCACCACCAACTTTTACCTTATCTAATTCAAAATCACCTCCTAACACCCACCCAGTATGGCTTCTGTCCTGGCCACAGTACCAAAACTGCCCTACTATCCTTCCTAGAAACTGTCAATCAAGCACGAGACTCTGGACTCGTATCCACAGTACTACTAGATCTTTCAAAAGCCTTTGACACCATCTCCCACACTCACCTTCTTCATCATCTGGCTAATCTCAATCTCTCCCCAAATACTCTTTCTGGTTCTCCAGTTACCTATCTGATAGATCTCAAGCAGTCAAATGGAAGAACTCCTTCTCTTCCTTCTTGCCTACACCTACTGGCGGTCCTCAGGGGCCCGTCCTTGGACCCATGCTTTTCAACATCTTTATAAATAACCTTCACACCTTCATCCCTGACACCACAGTCATCCAATACGCTGATGACTCTACCTTGGTCTGCTCTGCCCCAAACGTTCCTGAACTACTGACCAAAACCCAATTAGCCTTTACCACTACAGAGAACTGGATGCACCAAAACCACCTTTCTCTCAACTCCAATAAATCCAAAATACTAATTTTTCTCCCCTCCAATGTTTCCTCTTTAGACAAAAACACTTTCAATGTCCTAAGCCAAACTAACACTGCCATTGAAGTGGTCCCCTCTGCAAAACTCCTTGGCATTACCACAGATGAATACCTCAAATTTGATCTTCACATACAACAAAACATAAAGAAAACCCACCAAAAGCTAGGTATGCTATATAGGAACAATCACTTTATTTCCATCTCCACTAGGCATACCCTGGCCACCACCTACCTCCTACCTTCCCTTCTATATGGCGCCCCTCTTCTAACCAAGTCGTCTGTTACCAACACCTCTAAGCTCGAAGCTTGCTATAATAAGATCTCTAAATTTGCCACCAAATCCAAAACATCAACTCACCACTGCCTCAGCCTTCACTCTCTGAACTGGTTAGAACTCCCTAACCACCTAGACTATCTACAACTAACCACTGCTCACAACCTAATATTCTCCCCTGATAAATGCCCAACCTTAAAGGACATCCTTCCTCCATACATCCCTAACAGATCACTGAGATCTGAACACCAAAACCTAATCTCCATTCTTAAACCCAAACGACCCGCTTTCCAGCTTTTACTCTCCTTTTCTCTAGGTAAAAAATGGAACTCTCTGCCTCCTTCACTTAGGACTGTACCCAACACTGAATCCTTCAAAACTCAACTTTTAAAAATGGAACTCTCTGCCTCCTTCACTTAGGACTGTACCCAACACTGAATCCTTCAAAACTCAACTTTTAAAATGGAACTCTCTGCCTCCTTCACTTAGGACTATACCCAACACTGAATCCATCAAAACTCAACTTTTAAAAATGGAACTCTCTGCCTCCTTCACTTAGGACTATACCCAACACTGAATCCTTCAAAACTCAACTTTTAAAAATGGAACTCTCTGCCTCCTTCACTTAGGACTATACCCAACACTGAATCCTTCAAAACTCAACTTTTAAAAATGGAACTCTCTGCCTCCTTCACTTAGGACTATACCCAACATTGAATCCTTCAAAACTCAACTTTTAAAAATGGAACTCTCTGCCTCCTTCACTTAGGACTATACCCAACACTGAATCCTTCAAAACTCAATGTTTAAAAATGGAACTCTCAGCCGCTTTCACTTAGGACTATACCCAACACTGAATCCTTCAAAACTCAACTTTTAAAAATGGAACTCTCTGCCTCCTTCACTTAGGACTATACCCAACACTGAATCCTTCAAAACACAACTTTTTCTTCACCTATCTTCCAAATGGAAATGCTCCTGCTTTCACCCCACTTAAATTCTAGGGACTCCCCACTAAGCTCTCCTTACCCCCACTCCACTATACTCTCATACTTGCTCTTATTTCTCAAAAGATCCAGAACTAGCAGACTTTAATTGACTCTAAGCATGTAAATATTGTTTCATAAAAAAAAAACGCTCTGTTGTCAAGTTGTTAAACTGTCTCATAATCTATATTACACTCTGCAACTCTCAAATGTATGAACCCTACTCTTGTATTTTACTTTGTAACCTTTATTTTCTATTTTGCAACCTATACTGTATGGTATTTCACTTTGCAACCTTTATTTGCATTTTGTAACCTATATTGTATTATATTGTTCATGGAGCTTTTCTCCCCAGGCCTCCATTGAAAATGGGCACTTCTTGGCCCATTGGACTTCCCCGGTAATCAAACTGAAAATAAAAAATAAAATAAATAAAATTATTTCTGTTATTTCTTATATTCCGAGGATTTCTTCCTGAAGCTCAGCTTTAATTGCTGCTTTATCTTCTTCTAGATTCCCTAGTTTTCTTTGTAGCCTTTCCACTTTTGTTTGCTGGTGTCATACTGTAGGTTACAAGGAGCTCACATCCTAGTTTATTTTGATTATCTTTTCAAACAAAATGCGCAATTGCTGTTCTTTATTTGCAGTTTTAAAAGCCGCCATCTGCTCCCCCTTTTGTTCTTGCTCATTTACCTTTCTGGGTTATTGTTTCTCCCTAGGAACACTATTTTAATTGAAATGTATGTAGGCCCTTGCTTAGGCAGCCATCTTGGTTGGGCTCTCTAGCACCCTCGCCATATTCTGATTTGTGTCTGGTTTGAGACTTCACACTATATTGTTCATCCATGGATTTTGATCAGTTTGTTTTGCAATGACACCAGTTCCTCTGCTCATCTCAATACTTTTCAAAATTTTCTTTAAAAGGGTACAGGAATCCTTCCTGATACACAAATAATTGTTGTAATATCTCTTTTTATGTATTCACCTGGCCCAGAATACAGCCATGTCTTGTGAAAAAAAGACATAATATTGTCCAAAAATGTCAACTGAAACATCTCACTTTATATTTTTATTAGCATTAGGCATTTTGGAGTCAATTTGTAATGAATTCTATTTTGTTAGCTTAGTCAACTGCATTGCAAAAAATGTACAAATCATCTGCTTCACGAATCCGATAAGTATTACCTTTATGAAACTGATAATCACTTCCAGCAACAGAGTACAAACACATATTTTCAAAAACATGTAAAATGCAACCTTCATGAGACTTTAACGTATTTACTACTCAAGAGTGTGAACTGTTGTCTTTATTAACCATATACTAATTTCTTTTGCAGTGTGACTAACTGGACATTATAGATCATGCCTGTGTTCATGTCACTTTGCCAAAAATATTTGCGGCTGTATAGACACATTTTGAACTAAAATATTCTAGATTTTTTTTCCAAGCACAACATAGATTCTTCTGATCCAGAGGTGTTACACAATGACCAGGATAAATCAGTGACTCAACTTTAAACTCCTACAGTATCTTTCAAGCCCAAGTATCTAAAAGCCCAAGTATCTAAATGCACTCTCAGTTAGGCTGTTACTTTCTACACCAGTATCTACCTTAAGATCACTAATTTCACATAACTAAAAGTATTTTCAGTCCAGCATTTTTAAGTGACAATACTGCTGTATTTCTGTCCCTTCTGAAGAAATAGAGTTTACACCATACACATCAATACCATGTAGAAACTGTTCCCATTCTGGATGAAAATTATGAGAGTCGGTATATGAAAGGTCATCAATTTCATTTGCATCAGTCCCTCGCACACTTATGTAACCAGCTTATCGTACGCTTTTTACTTTTTATTTTTTATATTTTTTCCCCTAACAGATTTGTTTGTTTTTCAATTGAATTGTACAGGTTATAAGTCACATTAAAGGTGGGAAAAGTTTTGAAGATTTATTGTGGTCTCATTTTTTATATTACAAAAAACTTGACATTTTAACAGGGGTGTGTACACTTTTTATATCCACTGTAGACAAGCAACTAGATTTTCAAAGTCTAGAATAACCTATAAGCCCTATAGATGGTACAAAACAGTAATTTGTTTATAGCAGCCTATGTTATTGAAGCACAGAATTCAATAAGTACAGCAAGAAAGACAATTATTTAAGATAGATAGATGATGTGTTAGAGACTATAAAGTCAAAATGCTGCACTGGCTAGGTCTGCCACAATGATGTTTAGTCAGTACCACTATTAAGTCTACAGTAACCATATCTGTGTTCAGAGATATTATTTGCATTTGTATACACATTTGTTCAGTTGTCAGGCATGCCTGTTAAAGTACTGCTTTATTCCTGCCATGTACAAAGTCACAGTAAGAAGGATAAATTTACTTTACAGCACATATCAGAAGCAGTTGCAAGCGTATAATTCTTTTAGGTAGGTTACTTGATTCTTTTTTAAAATTGAAGAAATCAATTTGTTTTCTGAGTTATTGGGCAAAGTAGCTCCAATTTGCTCATACCACTTTGCTAAGGCTCTTTTCATCTACCAACTTGGACAACTGCATTTTTTTGGAAGCCAAGTGAATTATTGGACGCTATTCAAAGGTAATATGAGGACTATTTTATTACAAGTTTACAAGTTTACAGTAGTGTTAGTGGTGCAGCGTAGCATGTTCAGCTTTGGTGCAGAAGGCTGTGGGTTCTATTCCCACACCAGGTAGATAAGATTGCTGACACTGCAGTTTAGCATAAGGGGGTGCTGCACTCCTGAGTGTGCTATCCTTCGGATGACACATTAAACCAAGGCCCCATCTTTTTGAGTAGGCGGTAGCTCATGTGGATGTAAAGCATCCCATGGCACCTATCGAAAAGAGTAGTAGAAGTTCCCCGATGCCCTGGCCAAATTTCTCCTAGTAGTATAAATATCACTGTGCGTCTTTTCCTTCCTGAAAATAGGTTACTAGCCTAGTGGGACTAACCCAGTCAATAAAGTATAAATAAATAAAAAAGGTTATTGTTAAGGGCACTTAGCACAAAGGATTACGGCTATGAATTGCTAATGACCTGCTTCATGTAATCCAGGATTTGTTTGCCTCATCTTCCGTTTGTCAACTGTACAAGCCTGACTGACTCATTTAACCAGACCATAGTCCTAATCTGAGCCTGAGAAAGGTCCATGAGGATAAAAGTTCTATGCCAGTTAACAAATAAAAATAAATAAGAACCGAGCAGTAAAAAAGATCCATGTGGATCTGACCCCAGTTAACAAATGCAAAAAAGTTGAGTGGCAACTACTATAAATAAGTTTAAATGAAAAACTGGAGAGAAAAAGAGTTGCATGGGTTGGAACAGGTAGCCATTTAGTCTTTTTAAGATGAATAGATGGTGCCCGTAAGTAGGGACTACATTTACTAAATGAAATAAACTTCATTAGTGGTGGTATGGATGAGTTTGGTGTCTGTAGATGAATTCAGGGTCAGAACTGGTAGAGTAAACTGTAGGCAGGGTTTGGGTACAATAACTGAAAGTGTTCTAGTTTTCAGTTGTAACTTTCTTGTGATGAATTTTGAGTGTAGCTTGAAAGAGAGGATAGGGTTACTGAATAAGCTCCCATTCAGCCTAAGACAGATGTCAGAATATTCAGTGTTAAAAATGCAATTAAAACATATCTCCCAAGTAACTGAAATGCCCTGTTGCATAGCCTAATGTAATTTGTTTTGCTGTCTGTCCTTCTTATTCCAGTTCACAGAAACCCATCTCTTAGATGTATTATTGTATACATTTATATATATATTATTGTTTACATTTCCCTAATCTGACCTTACCTCTACCTTTCATATCTTCTTTATTGTATGGGCAATGGTATGGTAAACATTATCTTGCTGTTCACTGTATGGTTGATACCTGTACCTTTAAAATCTACATAGCTGTGTACTAGGCTAATGACCACAAGTGCCTTTTTAAACCTACCAATGCATCCCAAATCTCTGACAAGTTCTGGTAAACTTTGATAAGCATAAGCAGTGGCTTGGGAGGTGAAACATTTAGAAACATGGGCCTGGAAGATGAACTATTTACTATTTATTATTTATTACTATTTATTATTTTTTATTATTTTATTTTTATTTTTTTTTATTTTTTTTTTTAGCCTGTCTGTGTATAGGTGCCAGACCAGGGATGACCTTGCAGTTGTCTGTAAATTTGGTCAGCCAAAGGACCTTGACATTGGCTTCAACTTCAGAGAAGTAGATGGTAAACGGGAGTGGTCCCAGGACCACTACTTCAGGGACTCCACTGGTGAACTCTCCAGTTCTAACTTCCTGGATCCTGTCTGTGAGCCAGTTGGCTATCCACAGTGTGACATAAGTGTTTATGTCTAACCTCTTGAGTTTGTCAACAAGTCCTGAGTGCAGTATTATGTCAAATGCCTTGACCAGGTCAAGGTGGGCAGTGTGAATCATTTTGCCCTTTTCCATTGCTTTGATGACTTTCTCAAATAAGTCAAACAGGTTGAGTAGGTATGACCTGCCTTTGATTAACCAGACTGGGTTGGGTCCAGTCTGGAGGTTTTCTATGTCATATTCTATCATTTTCCATGAGAATTCTGACTTTGCATATGAGAATAGTGAGACTTAGAATCTGTAGTTTCCATGGTCTGTAGATGGCCTGCCTTTTATGCAAAGGGATGATGGAAGCCATTTTTCAATTGTGTGACACAAAATCTGTTTGGAGGCTATGGTTAAATAGTGATTCCAGAGGGCTGGATAGGTAAATCTTTCGTGCTATTTAGAATGCAGCCTGAGATACTGTTGGGGCCCATCAATGCAGTGTTCTTGGCCTGAGAGGGAGACAGAGAGAGAGATAGAGAGAGACCATTGATGACCTGTTTTCTAGTGATAGTTGGGGGAGTTAAATCTGATGGTATTTTCTGAGGGGAGGCTGGGATGAGGGATACAGTCAGAGCTGAGTTTGTCTACCAGTAGATAAGCTATTTCCTCTAGTTCATTATTGTTGGCTCCATTAACAATGCATTCTGCACACACTTGTGTATTGCCTATGGGTTGTGGACCTAGCTAAACAATGTTTTATTCTTTATCCAGCCATTTGTGCAGAAGTTAAGGTTGCAAGCTGTAGTTCCTATAGTACAGGGTTTGATTCCCTCAGTCCTCTTTTGCCTACTGTGTAACCTTGAGCAAGATACTTAACCAGACATTACTCCCAGGTCACCACTGAAAAGGGACTGTGTGTCCAGTGGGACTACCTGATTTAAAAATGTGTACTGTTGTTGTTGTCCTTGACCTGAGAGGCCAGATTTACCTCAAATTTGGCTTTGATAGATTGTGCTTGACCTCTGAGTTATTTGTTTGTTTAGTTTGATGAAAGCACTTTTATCTTGCAGGACACTACACCTAATTTTTGCCATAATTTTCTGTCTTCTGTTAGACGTGACATAAGTCATATATCTAATTTTCAATTACTTGCTACAGTCCTACTTTTGTGTTTTATATTTTGTGTTTTATTTTATTTAGGAAGAGCATAATCCTCAGCACTCCACCAAAAGCATCTCTACCTAATGAGAGTACCCAGTAAGAAAGTAAGTAAGCAAATAAATAATCTAAATTTGTCTTTGTGACCCTAAAAAGGATCAAAAGAGGTAAGATCACTTAGGCTGCAATCAAATGAATACATTAAAAATTGTCATCTAGTTAGTTTTATGAGTGTCACAACAAATATACAGCTGTAGCTCACTGTTTCCATTGTGGGCAAAACTTAGTACTGGCCACGTGTTCTCTTCTTCTCTGTCCACATGCAGCTAGTCATCTAGCTGCCTATAGGCTGACGTATTTACTTACAGTAGGTAGTACAAGATTAGGGACTGCAGAGGAGCATGGGGATTGAGACCCACCAGAGACAGACTATTTAGTATAAGGTGCTGTGCCATGGAATTAACACTTCAGAGTCAGTGAGGTCTCATCCCGTTATTTGAAGTATGAGATTTTTAGCTAAATATTTTATTTTTAACCATTTCTGCAGCATGAATCTTTGCTTTATTTACTGCTCCCCAACATAGCAAACAGTGTGCTTTCACTGTCTATTTTCTGTTTAAAACAAACTAAAATATGTATTCACTAAGCCTGAAAGTTTTATATTGTTATATTTTATTCCATTATTATCTTATTTTAGGTATGGTTTTGTTGGATGGACTGCTTGGGAGCCATCATATACATAGCCATCAGGGGTTTTGTGGTTAGGTGCTTAACTTCACCCCCTGGTGGCTTACGCTACCACCTTCATCACTGCAAGGGCATTTTATGCCCTCCCCTGGAATGTGCATGCTGCTACACACATGCTTCTGAGGGCTACTATCATCATCTTGCAAAATCAAGACTCCATTCCCCAGTCCTGTGGCCATTGTTTAGGCCTCTGCCTGCATGAGAGCAATTTGGCCAGCCGGGGATACCATTTTTCTCCCCTCAGGGTGGGAGATACAATGAAGCCTCTTAATACCATCTGCCCCTGCCTGGCTCTTTCAGCACCGGCTGGAATAATGTGTCATTCCAATGTCACAGTGTCACAGTCAGAGTGTCATCCCTCCATGTCACAGTCAGTGTCATCCCTCCATGCCACAGAGTGTCATCCCTCCATGCCACAGAGTGTCATCTCTCCATGCCACAGAGTGTCATTCCTCCATGCCACAGAGTGTCATATCTCTCCATGCCACAGTCAGTGTCATCTCTCCATGCCACAGAGTGTCATCTCTCCATGCCACAGTCAGTGTCATCTCTCCATGCCACAGAGTGTCATCCCTCCATGCCACAGTCAGTGTCATCTCTCCATGCCACA
Source organism: Protopterus annectens (assembly GCF_019279795.1). Taxonomy (NCBI): domain Eukaryota; kingdom Metazoa; phylum Chordata; order Ceratodontiformes; family Protopteridae; genus Protopterus; species Protopterus annectens. The sequence goes on along the minus strand of NC_056726.1, from coordinate 1,606,553,964 downwards.
GTCAGAGTGTCATCTCTCCATGCCACAGTCAGTGTCATCCCTCCATGCCACAGTCAGTGTCATCTCTCCATGCCACAGTCAGTGTCATCCCTCCATGCCACAGAGTGTCATCCCTCCATGCCACAGTCATGAAGTGTCATCCCTCCATGCCACAGTCATGGAGTGTCATCCCTCCATGCCACAGTCAGTGTCATCCTCCATGCCACAGTCAGAGATTCATCCCTCCATGCCACAGTCAGAGTGTCAACCCTCCATGTCACAGTCAGTGTCATCCCTCCATGCCACAGTCTTGGGAGCTATGATCTGTTCTATCAAACAAAGGAAAGAGCAGTAAGTCTGTATTGTACAAATCCATTACACTTTGCATTCTTGATACAAACATCTATCACTCTCCCCATTCAGAAGCACAATGAATTACTCCTTTGAGGGTTACCTCTGAGGTCCCCTTATATGCCGATCTGCAGTAAAGGGCTAGGCTGTTCCTAAAGGAGTCTGTGTTCTGTCCTAGTTGGATTTCTAGTATAAGAAGTGCACCCTGTCCTATCTATTCCATAGCGCCATATCCTTCTCCTTATTCTGTCATGGTCTTCAACAGAAGACCCATAAGCATCAGCATTTCTTCTAGTTATTCATGCATTTCAGGAACCTGAACTATATTATGGCAGCCACTTCTGAAATTGTGCTTTATTAATAGGCAGCAAAGCAAATACTGACTAAAACTGAATTACTGTTAGCAGTTGTTTTTGAAAGAAACCAGATTGTTTGTCTTAAAAATATTTGAGTCATTCCTATAGTAACCGGTGCTGATATTTCAAAAAAAGGAGTCACAGCTACATGTCATGACCTTAAATAACTGCATGTTATTCTGAAGTCCTGACTTAAAACCTTTTACTCCTTCAGAGAGCTTACTTTCATTTTAATAGTCCTGGTAATGCATGTCCCTAATGTACAGTATAAATTCTTCATCATAAAGAGCACTTATCTCCACAATTGCTTGATTACAAGTCCATCATTACTCCTAATATCCATTTTCAATTTCCAGACCTGTCAAATTTACATCTTGCTGGAATTCTGAATGATGACAACTTTTAAGTTATGAACATCATAAAGATTTTTCATGTAAATATTTTTCAATCATGGCTATCCTTCCATTCTTCTCCATGTTATTCTCATCACCTCATTTAACATCTCATTTACCGGTCTAGAAATATGAATCCTTAAATACTGCAATAAATGTCTAATCTGATATTCTGCCTTTGTAAAATAGGTTTATAGTCTAGAGCAGATGTTGCCACTAAGCAAATATAATAAAAAAATTAAAGAAAAAAGTCTGCTACGCAGCTCTCATTTTCTAGTTACAGTAAATCCTTCAGTTTCTGTATACCTTATATAGAGAGAGGCAATTGTTCAAAACACTTATTTCTAACTGTAGAGGCATAACTGGTTTAACCAGTGTTCTGTGAAGGTCACATGAAGTAGCACCCCAACCCCTCAGCTTTTCAAGAAAAGAAGAAAAAAAAGTCCACGCCTTCTTCTGGTATTCCAACCATGTGTCCAGATAAATGTCGCCTACCTCCTATGCCTGTTCTTCAATGGAAGAGTAAAAAAAAAAAAGTCCCACATCAGGTACCTGGGGCTCCTAAAATGCAGGACCCAGTCAGGCCCTATTTCTGCTTCCTGCCTGCAACCCTCCTTCCTCACATTATAGTAAAAACAAATCTTTTTTTTTTAATTTTGTTTTTATTTTAAACTGTATTTATGTATTTTTCTTTGTTTACCAGGAAAGTTCAACTGGGTAATACCCATTTTTAGCATAGGCCTGGGGAGAAAAACTCTATTTGCTTACATTGCATTATACCAAGTTCCAGTTAACCACATAGTAGTTAAAATTCTATTTACATTTATACACAAACATAACTTATATTTATACATTCTAAGATTTTACAGATTTGAAAGCTACTAAAGAGAAAGCCCACGTGCAACATAGTGGATTGTACAAACAGAAGTTATGTATAAAAATTGTTTTGTCATTTCAGTGAGAGGTTGAGAATATTCTGTTTAAGGAAAGTATTTGGAGAGTATCATATGATGAACACAAACCCTGGGATTCATGAAACTCGGCGCAAGGACGGCATTAGCCTTGCGCCGACCATGCAGCATAGAGATGGCGCAGCAGCACCACATGCATATTAATGAAGGCGTGCTGCAGCAACAGCCATGTGCACAGGAAATGTGTGCGAGTGCAGGGGACGTGTCCAAACGCTGCACGGAGGCATGAACATGTCAGCTGCATACGCGCAACCTAAAATGCTGACTAGTACAGCCTGCCTCTAATAGTAATCACACCTGTCAGTGTCCCTGGATATTGAAATGTATGCAAAGCATACAAGACAGTTTTGCGAACACCAAAATAAAAAGTAAACACAAAGGCACGTAGCTGAATACTGAGTCCCCGTCCCTCGAACAAATGACATTTAAAACCCTGTGCCTGTATTCCATTGTAGTGTTGATAGTTATACCAAGTGGAAGTGAAATGCATCATGTTAGTGTGCCGCCAATTGCTAAGCCTAGCCCAATGGTTAGGGTTACCACCTGTCCCACATTGTGAGGGACAGTCCCCCTCTGGGCAGTTGTGTCCATACCAAAACCATTATAAATGTCAAATGTCCTGCGATTGTAGGACATAATTATGTCCCATATTTTATGTAATAGTCCATACAATACTTATTTCCATATGTAAAATACCTAAATGTTACAAGAAACAGAATAAGCAAGTAAACAAAACAGAATAAGCAACTAAACTGCTACAACAATAAGCTTACATTTAGGCATAAAACTAAAGTACTATCCTTTGTACTGACCATGGGTATGTGTTGGCCTGTACAATCTGATGTGTGTCCCGAAAATGTCCCATCTTGGTCATATGAAAAGGTGGCAACCCTACCAATGGTCAGAGCATTCGCCCAAAATCTGCCCATTCGCGGTCCAAGTCATCCTTGTCAGGATGACCCAAAGATGAATGGGTATTACCCGGGTCTACCTACCATGTCATGAAAGATAAGTATTTGTGGTTACCTATATGCATGAAGTACAGCATGTGGAAGATCAAAAATGCTAGGGTAGTCCTCATAACCATATTGGTACCAACGATATGTAGTGTACGCAATGTGTTCTGTTGACTGTGCCATGGGCCATCAACCAGAGAAGGGATGGATGGTGTGTGTGGAATATGGGGGTGGGGGGTGACAAGTAATGTAATAATTCGCCAAGGGGAGACTGGGTTGGATGCACAATAGGTGAACTGGAGGTGTACAAGGGAGCAGTGGGTGAATCAGAAAGAAAACCAAAGAACAAACATTTACATCCGCAATACAACCTGACAGGCCATACTGTAGAACACAATCCCACAAACATATGAACATTAAAATGTGTGATACACATGTACAGAAATGTTACTGGCACATACCCACATAATGGTCTGGCCTGAACTGAGCCATCCAACTCCAACACACCTGGATACATAATTGAATACCCATCATCCCCTCCACAGCACACCACCCCCCCCTTCCTGAACGTCCACCAAAACCAACCATAGTCGGGCTGCTAGCTAGGTGCAGCCATATCTCCACATAGTGACCCCTACTCATATCTAGTAGGCAGTCTCACCCTAGGCAGTCTCAGGATTGCAAACTATGTATCTCTTGCATGTATAATCCTACCTCATTTTCGTAAAGCCAAAAGAATCGAGGTCATCGGTCCCCACAATTTTTGGAAATCCCTCATGGGATAAGTATCTGTTTTAAACATTAGACTTGGTGTCACGACACAATGTCCAGTCCTGTAGACATCTGGACACAAGTTGTATGAGCAGTAGTTGTCCACAAGTCTGCTCAGCCTCCAGCCAGTCCGCAGACCCTACAACCCGGAATTAAACACCTGATCATGATGCATGTCTCCCCATGTGCATTATCGGGAATATATACTTTACACATTTGCATAGTAGCAGTCGGATATAGGGTGATTAAGGCGCTTTAAAGCAGACGTAAGTAGGGTTACCACCTGTCCCACTTTGTAAGGGACAGTGCCTTTTTGGGCAGTCGTGTCCTGACCAAAAATAATACAATGGCAAATGTCCTGTGATTGTAGGAAATAATTATGTATCATATTTCATGTAACAATTGCGTAAAACAGTTATTTCATAGGTTGGTACTAGGCTATCGGCCCTAGGGCCTATGCAAGCCTAGCCATAACAATTCCCTGGATATTTCTTCCCACAATATTTACTTCTCCGGGCCCCTGTCTAGCAGGACAACTGACATGATCCCCGGGGTGAATTTCCTATCTCCCATACAATCATCAAGGTTCCTTTTGAAGAGGGCCAATGAGGCGCTCTGCTTGACATGTATGGGCAAGTCTATTCCAGAGTATGGGGAGTCGCTGGGTCAGGAACCTATCCCTCCAGCATGTTTTGTTCATTGTGATGACAAGGTTTAGATCCCTGGAGCGTGTGGCTCTGAGGGATTGGGATTTCTTTAAGTGGAGCATGTCCAACAGCTCAGGGTTTGACATGGCCTTGTATGTTAAGTAGAGATCGCCTCCGAGTAGACGATATGCCACAGAGTATAGCTGAAGTTTTTTTAGATGGTCAGCATATGGCATCTGCTTTAGGCCTGTAATTCTTTTAGTGAGATATTTCTGTGGCCTTTCCAGCTGTTGCAGATGTCTTGTGAGGTACATACCAAACGGAGCATTATACTCTATAATGGGTCTAATGAGGGATGAGTACAGAGGGACAATGACCTCCTTTTTTCTGGATGAAAATCCCTTAGTGATGAGGTGTGCCACATAGAAGGATTTCCTGACTGTTGTGGCGATGTGGTTATCGAAGGTGAGACCACTGTCCACCTGTGTCCCTAAGTCTCTCATCACACTTTCGATGTTTAGCATCCTGCCACCTATGTGGTAATTCATGGGTACATGTTTTTTTCCAAAGGGGATAACTATACATTTCTTGGCATTAAGTTTGAGCCCATGGCTCTGGCACCAGGCATCTGTTTCTGTAAGGCCTTTTTGTAGAATATCCACATCATTTGGGGATTCAATAATGGCTCCCAGTTTGCAGTCATCTGCAAACTTTGTTAGCCAGAGTCCCTTAGTGTTGGCCTGTACTTCAGAGAAGTAGATGCCAAACAAGAGTGGTCCCAGGACTGAACCCTAAGGTACTCCACTTGTCACTTGTCTGGAGCTGGATTTGGAGTCGGCTACTTTTACAGTCTGGGTTCTGTCAGTAAGCCAGTTATCAACCCATCGAGTGATGTAGGGATTTAAAATATTTAAATGTTACAAGAAACAGAATAAGCAACTAAACTGCTACAAGAATAAGCTTTCATTTAGGCAAATATTTAAAGTTCTAACCTTTGTACTGACCATGGGTATGTGCCGGCCTGTACAATCTGATGTGTGTCCAGAAAATGCACCACTTTGGCCATTTGAAAAGGTGGCAACCCTAGACGTAAGCGTGTATGCGCGACGGTAAGTGGCGGTGATTCAACGGTATGGGAAATGTAAATAAGCATGTAGGTGTATATGCATGTGTATGTACAGACCGATATATATATATATATATATATATATATATATATATATATATATATATAGATATAGATATAGATATAGATATATATGTAGATATGAAAAATGAACATGGTCACAATATAGCAGTCATAATGAATGTGAAGGGAAACAGCAGCGGAACCACCCGTAATATTTAGTGCTGTTATATATCAGGATGGCCAGAGGTGAGCACACCTCTGCATCCCCAACCACAGGTAGGATGCTAAAAGTGGAACTAACAATGTCCCCGTGCTAAGTCTAACTTTCAACTAGATACAGGGAAGTCCTGGTTGCCAGTCGGACAAGCCTAAACCCGGATGACCACATGAACACCCTCACAATCTAACACACGTATGTGCCAGAACTACATGCTTTGGAGGTCTGAATATCCTCGGAGTGAGTCAACATGCAGCATGGGTCCAGAGCAGTACGGAATGGCGCATGTGTACTAGTGTGGTTTTTCCCAACAGGAAAATGGATGCCTGCTGTGTAAGTGAAGTGTTGAGGCGTGTGTTCGGGTAGCTATGAACCATGGGTGTACATATAAATGAAGCAGAACACCAATAGTGTAGTGGTTAGAGCATCCGCCTAACAAAAACGCATTCACGGTTCAAGTTCGACTATAGCACATATTTTCCTTGTGGAATGAATGTCGCTCTGCTGTAAAGCTAACATTTAAACATGTAAAAGTGAATGTGTGTATCGCATGGTACTATTAACCAGATCCCTTCAATCAAAGTGGTACTGTCACAATGAATAAGACACAAGTAAGCACAAATAAGCAGCAGTAAACATATGTAACATACAGTAAGCATAGGCAAGTGTGCCTGCACTTGTGTAAGCAGCTCCCAACATAGAAAATGTATGTTTGTATGTACAGATATTTTATATATATTATATATATATATATATATATATATAATATATATATAAATATACACACACACACACACACACACACATATATACATGTGTATAGATATATATCTACATACATGAAATATATATATAATATATATATATATATATATATATATATATATATATATAATACATATATATATATATATATATATATATATATATATATATATATATATATATATACATATGAAGAATGAACGTCGTAACAATAAAGCATACACAAGGGATGTGAAGAGAATTGAGAGCAATTATGGTATTATATAGTGCTGTCAGCATATGTCATAAAAAGCTGCTCAGGAGAGAGTAGAGCACCGCTACTCACACCACAGGCAGGGTTTTACCAGTGGGAATAAGATCATTGAATTGCTAAGTCTACTTTACACACAGATGGAATGTAGTCCATGCTGGGACCACCAAAAATTGTAAAGCGCAAATGGCCGTAATCCATAACACCAGGAAAGGCACGTATATGCAAATATACATTGTGCGAGATCCTGTGAATACACGAGGTGGGACAAAATGTGTGTAGGGCCCAAAACGCTCTGGAGTGGGCAATGTGTAAAGATGTATCATGGCTGCGATAACAAGTGGATAATGGATGTTACGCGTGTAAATTCAACATGGGTGGGCTGGATGAACTATGGGTATGCAATTATGGATCCAGGTATGCCAGGGTTGGATGGCCCAGTTCTAATGGACCGCGGCGTGGAGGTCAGCTAGTTCGTAATAGGTATATATATGCATACACACATGCAGACAACAATATGTTGAAGTACATTCTCTGTAACACATGAATTCCATTTGTTGACATAAATAATAGGAATGTGCACATACAAACATCGACAGTAGAGGGAATAATAGGCTGTGCAGAAGAGGGACTTGTCGAATCACACGGTATCACATTCCAGTTACCATCGGTAATCTGTACATGAACATATTGTGACATCTGTCCACTGTATAACAAATACCGATTACAAGATAACTGGAGTGAAGTGTCAGTGTCATAATGAATAAGGCACTAGTATGGTGGTGAAGCATATATAAACACCATTACGCATGTGTAAGTGCGTATGAGTGGGGAATGTATTAGTCTACAAACACACAGATGTATATATATTTATGTATTGACATATATATATATATATATATATATATATATATATATATATATATATATATATATATATCTATACACACACAAATATATATATATATATATATGTATATAGACAGCAAGATATGAATATACATGTATGCATACATATGCAGATATATCTGTATATATTAATGTACATAGATATATATATGTTACAGTAAATATACACATGTATATACCTAGGTTATGTTACAGCAGTTACGGGTAACATAAGTTCAGACCGGGTATATGTTGGTGGGAGGTCCAATAAAAAAAACACCTACCTCCCACCCCCACAGCTAGGCCGGTGAGGCATACAGACACGCAATAAAGGTAAATACACCACTCCTTCCTAGACCACCGGCAGGAAACTACCAGTGGGAGAGATCTACAAGACCTACACTTTAAACATGGACAGCGATGTCCCTTGTGGGACACCAAAAATGTTGTTCTTCTAGCCAAGCCCAGTAAAGATTGCTGTGACCAGGATGTAGCTGTTCACGGAACAGTAGGTTGTGCAAGCCTGACAACACATGGGTTGACACAACGTATGACATGCGTCCCGACACGGGGAGAGTGGGCAGTGTGTAGGGGTGAGTTCATACCCCACCTGCACCCACAGTAAGGATGATTGCTGCAGAGGAGTGGCAGGTAGGGGAACTATGGGTATGCGATTATGGGCCTAGGCATGCAGGTGTTGTCTGGCAGAGACGTATTAGGACCACCCCGTGGATGAAAGTAATATTACGATGTGGGTATAGCAGATGCCCATACCTCCCAAACCTTAAGAGCACATCTACTGGATAGTTAGTAAACCATTGGGGGAACACATAGGGACCATATCATTGAAATGTCCCTGATTACCAGGGACGTCCGTGATTACGAATCAGAATCTAACACAGTCCCAACTAAACCCTCCTAGAACTAGTGATATTAGGAGGACAGGTGGCGGAATACACGTAATGAATAATGACAACATGCAAGGGTCATTAACAGCATGTACCTCAGATAATGTGTATGAATACATATGCTCTGGGACTGTTAGTGTGTCAGGTTAATAGCACCAAACATCTAAATGTGTCCCTGAGGTTGTTATGCAGTGTCCCTGATTCAGTGTTCATTCTTCCCCATTCGTATGAGAGGTCTGCTAGTGACAGAACGCGCATATTCCGCCGACTACCTTACAAAGATGATAGAATAATAGGTTGGGGTTACCACCTGTCCACCTTTGCAAGGGACACTCCCCTTTGGGCAGTTGTGTCCTGCAAAATAAATGTAATTATGGCAAATGTCTTGTGATTTAGGGCAAAGATTTCCTATATTGTCTGTAGTAGTTGCATAAAACAATTATTATGTATCTAAAACACCTAAATGTTATAAGAAATAGTATAAGCAACTATAATGCTACAGGAATAACCTTTTATTTAGGGAAAACAGTGAAGTACTCTCCTTTGTACTGGCTGTGGGCATGTGGTCCCTGCAAAATCTGATGTCTCTACATACAGGTCCTATAGGGTTGCCACCTTTCCAAATGGCCAAAGTGGGACATGTTCTGTAGAAATGTCAGACTTTCCAGGACACAATATACCTACAGCCATGCATAGTACAAAATTATACTTATTTGCACAAATAAAAGCTTATTCTAGTAACATTTGAATTGCTTATGCTACTCCACATAACATATAGAAGTTTCATGTATAAAATAACTGTTTTATGCAACTATTAAAGAAACGTGGAATATAATATTGTCCTGTAATCAGGACATTTGCTATGTCATGATTATTTTTGCAGGACACAACTGCCTAAAGAGGGACTGTCCCTCGCAAAGTGGGACAGGTGTTAACCCTAAAGTCCCACCTTGGCCAATTGAAAAGGTGGCAAACCTCTAATAGGTATGTGGTAGCATGACTCGGCCGATGGATGTGGCTCCCAAAACCCAATTACTTGTCTGTATTGAAGAGTGTCGGTTCCCAAGTATCAGCCAGATGGGAGCAGATTGTATGAGGAGCACATAAATAATATGATTAATTCACTGGACAGGCTGCTGATTCCATACAGTTGAACGCCATGCCGTCGACTAATGGGCAGCCATTCCCGATACTGTAGTCATGTAGTCAGATGTAATAGGCATCACAAGGTAATATTGTGGTCCTCGTTCCCACCCAGGGGTGTGAGTGACAGATGCAAGCACCATTGTCGGTGTATTTGCAAGTGTGGGAGTGAGCGGGTGTAAGCGTGTTTGGCTACCAGTATGCGAGTATTGCACTGGTAAAGCAATGTAGAGGCTAACCGAGTGTAAGAAGCTGTAACCAGAGGTCAGCAGTGCTTAACACCATGCAAACCCATGCACACCCACTCCCAACTGCTTTAATGTGCCTTACTCCTTCCGTATCCAATGGGCTTGTTATGCCCTGCAACCAAATAAACGTCCTTTGCAAGGGTTGGAACCAGGACCCTGCGCACACAGCTAATGTGAATTACCAATACGCCGTGGCAGATGTACAGACAACGGACAGTGCCACAAACATATCATACAGCACAGTGATTCAACAGTATAGGAATGTATCCCATCATGTAAATGTATATGTGAGTGTGTATGCCCAGCATATAGCTACATACATATATAGAGATATATCAGGAACATACCATGTGGCAACAAAGCATTACAAACGAATGAAAATGGAAACACCAGTGACGCCTGTATTATGTAGTGGTGTTGCTCTATATGATCTCAAGACTCCCTCAGACAGACATGTGTCATTCATACACGCAAATAGTTGTACATTGGCCGTATACATCACTCTGTGCATGTAATGTACATTAACAGAACAGCACCTGTCCAATCATTAGGTGTAAAAAGTACTCTTGCAAGGTGCTGTGTGCAACATCATCATCAGGATAAAGGTAAATGGGGTAACCATAGATGGTCCGGTAGTGTTGTGTGTACAATGTGGTCATCCTCATCACCTTGTATCTGGACCATTTAGGAGTGATGTGCATACCAGAATCATGCGCCTGAGGGACAGTGATGAGGATAACAGGAGTATGTTGTGATGCATATTACAAGGGTTTCATGTGTTCAGTGGGCATGTATGTGTAGTGGACAGCTATGTATAGGGCAGATGTTGTCCTAGGAGCTGATTGGCCTTATGTTTCCATAAGTGAGGGTCGGATGTAGGGGAAGGAGTGTAGGTATGGCCATGGAGGATAGGTAGGATCACAGAAAAGAAAGCATACAGGGTTGGTATATGACACGTGGGAGGGATACACCCTGGACGGGGATGGGTGTTCGGCATTCACAAGCCCATGGGAACAGTGGGACAGAGGTCCCCAGCCATGGGCAACTGCCACTGCACCTAAACAGCTGCAAAGGAGGCAGTGCTAGGGGCTGTCCAGGAGGGGTAGCACCACCCTGTAAATGTGACGCTCTGCCCTTGAGCTGATGTATCTGGCTTCGGAACTCCTTAGTGAGCCACCAACACAACACGTCCTGGACTGCACGACAGCAAACATGCTCCTGTCTGGTCCTGCTCCCAAGGTGGACATGCTCCATCCTCAGTGGAGGTACCACCAGAAGGTGGTGCAGAGCCAACAGAGGTTGATGTCCAAGGCTGGGCCCCAGATGTGCTAGTGCCCGGCGCCATGGTCAGCTGAAGTGGTACAGGAGGTTCTGCCGGAACCTCCCAACCCATTCAGCCTATGGTGTTGCAGTTTAAACCCACATATGGCTTAGTGATAGACAACAACATACAGGATTACCTGCAACAGCATGCATAGATATCACCATCAACCCAACACAACAGATGGTATACATTTGCACAACACATGCATATATACTGCATGCCATCTGTACAATGTGTAGTAGATGTGTGATCGCAGCTATGAACAGTTGCCCATTATTGGCTTGTCACTGGGAACCCCAGACAGTGCCTGTCATACCACTGTTTCATGTGACATATGTCCAGTCACGGATGCGATGGCAGTAACACATCCCTATCATCATGTACTGTCTGCAATCCTCACACTATGCTCCTGCTGTGCACAGATGTGTGTTCAGCGTGTAACACAGGAAACAAATGGATCCACACACTAACCAGTTCACAGATGGCCCTACAGATGGGGTTCCCTCATGAACAGAGCACTGTCATGTCTGTATTAAAACATGCAGAATAGCCATTACCACACACATGCAGTAGTCACAATGCAGCATAGCTACACTTACATGCTGTAGTCATGTGTGGCACATCACCCTCCTGTCTTTAGGCTATTTCCCACTGTGTATGATGTTTGAGGTACATACAGATATCACCTGTGATGCCATGTCAGAACACCACATCCATGTACCACTCACAGCGACTGTCATGGCCAAACACCAACATGTTTTCCCTAGATAGTGTATTGTGGTTATCATGCGAATGGCTATGGGAACACCATCACAGCTGTTCCACATGCAATCAGCTAGAGGTGGACTGCAATAGGTGCATAGGCCATCACCTGTTCATGCCCATCACTTACAATACACATGTTGCTACTAAGCAGGTGTACACCTTCACATCCACCAGAGAGTGCGTGGGTGGGACAGGCAAAGTACACCAGTGAAGGGCTTGGAGACTTAACCCTACGCTTCATCTGCAACATGCCTAACAGTACAGGAGTCAAACCCCTGACTGACTAGTCATTACTATTACATGTGCATGACATCACTACATGTGCCACAAAGGCGACATATTGCTGTGCTGTAAGAACATATATGTGTGTAGGTAAGTGACATCTGCAACAGAGATATAGTAGACATACATTAGGTGTGGCACACATGGCTGTCCACGTGAACGGATGCCATTGCCACCACAACCACACTCTCTAATGGACACGCATTGACACTCTTTGCCATGGCCACAAATACACAACCTAACTACTTAGGCACACTGCAGTAATGCAGAGGACTACATGCACCACAGGGGGTATCTGGAGGTTCTATGGGCTAGGGCATGTGAAAGGGTTTGACATCTGTTGATATGCCAATGAGGGTTATACTGGGAGTGACTGTGGTTGGGAGCATCATAACCCACATGCAGACACAAGGTGCCAGTACTGACATGCATGTATGCATTGCTTCATGGGTGTGTAGTGGTTGGCTGTGCAAGATGGCTGTACAAGGCTGGGTGAGGGGTAATCCTTGACATCGCGTCACCCGACAATGGTGTGCAGTGCAAGGGTGTAGTGTCTGCAATGTCCCACACAGATGGGTACTGCATGATTTGCCCTGACATCCTGGTTACCAATGTATATGGCCATAGCTTTGCAATGCATGCCATGTCTGTGTTTGATAGTTCTTTACATGGACATTGCCTGGGATGTGCATGTCCCACAATACTGTACACTGACATGTACAGGTGTACCTAGTGTGGCAGGCACATGTTGTGCACACAGACTGTTACCCCCCAATATGCCAATACTGGCCTGGTGTGGCGAAACCTGCTTATAGTGAGCAGGTCGACCCTGCACCTACATTGATAGTATGATACAGGTATTCCCTGGTGTCATTGGCATTGGTCTATACAGGGCACGTGTACAGCATTGTATGGCCTCTGTGGATCACATTTGATGGCACCACATAAGTTGCAGGCATCCAGTGGGGAACATAGTGAAGGCACAATGTCCGCAGTTATGTGCCTATTGTACCGTTGTACAGGGTGCCATGTCCTCTGCAGCCCACTGCATTCACACCACACCTACTGTCATCAATGTGCATGGTACTAGCAACATAGCGGGATAACCTAGGCAAGTGTGTTTGTATATAGCACATGGGTGCAGTACATACACCGGGTACTAGTAGGAATGCATACTTTGTTCACCAGGCCTTTTGCCAGATGTAGGGGTATGGTTTGCCAACACAGTCCCGTGATTGACCGACATCTGTACTCCTAGTGAGGTGGCCAATGTGTCATGCAAAGGACACCATACAGGTAAAATACAAAATCCACTCCCCAACATGTCCAGTGGTTAGACACTCACCACTTCTACACAGGCTCTGACAGCCAGACACACAACACTTGCCATGACCTGTATTCGAAACCCTACCTACCGTATCACGCTGCAGCAATACGCATTAAGGGCACACACTACGGTGAATAGTAGGTCACAGCACTTCTACAGGTATAGTCCTAGGTGGGTGACAACAGCAGGATTGACAAAGGTGGACATGTGATATGTACAGAGAGAGGGCATACCCTCCAAAGCACTGGTCTCACACAGGCAGGCACACACACACACAGTTGGCATGCCTGGGATTAGGACAGCGACCTAACTACCTTATCACAATACAGCATTACTGTCAAAGAAAATACTTCAAAAGACCAAAAGTATAATGTTCAGTTCAGGTATCTTTATTCTTGTGCAAGGAAACAAAAAATGCAGTTACAGAGTTTGTCTGACTAAATCAGGAAGTGTCACAGTTATTATACCTTTCTTTCAAGACATTGCCCACTACGACTGACGTAGTAGATCACCAGTTCACAATTCTGTTACTTTACAGATGTTTCTCACATTTCTAGCTGACTCTTCAAAGTTTAAAAAAGATTTTTCAGTAAACAGGATGGCCTTGACGACCACCGGTCAATTATAACTTTCTTGCTATGTGATGTTACAAGTCTAGGTACTGTGGCTAATTCAAGCACAATGCAAGTACAGATTTCTGAAGCAGTTAATTGTTTATAGTATCTAACTATCTTGCAGCTTGTGCACTTTTTCATTAGCACGAACAGAGCTTATTGTTCATAATGAATGGATCTACAGAAATTACTATTATTCTCCATTTAATTTCCTGACCTAGCAGAAAATCACCTGCTTTCCAGTATATTTCCAAAGCATAAACATGTATTTTGCTGTGCTAGCAAACTAGGTCAGAGTGCATCTTGCAGTGTCAGAAAGCACAATTTCAGAAAAGCATGTTTTCAGTTTCAAATAGAACTAATGCTGCATATAGAATAAAAACATGTTAATCTTCCCTTATTTAAAATAAGCATTACACACATATGTTATTACATATTTTTCTAACAATTACACAGTTACAGAACACGCTACCGAGATTACTGGTTCACAACACTTCCAGAGGTATATTTCTAGGTGGGTGACATCATCAGCATTGCCAAAGTTGGCCTTAGGATTTGTATGGGGCGCAAACAGTCTAAAAGCATTATTCTGTCCCCAGAAAGATGAAGACACACACACACACACACACACACACACACACACAGTTGGCATGCCTGGGATTAGAACAGTGACCTAACTACCTTATCATACTACAGCATTACGCAGTTACAGAACACGCTACCGAGATTACTAGTTCATAGCACTCCCAGAGGTGTATTTCCAGGTGGGGCTATAGGAATTGTATTGGGCGTGAGCAGTCTAAAAGCATTATTCTGTCCCCAGACAGACAGAGACACACACACACACAGTTGGCATGCCTGGGATTAGGACAGCAACCTAACTTCCTTATCACACTACAGCATTACTCAGTTACAGAATGCGCTACCGAGATTACTGGTTTGCAGCATTTCCAGAGGTGTATTTCTAGGTGGGTGACATCATCAGCATTGCCAAAGTTGGCTATAGGAATTGTATGGGGCATGAGCAGTCTAAAAGCATTATTCTGTCCCCAGAGAGATGGAGACACACACACACACACACACACACACACACACACACACACACAGTTGGCATGCCTGGGATTAGAACAGCAACCTAACTACCTTATCACACTACAGCATTATGCAGTTACAGAACCCGCTACTGAGATTATTGGTTCATAGCACTCCCAGAGGTGTATTTCTAAGTGGGTGACATCATCAGCATTGCCAAAGTTGGCTATAGGATTTGTATGGGGTGTGAGCAGTCTAAAAGTATTATTCTGTCCCCAGACAGATGAGACACACACACACACACACACACACACACACACACACACACACACACACCCAGTTGGCATGCCTGGGATTAGAACAGCAGCCTAACTACCTTATCACACTACAGCATTATGCAGTTACAGAATGCGCTACCGAGATTACTGGTTCACAGCATTCCCAGAGGTGTATTTCTAGGTGGGTGACATCATCAGCATTGCCAAAGTTGGCTATAGGAGTCGTATGGGGTGTGAGCAGTCTAAAAGTATTATTTTGTCCCCAGACAGACGGAGACACACACACACATGCTATGGCACCCAACATGCATGTGATATGACAGAAGGCATGTAACATGCATGTGATACGGCAGACGGCATGCAGCTCAGACAATAACAGTGGTAGTTATCATACATCCCTGGGTTGCACACAACAACATGCATGTGTCATAGCAGAAGGCATGCATATCACACAATCATAGTAGTAGTTAGTATACATCCCTGTGTTACACCATGTAGACCAGCATAGGTTAACAGTACACCTGCCTGATGTGTGGCATATGACCTTAACATTCACATGTAGTATGACATGTGACCTGCTGACGTGCAATTACATGCATACATGTTTAACACAATGGTGTCCTGTCACATATACAGTGGAGTAATGGTGTCCCAATGCAGTGTTGTCTGTCCGCCCTACAGATATACTGCACACGAAGCTGATGTGCATGACCATTGCAGGGAATCATGAGGCATCTCTATTGCTATACAGTGTGAGTTACAGACACAGTTCATAGCCATGACTGTGTTCATACACAATACATATATAAGTAGATACAAATTACCGCTAAGATCTCCCAAAGTATCCTGTAGCAAAAAATGGATATAAATTCAATAAAACATCTATCAGGATACACCACGAGAATTCTTCTTGTGAAAAGCTTCTTTATTCCAAAACGCAGTAACAAATGATGGAAGATAAGCGCTTTCGCGTGCTTCACGCACGCTTCTTCAGATCTAATAAAATACATTTTTATTCTTCTCTTATATAGTAAAAAACCTCTAATTGAACACAGAGCAAACCAATAAAAACAAACCAATTAAAAAGCAATTAAAAACGAAATATATGCAAGCCAATAAGAACCCATCATCTTTGATGGATAGATAAGGCAGATGCATTAACTGCTATTTACCATTTAAACACTGCGACCTGCCTAGCATCCCCAAGTGTAAATATAAATATACAGCTATGCAGTGTATTACTCATCTTTTAACAATGCTATCAATGTAATGTTACAAAGCATAAACATCACTGAACTCAGTATTATGAAAAATGTATATATATATATATATATATATATATATATATATATATATATATGATAATATATATATAGAACAATCGATATGTGAAAACATGTATAAAGCCAAAGAATCTAAGATAAAAATTCCAGATAAATTCAAAAGCTGCCTCATAACGTTTTTAATATACAGCCTCCGTTGCAAGTTGGAAATAAAACACAAACCCTATTATAACCCATCCCGTTAGGGATAGTAAGTTAAATACAAGATATGGTTCAATTATAAACCATCCCGTCTGGACGGTTTGTTAAACATTAGCCATTCCTCTCACTTGGTTAGCACACTGCAAGTTGAAATTTGTATTGAAAAATATCCCGATCGAACAGATTCCGCTATCACATCCAGAAATAAAGATTCTATTAACTATGGAGCTTGACACTATTCTATCATTCACACCAATCCAATAGATGTGATGTAGAACAATGCTCTGGATCTATATGTAGAGCTGCAAAACCATAAGAATATATTATGTTAACTAATTGAAGGTATGAAGGGTTCAGTGACATACTAAATCTATGGAACATGAACAGAGTCAACATTAACATCCGGACTGGCCATAATATAAATTAAAATACCTCAAGAGCAAGTGTAGCATGACAAACTGCTAAGGATGTATAATTGTTGTATGTGAGACATCTATATTACTGAAAGCAACAACTTGCAGGTTAAATAATCTCCTGTGTGACAGCCACATCAAGTGAAGCATAAAATCCCAGGGCAACCCTGAAGCTAGTTTGCTACGTAGATAACAGCCATAAGCATAATAGTGCCCATCGCTGAAATCCGCTCCGGGTGAGGAGCAAAAACAGCAAGCCAAAATTGGATCATAGGGCCACAATAAAGACAAAACCAGATCCAAGCACATCTCTCCAGGCTAAATGGTCGCCGGAAGTCAAAAAATATAAAAATGAAAATATATATATATAAATAAAACTCTCAATTATATAGGTATGAATATGAATATGCATACATATAACTTTATCAAATCAGTATATTAAAACAAAACTAAACTAATAATAAACTTTTTAACAAACAATTTTTACTCTAACTGGTTTCTAAAAAATGATCTCTATATCATTCAAAGGTCAAATCCTTAATGGGACAAAACGACCCGCTATTGATTGATAAACATAAAATAGTTGCTTTAAATGTGGCATGATTGCTCATCTATTTTCCAAGACAGGCTTCAGCAAAACATAGTTATTTATGCCAGGTTCCCTGTGTGCTCCTGAGCGGAAAATCCATTCTAACTCTAATCTGGCTAGATGATTCTGTTGTTACCCATCCTGGGATTAATTATTAAGACTGTAGGACCCTAAATCTAAAATCATGTGTAGGATTCATGTTAACATGTTTTGCCAACGCATTCAATTCGTTGTTCTTCCGAATATCATAAATATGGTTGTAAATGCGTGTTAAATATGGTTGTAAAATTGCCGACATAGAAACAAGCGCATGCCTCACACGTTGCCAAATAGACAATGTTACTTGTCATACAAGTTGCATGGCACCGAAAAGTAAATATCTTCTTAGTGACAGGATGAACAAAACTACTACCACATTCTGAAGAATCAGCTTTCTGTTTGTATATATCACTACAGCAACTACAATTATAACAACTAAAGGTACCATTACCTAGTCCATTAAGGGAAGTAGCAGTCACACTTGTACGTGACATGGGAGATTACCAATCAGGTAATATTTTCTCATGGCCTAAAGTTGAAAGAACTGTTCCACAAGTGAATAAACCTAACAACTTTAATAGTGAATCTGTACCTACAACAATGAAGCAGAAAGCATATACTACACCTTTAAATTCCCTATATGAGTTTCCCCTGTTAACAACTAATGCTCTGAATTTGGAGCCAGAACTGCTATCCACTTCACATAGCGATGACATCACTGAGGGCGTGGCAGCTCTAAGTAGCACTGTGGCTTGTGCAGTTACTGAATCTGCTTCTACATCTACTGCTTCAACAGCTACTAATGAAGGTGGGCCTGGGTTGTTTTTACAATCTTCACAACAAACTTTAAATAATTTCTTTAAACCTTTTCAACTGCAGCAAGCGGAACGTATCAAAGAACGCTCAAACAGCTCGAGGTCAATGTCGAGGGGAAGAAGTAAACATAGGAACAATAAGGTAGTGCAGGACAATAAACGGAAGAATGAGAGCCCCTCAAAACAACTGAAATTAGCCAGAAGACAGTAGCAGGCATAGTAAATCTATCTTCCTTTGTTGTGAATGACCATCATTATTCTCTTTTGAGCAAAGGTATGAATTTTATACCTACAAGTGTGGAAGACATGGTAAAAGTTATAACTGATTTAAAATTGTTTATTACATCTGTAGCTCTAAAAGTGATGTTTAAAAGTGATACTTATGACTCCACTGCTTGTAAAAGACGTAGTACGTTTGTACCAGTGTATGCTCCAGTTTTACTGGCATTTAATGACTTATGTGAAACTGAAATAAGACATGTATATAGTAATAGAAAAGCTAATGGACGTTACAATCTCTCATGATGAATACAAAGCATTGTCTGAATTAAAAGTGAACCTAATGTGGTAATAAAGCAGGCTGATAAAGGGGGCTCCATAGTTCTAATGGATAGGAACAAGTATATAAGCTCAGTATTATCTTTGATTGGGGATGCTACTGCATACAAACTGATACAATATGCTGATGTAAAAAAGTGTATTTGTTATGTTAACATGTGTATATATGACTTACAGTTGTCAGGTGACATCTCTTTGGATCTTTTTCATTTTTCACTGTTTCTAGTCCTATCATTCCCCAACTATATGGCATTCCGAAAGTGCATAAATCATGTGAAAATCCCCCTATGAGACCTATTGTCTCAGGAAATGGTTGGATAACAGAACCTATCTCTTTGTACTTACAGAGGCAGTTACAACCACTTTTGGGTAAATGTGAAACTGTCCTTAAAGACAGCACTGATTTTCTTATTAAACTTAGAACATGGTATTTAAAAGTTAAGCAATCAAACATGGATTGTCAGAATATATACATGGTTGTGTTAGATATTACTTCATTATTTACTGTCATACCAAATGAATATGGCATCAATTCAATTAGGGAATTTTTAAGTCACTCTTCCACTTTTACTGTTAGGCATACAGAGAACATTTGCATGTTGTTGGATATAGTTTTAAAAAATAATATCTTTATATTCAACAAGGAATATTATTTGCAGCAAACGGGGGTGGCTATGGGAACCCCGGTAGCAAATACATATGCAAATATTGTTCTCTATGAATGGGAGAAATCTTATGTTGGTAATGGAACTACCTTTTTGAATGAAAATATAGTTTTATATCAGAGATTCGTAGATGATTGTTTTCTTTTATGGAAAGGAACATCCAGTGAGTTACAAGACTATATTATATATTTGAATAATACTACTCCCTTTCTACACTTTAAGGCTGATTATTCTAAGACATTTGTCAATTTTCTGGATATTTCTTTAACTAAGGAGAACAATGTTATTAACACTTCTGTTTTTAAAAAGGAAGCCTCATCAGGAAGATACTTGCATGCGTCTAGTATGCATGCACCCCATATTTTTAGGGGTATAGTAAGGGGGCAACTGGCAAGAGTTAGTAGGTTAAACACTGACAATGTCAAGTGTTTACAACAAATTGATGAGGCATGTGGAGACTTTAGAAGAAGTGGCTATCCAGAAGGATAGAAGCTAGAGAACATGTAGTATCTAATAGGCATTCCATGTATTCATCTGTATTTTTGAATACAAGTACAGATGTTGTTGTCCCAATGGACAAATTAAATAAAAGGGTTAATGTAAGATTTATTATGTCTTACAACTCTCTTTCATATGCAGTCAGAACTATAATAAGGAAATACTGGAAGGTGCTATTAGCTCAGGAAGATATTAGATTAGTTGTAGGTGAAGTTCCTTTGTTCACATACAGAAATATGAGAACTATTAAGAATGTTCTAGCTTACAAAGATTTTGAATATGTGAATGCTACTTCCCTTAATGGACTAGGTAATGGTACCTTTAGTTGTTATAATTGTAGTTGCTGTAGTGATATATACAAACAGAAAGCTGATTCTTCAGAATGTGGTAGTAGTTTTGTTCATCCTGTCACTAAGAAGATATTTACTTTTCGGTGCCATGCAACTTGTATGACAAGTAACATTGTCTATTTGGCAACGTGAGGCATGCGCTTGTTTCTATGTCGGCAAGACGACTAGAAAACTTAAGGAACGCATCATAGAGCATAAATCAAGTATAAGGAGGGGAGTGGAGACTAATGCTCTATCTAAGCATATCTTAAATTGTGGTTCTACACACAGTTTCAAGTTTAGAGTAATAGAATGTGTTGTTAGCTCTATCAGGGGAGGGGACTTATGTAATCTTTTAGATAATAAAGAATATGAGTGGATAGTAAGGCTAGCAGCTAATACATCCCCTGGATTAAATTTTGATGTTTCCTTAAAACCTGTTCTAATAAAAATACAACACACTAAGTTAAAGTAATATAGGTAATGTATTTGCGTATATATATGTGCATATAAATATAAGTACACAAAAGTAAACAAATATATGTATGTATGAATTTTATCAAATTTTACTTGTTTATGTCTTAAAATTATAAGTAATGTAATTATTTTAATGTATTAGTCACATGACCATGGCTGTGGGTCACGTGATGTGTTGGGCGTGTATTTAATGTCTGATTTTAATGTACCTGTGTCTATCATTGAGAAAGGGTCTTGTACCTGAAAGCTTTGTGTTTGATAAAGGTGTGTTTTTTACCTCAACTTTTTCGTTGTGTTTTGTACTTTTGACTCTGCAGCAGTATATACTTGGACAACCTGGGATGTGGACAGGTCCCATGCAGCCTGAGTGCAGCTTGTACCTGCATAGTTGTGGTTACAGGGGCACTGTAGTGTACATGGATATATGATTGTGTACCTGTTGGGGGGAGCAGTGTGTTTATGTTATCCAAGACCCTATCTGGATTGCTTATTCATGCTCAGCACTTGTTCAGGACATGTAAGCACTAAATAAGCTACTAATTACTATAGCACTCAATCTTCATCATTATCTAGAGTTAAACAGTGTTTGTACATATGTTTCTCACTTGCTTGGAGTAAAACAGCTCTTGTACTCACTTTCCTCACTTATCTAGCGGAACATAGTTTTATATTCAGGCATGTCCAAGGGTCAGCTCCCAGTGTTCTCTCCTGTCTATCTGATGAATATGGGCATCTTGAGGCAATGTAGAGATTGCCTCATGTGCACAGACAACCCTCTCCACCTACCACACAACACTATAACCTGTGGGAGATGCACTTATCGAGCCAAACTGGAGGTAAAGCTCTCTCCAACCAAGACTGAATGTGGCAGTCATGTGGAGAAAGTAAACACTTGCACCACACCACACTCATCACATAGTCTCACTAAATCTCCACCACCCAAATCCACACATAGTAACACAAAAACATTTGCGGAGGCCCTCAATAATAATCTGTCTAGGCAACAGAGACCTCCAAAGCAGAGACGCAAGCAGCCTCCATCCCCCAACACAACCCCAATGACACATAGCCCACAGACACAGTGTGCCACTCAACCACAGCCAATAAGGCACAACAATGTACCCAACACACTAGTCATAGGTGACTCTATAGTCGGCCACACTGATGTCCCACTCACCAGGCTAAACAAGGGGATGTTTACTGTCAGCTGCCTGTCGGGTACCAGGATCTGTCACATAACCCACGCACTCAGGTCACTCCACAACAAGTGCAATATGACTGTCGTTGCCCAAGTTAGTGTGAATGAGCTGAAACGTACCTCCCTGGACTATATGTAATGAGACATGGATGAGCTCTCCGATCTTGTAGCCCAGACAGGTATGACCCTATCCCTGAGTAGCATTCTACCATTGCCCAGAATGATACCGCACTACAAGGACAAAATGATTGACTTCAACAATTGGCTAAGCCTCTGGTGTCATTCTTAGGGTATCCAGTATCTGTCTGCTTGGGATGACATGGTCGACAGACCACAATGCTTTGCCACAGATGGCCTGCACCTGTCGCCCCTGGAATTCCGGATACTTGCTAAGGCTCTTGCTGCCCCTATAGTGCCTTTTGTAGGCAAGATTCAAATAACATATTTACCACCATAACAGGTACAGGCAAGCAAAACCTGAGGGTAATGTTACTCAATGCTTGATGTCTTAATCTCTAAATGCACTCACTCGAGGCACTCCTTGTAATCGACCACATCGATATCTGTGCAGTGACTGGGACCTGGTTCAAGGCTCCACAGAGCACCCCTGCACTACCAGGCTATTACTCATACCACACTTTTCGGGTATGTAACCTGGACCAGAACACCCATGGTGGAGGTGTGTCCATATTTATTACGGATATCCACACCTCCAGGCTAGTTGCTTAGCACAATGCATCCGAGGTTATTCAAATATAACTAACTCTGGGCAAAACTGCAATCCAAATTGTAGCTTGCTATAGATCCCCCGCCATGCCCCTGGATTCCCATTCCTCTCTTCTTGATGTACTGGAAATTATTATGGTTCAACCAAACACCCTATTAATGGGTGACTTACACTACCCCACCATTAACTGGGATAACTACTCGTGTACCAACGCATTAGCCCAATGCTTTCTGGAATTCATAAACTCTAATGGCCTGGAACAACTTATCCACACCCCCACCAGGGGCAACAATATCTTAGACCTAGTCATTACCAACATGTGTGACTGGTGTTCCACACCTGGGGTCAACTCCTCGTTGGTCCGATCCAACCATTAGCTAATCACCCTTGATATCCACATCCCACCACCGGGTCTATATTATAACATTGAAGTTCTCAAACATCGAATGTTATAATATCAAACCCTAAACATCGAACTCTGAAAACATCAAACAGTCAGAATAGCGATTTTTTTCCCAGGGAAAAAATTTGCTATTCTGAGGAACATACACACAACACAAATACACAAAAAAAACAGCAATTCACACATATACACTTAAAGTCCTACACCTAAGCTAAACTTTACATACACTACTAGCTATCCACTTACCTTAACCCAACCCTAACCCTAAGGTCCGTCACTATCGCACACTCACCTCACCCGTGCCCTAACCCTAACTCACATAACCTGTCCCCTAACCCTACCTACACACAATCGCACACTTACCTGACCCGCGCCCTAACCCTAACTCACCTAACCCACCCCTTAACCCTAACCTACACACAATCGCACACTTACCTGAACCTGACCCGCAACGTTCCAAAATATCAAACGCTGAAAACAGAGAAGCCACAGCAATGACCCACTGAATTCTTTCCCTGGGAAAGAATTTGGTGTCCTGCACCTTCGCTGTTTTCAGCGTTCGACATTATGGATTCAATATTATAACATTCGATGTTTGAGAACATTGATGTTATAATATAGACCCCCCGCCACCACCCCCCATTAAGGAAACAACAGTAAAATATATCTACAAATCCAACTTCAGGCTTCTTAAGACAGAAGTGGAAAACGTCATGACACCCATGCAGATGGACAATACAGTTACAACTGCTGAATCCTACACAACTGCACTTTATAAGCACTTACACAGCTGCATGGATCGTGCTATCCCAAACAGAACCAAGACGCTATCCTCCAAAATAAGTAAGCCAGTCTGGTGGTTCCCTGTCATAAACAAACTGTACAACAGAAGGAAGACGCTGTTGCAAAAGAGAGTACAATCCCATGAGTGGAGGAGCTCCCTTGTCAGCCTCAGTAAGACTCTGAGATCCCTTATAAGATCCTCCAAAGCTAGCTACATAAACCTAACCGTCACTAATTCCAGGGACAACCACAAAGCATTCTATAGGTATGTCACAAGTCTTGATGGCAACACCCACATCTGCTCTGACTTACAGCACTAAGGCACGAACATTACAGGACCGACTGATATTGGCAACATCCTGGCAGATAGGTTCAGTGCTAACTTTACCCCTTCTCACTCCCTAAAGGGCCCATATCTATACAGAAACAACGCAGAGTCTCTGTAATCACATCTACGCAGGTAAAAGCTGCACTCTCTAAAGCCAAGATCACAGCATCCATGGGACCGGACAACATCCCAGGCTGCGTTTTACACAAATTTCAGAATGAACTGGCTCCCCACTTAAGCACCATGTTCAATAATAACCTCACATCAGGCTTTGTACTCCCTAAATGGCACACAGCAACAGTTATCCCACTCCACAAAGATGGCACCACAACGGACCACAGGAACTATTGCCCTATAAGACTGACTAGCCTGTTCTGCAAGGCTATGGAGCACATCATCATGGATCTCATTCACAAAGAAATTGGTTACCTACAAACCTTTGACCCCACCCAGTTTGGCTTTGTTAAGGCCAGACCATGCCTCCTACACCTGGTGGGCTTCTTTGAGACAGTTACCAAGGCATCAGATGAGGGTAGGGAGGTCCACACAGCCTACCTTGATCTCTCAAAGGCTTTCAACACCATTCCCCATTCTGGTATTATCAACATACCTATCCACCTGCACATTAACCCCTACGTCACGGAATGTTTTGCAAAGTGGCACACAGACAGAACACACACAGTGTGAGTTGCATACCCTAGGTCTGACTGTAAACCAGTTACAAGTGGAGTCACCCAGGGCTCGGTCCTAGGACCCCTCATGTTCGGTATATACTTCTCTGAGGTACAGGCAAGCACAGGAGGACTTTGGCTGAAATGGTTTCAGATGGTTGCAAACTAGGGGCCATAATTGATTCCCCAGTTGATACAGACACCCTCCAGAAGGGTGTCACTGGGACGGATACCTGGTGTCAATAACATGGCCTCAAGCTGAATGCCAGAAAGTGCATAGTCATCCCCTTGGGATAAAACTAATTACCCATGGACTACCACATAGGTGGTAGTCCCCTACATAGAAAAAATGTAAGGGATCTGGGAACCGAATTAGATAGCAATCTCTCCTTTGATAACCATATTGCCAAGGTGGTTAGGATACCCTTCTACGTGGCCCCCCTAATCTCAAATGGGTTCGCATCCAGAACTAAGGAGGCCATTGTGCCTCTCTACTCATGACTTATTAGACCCATTGAAGGATACAACACTCCATTTGGGATGTACCTTACAAGACAACTGCAACAGCTTGAATGACCACAACAGTACCACACCAAGAGGAATACTGACCTCAAACAGATGACCTATGCAGCCCAACTAAAGAAACTCCAGCTGTACTCGGTGGCATAATGCGTACTCAGAGGTGATCTCTGCTTGACATACAAGGCCCATGTCCAACCCAGTATTGATGGATATGCTCCACCTAAACAAAAGCCCCTGAGAGCCACATGGTCTAGGGATATAAACCTAACCTCAGCGATAACTAGGACATGTTGGAGGGATAGATTCCTGACCTAGAGACCCCCCAAGCTTTGGAACATGATTCCAATGTACATCAGGCAGGACCCCTCACTAGTACTTTTCAAGAGAAACCTTGATGGGTGGATGGGAGAGAGACATGTACCCCGGGGATCACTGCAGTGGCTCTGCTGGACAGAGGTGCAGGGAACTAATGGCTCTGATGATCAGAGGCACAGGGAACTAACCTAAGGAGGTGGCGGATGCCAACACACTCTAGCTAGGCTTATAAATGCCCTTGGGCAGACAGCCTAGTACCTACCTATGAACCTATTACATGTCTTATGTGCATGGATAGTTAACTTACTCTTCCATTTTACTTTGCTATCATGCTGATAAACTGTCGGGTGACTACAAGTCATATGTATCCTGTTATTGTGTATTGTAAATGGCAATATACATAACTAATATTTGCCCAACATAACAGTACTGCTATGTAAAATGTAATACATATCTGCCTACAATACTGTACATTACACAGTTATTGGCACAATATCCCACAATGCAAATCATATTTGCACAGTAGGCCCACCTTCCACATGTTATTCTCAGTAATACACCCATACATATGCCTACTGTTACAGTATATCAACATATACTATCCCCTGTTATGGCACGTACTTGTTGGACCAACCCTGCCACTGACAGTGGCTGGAGAGGAATTGTAGTGTTCAAAGTCCTTATATAGCATCCCTTGTGGTGTATGAAGTGTTTGCCTTGTGGCCTACAGCAGTACACACATAATTACTACAAGCATTACTATGCTCAACAATACATCACTACAAGATAACTGTTTCCACTATATGCATTGCATACAATTTAATTATTACAGAACAGGTACTACATACACAGACATACTGACTGTTCTACATACCTTATTAGTAACCCGAGGTGTCGTTGATGGTAATTTCAGTCTCATTCGTTTGTGTTTCAATCTTCTTTGTAACGTTCTGCTGGCATATACGGGTGGTTTGAATGTGTGACAAGCATCCTTTTATAGTGACATATCGGTAACATGTGCTATCCTGACCACCAATTGGTGTTCCGAAGTAGTTGATTACATGCACATCAGCTGTGCAGCTACTCCATTAGCCAATACCATGGCAACAGTGGTGTATAATTGAGTACTCCACTTGGGCATTGTCCCTTTGCCTTACTTTTGAGGAAGACAGTTTGGATGTGTTGTTTGTGCTTTATTACAACAGCTATATTGAGACACACAGAGATATTTTTTTATTTTTATTTGCAGCTTGTTTTACCAGAGTGGACGATTGGGCCTTGAGGAGCCCGTTTTCAATGGAGTCCCAGGGAGAAAAGCTCCAAAGATACAACTGGTTAGAATAACAATATTACAAAATACAATAAAATAATTCTAAGTTACACAGAGCTACTAAGAAGACATAACTTTAAATCTACTAGTTACTGATACAGAAGTTAAAGAGAGTTAGAAAATAAAATGTCAGAGAAGATAGAGTATCACAGTTTTAACAATAATAAAATGTCAGGGTAGATAAAGTATCCCAGTGTTAAATGTCAGAGTAGAGAAGTATCATAGTTTTGACAATAATAAAATGTCAGGGTAGATAAAGTATCGCAGTGTTAACAAAGATTGAGATTAGAGCCAGATTGTAAAAGGTAGTGCAAAGGACCCCATATGAATGTGTTAAGGAGGAATAAAGAGAGAGAGAGTTTCTAAGAAGGTGTCAGCAGAAGTTTTTGAAATAGAAAGGGATTATAGATAGAGATATTATTTAGGATGAGAGCCAGAGCATTCCCACAGTGATGTTAGGTGAGAGTGGAAAATAGATTATAGATAGAGATATTATGTAGGATGAGAGCGAGAGCATCCCCACAGTGATGTTAGGTGAGAGTGCAGAAGGGATTATAGATAGAGATATTATGTAGGATGACAGCGAGAGCATTCCCACAGTGATGTTAGGTGAGAGTGGAGAAGAGATTATAGATAGAGATATTATGTAGGATGACAGCGAGAGCATTCCCACAGTGATGTTAGGTGAGAGTGGAGAAGAGATTATAGATAGAGATATTATGTAGGATGACAGCGAGAGCATTCCCACAGTGATGTTAGGTGAGAGTGGAGAAGAGATTATAGATAGAGATATTATGTAGGATGAGAGTGAGAGCATTCCCACAGTGATGTTAGGTGAGAGTGCAGAAGGGATTATAGATAGAGATATTATGTAGGATGACAGCGAGAGCATTCCCACAGTGATGTTAGGTGAGAGTGGAGAAGAGATTATAGATAGAGATATTATGTAGGATGAGAGCCAGAGCATTCCCACAATGATGTTAGGTGAGAGTGGAGAAGAGATTATAGATAGAGATATTATGTAGGATGAGAGCGAGAGCATTCCCACAGTGATGTTAGGTGAGAGTGGAGAAGAGATTATAGATAGAGATATTATGTAGGATGAGAGCCAGAGCATTCCCACAATGATGTTAGGTGAAAGTGGAGAAGAGATTATAGATAGAGATATTATGTAGGATGAGAGCATTCCCACAGTGATGTTAGGTGAGAGTGGAGAAGAGATTATGTAGGATGAGAGCGAGAGCATTCCCACAGTGATGTTAGGTGAGAGTGGAGAAGAGATTATAGATAGAGATATTATGTAGGATGAGAGCCAGAGCATTCCCACAATGATGTTAGGTGAGAGTGGAGAAGAGATTATAGATAGAGATATTATGTAGGATGAGAGCGAGAGCATTCCCACAATGATGTTAGGTGAGAGTGGAGAAGAGATTATAGATAGAGATATTATGTAGGATGAGAGTGAGAGCATTCCCACAGTGATGTTAGGTGAGAGTGGAGAAGAGATTATAGATAGAGATATTATGTAGGATGAGAGCGAGAGCATTCCCACAGTGATGTTAGGTGAGAGTGGAGAAGAGATTTAAAGATAGAGAGACTGTTGGTGGGAGCATTCCCACAGTGATGATAGGTGAGAGTGGAGAAGAGATTTAAAGATAGAGAGACTGTTGGTGGGAGCATTCCCACAGTGATGTTAGGTGAGAGTGGAGAGATTTAAAGATAGAGAGACTGCTGGTGGTGCGGATGAGAGGTGGGAGGGAGTTCCAGTGGCGTGTGAAGCAGAAGGAAAGAAGCTGTTTGCCAGCTGGGCAGGAGGGTTTATGCAGTTCAATTAGATTTTGTTGTTTGGATCGTAGGCATCTGTTGGGAAGATGCATTTTAAAGGTTGAGATGAGGGAGGGGCAGAGAGAAGGGCTAAATATAGGTTTATGTGCTTGGATGAGTTGTGTATAGATAAGATAATTGGGGAGTTCAAGCCATTTCAATTGGTGTAGGGAGGTACAGTGATGGGTGTTGAATCTGTGACCACTCGCAAATTTTGCTATTTTATAGTACAGTTGGAGAGTTTAGTTTTGAGGGAGGAGGGCAGGTTGGTAAGGACAGAGGCTCCAGATAGTAGGGATGGGATTAGGTAAGAGTTAGCAAGAGTGAGCCTGGTAGGGGGAGAGATAAATTGATAATGACGGTAAAGCAAGCCTAGTTTCTTGTGAGTTTTGTTGATATTTGCCTGCAAATGGTTCTCAAACTTTAGTTGGTCATCAATTAGAATACCTAAGAGTTTGGCAGTGGAGACAGTTTCAAGAGAAGTATTGTCTTTACTGGTAATAAGGAAAGAGTGATTATCTAGGGTAATACTTCTGGGGGGGGGAATAACATTAATTTAGTCTTATTAGCATTTAGTGCTAAATGGTTCTGAAGCATCCACAGCTCTGTAGTGGAGAATGCTTCTTGGGTAAGTTTCATTAGTGTAGAAGTGCAGGAGGAAGAGCAGATTATTGTTGAATCGTCTGCGTATTGAATAAGTTTAGAGTGAGGGATGGCCTGGTGGAAGTCATTAATGAAGATGTTAAATAGAAGAGGTCCAAGAATTGAGCCTTGGGGTACATCAATGGGTGTGAATTGGAAAGGGAAATTGCTTTTTTCCACTTGACTGCTTGTTGTCTATCTGATAAGTAGCTGGTGAACCAGTTAATAGAGGTGTGGGATAAGTGTAGTTTAGAGAGCTTAGTAAGAAGAAGGTTATGAGAGATGGTGTTGAATGCTTTAGAGACATCTAGGAGGAGGGTGGAAATGATGAGACCAAAGTCACAGGCTTTGTTAACAGTTTCAAGGAAGGAGAGGAGAGCTGTAGCAATGACAGG